>NC_142501.1:81471287-82077953 GCF_057876585.1 Rhinolophus sinicus
AAAACAACACTAAGCATATATTATATGATATGATCACATATGTTTGATTATAATTATACAAGCATGGATAAAAATATTAAATACACATTCCAGGAGTGGACAGAGTGGTAATATTGACAGAGAAAAAGCAGAGACTAACAGAGAAAGACAAGCCAAAAACACAAAACAAAACAAAGGACAATGAAAACTGTATACTGCACATTATAAACTGTATAGTCTAATCACATTTATGGAATATGAAGTCTGGCTCATGCAGAAAATTGAAAATTATAATTACATGAACACTCATTCTTTCCAGACATTTTAATTTATTCAATAAGGTTCATTGAAGTACCACTGTGTACTATGTGCCAAGTTCAGTGTCACACATTCATGATATAGCAGTGAACTGTAGAGGCAGTATCCTCTCCTTAAGGCAAGTACAGGGAATAAATGACACAAATAAATAAGCAAAATAGTCACAGTATAAAGGAAATAAACATGATTACTGGGATATGTAAGTGGACAAGGTGTATTAGACAGGGCAGTCCAAAAACAATCTACCTAGGTCTACAGTCTGCAGATACATGAAGATCAAGGGAAAGTGTTCTAGGCAGTGAGTTAAAGAGTTGGTTGCAATGGTCAATTTTATGGGTCGATTTGGTTAGGCTATTCAATCAAACACCAGTTATTTGATCAATCACTAATCTAGGTCTCTTTGTGAAGATCTTTGGTACATGTAATTAATGTCTATAATTAGCTGACTTTAAGTAAAAGGAAAATATCCTCAATTATCTGAGTGAGTTTGATCCAGACAGTTCAAAGACTTTAAGAACTGAGTTTTTTTATTTTTTCCTAGAATGAAGAAATTCCACCTATGGACTACAGCTTCAGCACATACAGGACAGTTTCCAGTCTACCGTTCCTGACGACCTGCCCTGTAGAGTTTGGATTTCTTTAGCCAGCCTTCACAGTGTAAACCAAGTTCTTGCAAAAAACCATAGATACAGAAAAGGAAAACGAACATAGTATACTGAATATACTATACTACATAGATATATAGATACAGATGATATAGAAATAGATTTGGATATCCTATATATCTATATGTACCAGTATAATGAACATAGTATACTATAACTATATATAGATATAGATATATATCATCTATATTCTGTATATACTGGGGGTGCCAAAAAAATGTATACACACGACTTGTATTCATCTTTTGTTATCAGTATATATTGAGTACAACAATTTTAATACAGTTTTTTCTTTTCTTAAAATGTGTGTACTTTTTTTGGCACCCTTGGTATTTTATATATCTATCTATATATATATAGCTATATATCTCTCTCTATATATATATGTATTATATATATACACATATATGTGTGTGTATATGTGTGTACATATGTATATATAATATATATAATATATATGTATATATATACATGTGTGTGTATATATATATATATATATATATATATATATATAGAGAGAGAGAGAGAGAGAGAGAGAGAGAGAGAGAGAAAGGGATCTCCTACTAATTGTTTCTCTGATGAAACCCTAGCTGATACAGGAATTCAACATAAAAAATGAACATGGTATGTTCAATAAACTGAAATCAAGCATATGGCTGGAGCACACGTGGATAAAAGGAGAGAGCTAAGTAGGAAATGGGAGTGTGTATCATTTTGTTAAATCCATATGATGCTCTTGGAGATAATTATTACAACCCCCATTTCAAAGAGAAAGAAATATGTTTATTAAAGTTATACAATATTACCACAAATGAAATGTCAAGTAAGTGGTATAGGACTGGTATTTGGAACCCAGATTTATCTGACTCCACAGCTCATGATTTTCCAGTTTTTCTTTGCTACCTTCTCATTCATATGTATGGAAAATAATAATAATATGACAGTGATAGAGTAAAACAGAACCAGTGTGGTTGGTTCATAAATCTAATGTTAGGTTCCAATCCATGTTTCTTCATCTCTATTTCTTCAAGGGTCAATGTCACTTGGTTATATCACTCCTATTCTTCATTTCTGTCATTTACCAAACAGTTTTCCTATACATTACAAACCTATAATCTCCTTATGTGACTTCAGCATCCAAATGAGTTTATCTGTCCAGGACCATACTTCCTTGACTCTCTGAACCCCAATGAAGCAGCAACAAATTCATTCCATTCCCACCATACTCTGAGCTTTGTCCTCTTGATTCCAAATGTGAAATCTTAAAATTATCTCACTGACAACTTCCCAGCTCATTCACTCTGTGCCTTAGGATCTCAAATACCACAGTCCCAGGTCCTTCTAAGTGTCCTTTCACTTATGTATCAACCTTTCCTACACTTCTTGTCTTTTTATATGCAGATTAGGCTTCCCAAAACACCCTGTTGTTTTGTTTTAGCATTAGTTTCCTATTCTACCCAAGTAAGCATAATAGCAGTTCTGGAGCCATTTAACTGTATGCACTCTCAGCTGTTGCCCCTGGGCTGATGTACACTATTGCAGACAAATTACCCAACTTTCTAGTCTAGACTAGTCAATAGAATTTTCTGCGATAATGGAATTTTCTTATATCTGTACTGTCTAATACAGTACACACCACTCACTGTGGAGAACTAAAAAAAATGTGACCAGTGCATCTAAGGAACTGAATTATTATTTTAATTACTGTAAATTTTAATTTAATAGACACATGAATGGTGGTTACTGTTTTGGACAGCATATCTCTAGGCTGATGTTATCACATATTTATAGTTCCAATCTAAGTGAGATTTCAACGGAGGCCAGAAACCTTGGCATTTCCCTTCTTAGCTTTTTCTCCCAACCTTCACAGCTCTAGCTTAAAGCTGGGCTTTCCCACGTTCTTTAAATTTAACCTCCAATTTCTTCCTCTCTTTCAGTAAATGACTTTAAACTTTTAACATACAAATACTGCATTAAGTTATTACAACAAACACCATGAACTTACTCCACACATACCAATCATTTTTTTCTTTTTCTATGAAGTCACACTGGATAAAATGTTCCTACGTACTGAAAAAATAATTATTCCATATGTGTCCTGGGCTCTTTCAAGATTTCTCATTACCAATTAGTTCCCTTTCCCCCTAAATGTTTAACTTATTGTTTCGCTCAGGAGCCTTTTCCTAATATTTTTCATACTCAATTTTCTTGAAAACAACTTTTTTTTAAACTCCAACCCACACTGCACTCTAACATTATTTCTCGTCTTAAAATGCACAGTCAAAATTTGCAAAGTAAATTACTTGCTGAAGAAATCAATCGTTTTCAATCCTTATTACGTATCCCTAAATATTTGACAAACCTCCAAAACTTACCTTAACTTCTCATGTTCTTCTCACTCTGCTTTTCGACTCTCCTCCCTCTGCTTGTGCATTAAAAGTTCCTCTGGGCTCTGTTGTTAGCTCTCTCCTGTTCTGACTGTTAGCTTTTTTGAGGAGCTTCAGCTAAAGATTCCCACTGCGGTAAACATACACCTCTCAAATCCCTTTTTACTGACAAACTTGTAGCCCAGCTGTGATGAGTCAACTCTTGAGAACTTCAGAATGTATCTCAGCTGCGGAGAATCACCTCTCCTGAGGTCATATCCTGGGCAATCCTTGCTGTAGAACTCCCTACCAGGTAGGATGAGGCTTTGTCAGGCCTGCATCACCATGCAGCTTCTTCTTCTACTCAAGCCTACTGCCTTCATATTCACAAAGAGCTACAAGTTATAATGGAAAACTCCCTATAGAAGAACAAAAAACGTATATATACAATGCTAGGGAATTAACTTTTTTAAATGTTCTACATCTGTATGAGGAAAAAAAAAAAAAAAACACTGCTGAGAGGCTCATGAGTATTATTTAAACTAATGGAAAGATATCCTTTTCATCCTGTGTTCACAAATATGTTTACTCAACATCATAAAGAAGTAAAGATGCCTTGTTGATTTTCTTCTCTGAAATATATACCCCAATACAACCTAAATAAGATTTGCTTAAGGAAATATGGTAAGAATTTATCAAAATCACCAACACAATCCCAATGCAAAAATCTCTTGCTTCATTGAGGAATGTTTTTTATATATAATGCAACCTCAATGTATTATAATTGTCAAAAAGCTAGTTTTCATTTTTTCTCTTACAACAAATATTAATAACGAAATTCCCATGGAAAAATAAACACTAAAGAAAAATTTAATAAATTCCTAAAAAAAATAAAAAAAGTCATAAGGGGTACTGGACAGTCTAGACATCAACACATGCTATTGATGTCCTTACGGGACTTTGGCTATACTATGGATTTGACCTTGTATCCTAAGTAAACACATTTAAATGCATTAACTTTTGCCAATTCTTTGGGTTCTCTATATTACAAAAAAAAAAAAAAAAGAAGATCTGTGAATAGATTCATTTTAATTTTTTCCTTTACAATCTATAGCTTATTGTTTTGCCTCATTGCAGTGGTTTGAACTTCCAGCATGATGCTGAATAGTGGTGATGATTTCTCATCACTCATCCTTGGGGTCTTCCTGAATTTAGAGAAAAAGTACAGTCTTCATTACATTAATGTCATTCTCTTCTATGCATTGTTTGCTAAGAATATTTGTCATGAATGAGTGCCTATTTTTTCAAATGTTTATTTTGCTTTAATTGAGCTGATCACATGGCATTTGTTCTTTAGTCTATTAAAATGGAAAAGTACATTGATTATTGAATAGTGAACCAGTTTTGCATTCTTGAGATAAATCCTACTTGGTGATGATGAGGTACTATCCCATGTGTATATCGATAAATTTAATATGTTAATATTTTGGTGAGGATTTTTGCATGTTTCCTTTTATTTAATGGTTCTGTCTGGTTTTGGTATTAAGGAAATGTTGACTTCATAAAGTGAGTTGGGAATTGTTTACTCCCTTTCTAGTTCTGGAAAATATTGTTAAGAATTGGTGTAATTTCTTCCCTCTCATCATCTGCAATGAGTTTACCAGTGCCTTAAGACAACAGTTTTTATTGTTTATTGTTTTATTGTGATCTACACAAAGTTTTAGGAGTTAATGCTTTTCTACTTCCCCACCCAATATTAGAAGAGCATTCTTTAATCCCCCCTGATTTTTTCTCTGTTATCTCTTGGTCAGGTTCTGGAGGGACAGCCTGCAAAAGTTGTGAACCCCTCACATCTGCAGCCCCAAAGGGCTTCCCATAGTAGTCTAGCCCATATTTGATCTTTCACAGTTTGTTAAAAAAAAATGTAACTTGTATTTCTTGTCTACTCCAGGTATGCAAATGAGAGAGGCCTGTGTCTTCTGCATGTGGCTTTCTTTCCCAAAGTGTCAGGTTACTTAATTCCACTGCAATCTCAGTTCTATCATGGGTTTGAGAAAACTAATGTGCAGTTTGTACAGGTTTATCAATGTTGTATAGATAAGAGTAAGCCTCTTTCTAGCTCTCTATATCTCTGAGTTGAAATTTGGCTCTTTAAAGAAAAGAAATCTGGCCTTTAAATTTTTCTTGACATTTTATTTATGGACTTATGTTAAGAGCTCATAAAAATCATCTAAACAAACTCCATGCAAAACTATTTTGCTTCTCTAACTAATCCTATACAAAATCAACAAAATCAAATTTTCCCTATCACTGAAGCAGGTTTTCAATGTATCAAATTTTAAGTTAACTGAAAGAATAAAAGTTTAAGTGTTTTTAAAACTATCTTTATTATATTTAATGCTTATATTTTAAAATTTTGTAAGACATGACACATGTATCGCATACAACAGTAATTCAAAAGTCCTGAACATTAAAGCATGATTAAAGATAGTAGAATAGTTTTGGTTCTTTAGAAACAAAAACTATCATTAAATACGTAAGTCTCTAGTTTATAATTCACTTTCTTAAATTTCTTAGAAGTTCATTATTTATAAAAATTGAGAACAGCCTATTACATGTCTACTAAAATGTTTTTAGTCACATAACTTAGCCTAGTGTGGACAATATTTTAAGACATTGATTTATTTATTTCTAACTATATCATGCCGTATTTATTACATTATAATATACTATATTAACATTTTCCTTTCCCCATTTCAAGAATTCAAGTGACAAGATAGAAAGCAAAAATAACTTGTGATTCTTCCTTGCTTTTTTAAATCTAAAAGCCAAAACTTGTATCTAGGAAGAGGCATTTGAGTAGCAAAGAATATCTCTATCTTTGTCTCCATCTTCTATCTATCTATTTATCTATGTATCTATTTATGTATCCATCTATCTATCTATCTGTCTGTCTGTCTGTCTGTCTGTCTGTCTGTCTGTCTGGCGGTCTGTCTGTCTGTCTGTCTATCTGTCTATCTATCTATCTACCTATCTATCTAATCTGTCTATCTGTCCCATGAGCAGGCATAGCAAGTAGAGGTCCCCAGTCTGGGTGTGGGTAAAACAAGGAGCTATGGGGCAAGAAGGAATGTAGGGTGAAAAGGAGGGTAAAAGGGAGTCAGAGAAACTGAACCACGCTCCTTGGAAGTGCTAGGTGAATGCTACACGTGTCCTGGACGAGGTGGAGTTTCACAATGCCAGTGAGTCAAAAGAGTTTATAGAGAAATGTCCCATGTTATACACGAGACAGAACCACAGATAGTCTTATGAAGTTTCCCTCATGGCCACTTGAAACAGGAGCCTCGACAGGTGCTGGATCTGAGCATTCATATTGACTATTATAATCTTTTAAATGATATCCTCTGTAATACATCATCTATATATCACATGGTGTGTTCACCACCCAGAGTTAGTTCTTTTGCCATCATCATATATTTGAGCAAATGGTACACTTAAAACTTTTACAGTTTTACTAACCAGTGTTACCCCAATAAATGTAAGTAAAAATTTAAATAAATAAATGAGTAAACACATAAATAAATAAAAAAATAAATAAATACAATTCTCTATAGATAAATGGCCTTTGCCTGTGTCTCGGCTCTTTGAAATATCTCTCTGAATTTTGACACCAGCCTGTCAGTGGAAACCAGACATGCTGAAGTTATGTGGTGGGGTAAGTTTTCAAAAAAGATATTAATTTGCATTTTATAAAATATAATTTTTACATGGAGATTCATATGGTCCATGTGAGGTGGCTTATTCTAAACTATTAAAATCCTAATGCTTGGATTGACTCTAGCCTTTGAAGAGAATAGAGGACATTTACAAATGACTGACACTATGTTTCTCAGAAGCATGAAAAGATGTGAGCTTAAAATTAAATTTATTTTGAGTTTTAGGAAATTAAGTTACAGTTTATGCTTCTCTTTTCCAAAACTATTGCTCTATTAAAACAAATTAAAACACTATTATTTATTTTGATTTATATTATTCAGTTATCTCATTCTTCTATTTCCCCCCACACAGGCTTTCCTTTTGTCCCTCCAAAATAATACTTTAAAATATCAGAGAGAGAATGAAAGAAAAATTAAATATTTGTCATCTTTCCAATTATATTGTTAACTTTTTCTTTAGCCACATTACTAAAGATTTTCAACAGTTTTCTAAACTACTTGCAATGACAGAAATTGTTACTTTAAAACTGTCATTACTTTTCTGAATATAGATTAATAGCCATGTTGTTTATTCATTTCCACATTTTAAACAGCATTTTATTTTTGTATCTTGTAATACACACACTTAAACTGGCAGTTTGGAAAATATAAATATTAATAATGGTGGTTGATTTCCCCTTTCTATGGTCCAATAGAATATCAGAAAAATGTAGATTAGAGAATGTAACTTAAGCACATCATTTATAACTAATTTTAAAAATGTCGGTTATCAATAAAATAGGAACATAAACCCAGACTATTAGTTGAAAAGGCATTTACATTTATGTGCAATATTTTATTTCTCTTATGTATTAAAACAAGTTGGATCGGGTAATAAGAGGTCCAAATTTCCAGGTATAAAATAAATAAGTCATGAGGATGTAATGTACAGAATAGGAAATGTAGTCAATAATATTGTGATAGCGTGGTACAGTGTCAGATGATTGTTGGACTTAAGAGTATAGTGATCACTTCTTAGATGTATAAATGTTGAACAACTATGGTGTATGCCTGAAACTGATACTAGGTTGGTGCAAAAGTAATTGCAGTTCTTGCAATTATTTTTAACCTTTCAAACTGCAATTACTTTTGCACCAACCTAATATATGTTGTATGATATATATATATATAGATAGATAGATAGATAGATAGATAGATAGATAGATAGATAGATAGATATATGTATGTATATATATGATTTTTTAAAAATAAATATCTTAAAGAAAGCAAAATAGGACAAGTTGGAAATAGTCTTTTCATCATGGCATGGTAATGGGAGCATAGAGCTTTTGATATATTATTCTGTGAAATATTCTGTATATTTAAAAATTAATTAAAGTGAAGACAGCATCACAAACTAATAAAGAGACATATAGAACTTTGGATACCACCTGCTACATATTTTCCAAAGGATTCCTGATTTTAACTTATTGTTCTATTGCCTGATCATGCATTAAACTGCTTTCCCAAATTTTTATAACAGCTTTATTGAGGTATAATTCATATATTGCACATTCATCCTTTGAAAGTGTACAATTCAGTGTTGTTGTTTTGTTATGCTTCCACAGTAATTTAACCATCACCTCTATCTATTTTAGAACATCGTTTATCACTCTCTTCCTTCAGCAACCACTCATCTATCGTCAGTCAACATACCATATTCTGTGGGCTTTCTATGACTGGCTTCTTTAAATTAGCATGTTTTATGGGTTAATTCATGCTATAGCAGGTGTCAATAATTCTCCCCTGACCTTTGTTGATTTAGGATTCATAGCCCTAGTATGGACACTCAAACTAGAGCATAATCAAATGTGTAAGTTTACCTCCGGTATTAGAGGAACAGTGCTATGTTTATTAATCTCAAGAGCCATCCATGTTGTCGCAAATGGCACTATTTCATCTCTTCTTATGGCAGAATAGTATTGCATTAGATACATCTTCTTTATTATGCTAAGCAAAATAAGTCAGAAAAAGTAGAGAACCATATGAATTCACTTATATGTGTTATATAAAATTGAAAACAACAAAGAAACAAGACAGACAAATGAAGAAACAAAAACTCATAGACACAGACAATAGTTTAGTGGTTACCAGAGTATAAGGGAGGAGACGGGTGGTAGATGATGGTAAAAGGGATCAAATATATGGTGACAGAAGGAGAACTAACTCTGGGTGGTGAACACACAATGTGATATATAGATGATGTATTACAGAATTGTACACCTGAAACGTATATAACTTTGCTAACAATTGTCACCCCAATAAAATTTAATTAAAAAAATTATAAACGATATACAGTTACATTACATCATGTTATCATATAAGTCAACAGTAATTTTCAAAACTACAAACAAAAATGCCAAAGGAAGGGTGTAATGCACAGTTGGACATATTATAAAAACTTCATTCACTTGTATTCTTTTAATAATGTATCTAACATTGCAAAATTGTTTTTTGTGTTTTTTTTCTTTTCAAAAAAATAAAAGGATATATTCTTTTATGGTCCCAGTGGTTCCATTAATGATGTAGTAACTATTTTAAAGTAATTTTGAGTGTTTACTATAAAACAGTCCTTGTACCATCTTTAAAATTAAAAAACTCAATGTAACTGCTCATGTAACTTCATAATATAATTCAAGCTATTCTCTTTTAGTCGTTTTCTCATTTCAATATGGATATGATTGGCTACTTTCCATTTTTGATACTAGAATATCACATGTCATATAAGACACTTTACTCTCAATTATGAAAATATTATAATTTTTGCAATGAACCTTCCAAGTTTAAAGTAATAATTTTGAATCGCCACGTTAAAAAGGCCACACGTTTATAAAAGATATATTGTTCTGAAATAGAAAACAGATTACGTTTATACACAAAGTTGTTTTAAAGAAGAAATTGATCCTAACAGATTGATTTATAAAAATATTACCTGCTTTTGTAAGTCATGTGAGTATAGTTATTTTTCTTATTTTATGATTCTCTTATGAAATAAAATCTCAGAAAAAAATTAATAGGAATACAAAAGAACAGGAAAATGAAGTACCATGCAGGTGTCATAAACTTAAAGGGATTTTTGCTAGAGTGGAGATTATACCAGATAGAAAGGCATTTCAGGTTGACTCATATTCCTGATTTTGAAAAAGTAGTACTTCTGAAAAATGACATAGATCTAGAAAAATCTCTATTAACAGTTCCTTATATAGAGACATGAAGATAGATTAGAATCAGGCAAGCAGAAATACAGGAATGTTTTCCTGAATGTGACTTGCATCTGGAGTGAACAGTGAAATAATTTGGAAACAAATGTAGCAAGGATTTCTCTAGGGCTAGTTGAGCAGGAAAAGTGAAAGTCTGGAAGCAGGGCATCAAGGAAAAAAGAATCCTCAGAACTCCAGGGTACAGTGTTTGCTTCTGACAGAAATTAAAAGCAACAGCTCATCTGGGAAACATATGTAATAAAAGAAGATCTATTCAGCATATATCAAAGCTATATATATATATATAGATAGATAGATAGATAGATAGATAGACATATAGATATAGATATAGATATAGATATACATATACATATACATATACATATACATATATAAATTTATTCATCCCAGGCTTCTGAAAGTTAAACTCTTTTTTAGATTTTATCTATTTATTTATTTATTTATTTATTTATTTATTTATTTTTCATCAGTGTGATTGAAAACAACCCATGTATTCTTAACCAGATGTCAACCATGAAATAAGTATAGAAAATAGTGAAAGTATTTAGAAATGTTATAGCAAATTAACACTCCTATGATATTATTACATTTTATATTTATGGATTGAATTCTGTGCCCCCCAAATTCATAAATTGGAAGCCATAACCACCAGATACTCAGGATGTTTCCTTATTTTGAAATAGACCATTGTAGATATATTTACTTAAGTAGGGGTTAGTGGGCCCTACTATAATATGACTGGTAAATGTAGAAGAAGGGGAAATTTGGACACAGAAACATGCACACAGGAAAAATGCCCATGTAAGGATGAAGGCGGAGATCAAGCTGGACTTCTACACACTAAGGGCCGCCCAAGATTGGCAGCAAGCCACCTGAAGCTATGGGAGTGGCATAACACCAATTCTCCCTCACAAGGAACCAATCCTGCTGACATTTCTAGCTTTCAGAATTGAGACAAAAATTTTCTCTTGTTTAAGCCGCTCAGTTTTTGTACTTTTTACAGCAGCCTTATTAAATTAATACAAGGTCTGATCAACAATGTTTAAATAAAAATTTAAAATGTTTAAATAAAAAAATTTATTACAGTAAAAGACACATTGCCATTAAATCCCCTCAAGTACACCCCCTCACTTCAAACACACTTATCCCTTCATTCTTGCCACTTTCTGAAGCAGTTCTGGAAGTCCTGTTTCGTGAGTATCTTTAGTTGCACTGTCGTGGCTGCCTCGATGCCCTGAATTGATTCAAAACATTTACATTTCATGGTCATTTTGACTTTGGGGAAGAACCAGAAGTCGCATGGTGCCTGATCCGGTGAACAAGGTGGATGAGGACACACTCTAATGTTTTTATTTGACAGAAAATGCCATGTACCAGAAACAATGTGTGACACAGTACCTTTCCATTGTGATCACAAATATGGTGAGTGTTGAGGTCGAGTGACACCCAATGGAAAGGAAGGGACCTTCAATATGGGAAGGGGCTCAATGAACCTTAGTAACAGTGTGTGACAAGTTTCAACTTGTTTGGTGCAGTCAGTCGGGTGTGAACTACGGTTGTGAGAAGGTGTGTTTTAAAGTGGCCATAAATCATGGATCATGAACAATGCATGAAATTGTGTATCAAATTGCAAAAAGAGTTCTAAAGAAACGTGAAATATTAAAATTAGTTTATGGTGATGCTGCAGTGACCATGATCTGGCACCAGGAGACTTGTAGCTCTTTCACAAAAGTTAAAATGATTCAGGACATCTACGCAGCGATGACAGCACAACTAAAGACACTCACAAAAGAGGACTTCAGAACTGCTTCAGAAAGTGGCAAGAACGATGGGATAAGTGTATTTGAAGTGTGTGTGTGGGGGGGGTATTTTGAGGATGATTAATGGCAATGTGTCTTTTACTGTAATATATTTTTTTATTTAAACATTTACCATATTGTTTGATCACACCTCATATAGGTATAAAAGTGTCAATCCTTAATGTGCTGATATTTTTTTTTTAATTTAAAAAATTGTAAAATACATAATAAAAGTGAGGCCTTGTCCATAACCACAGCTATTTTGATAAGAATTGTTCTAGAACACATAATTCACAAATCCAATGCATACAATTTGAGTTTCCCAATGCTAAATCCTAAGCCTATATTCTCTCTCTCTCTCTCTCTCTCTCTCTCTCTCTCTCTCTCTCTCTCTCTCTAATCTTATATAAGGCTTAGTGCCTTCTGGAGAACTACAGATAATATAAGTCAGTGAAGGGACTCATGGTGAGACAAAATAAATAGAGGGGAAATTTGCCTCACTGTAGAATATAAATATTAACTAGAATCATATATGTTGATACACTGGCTGTCATGCGGGGTGGCCTGCGAGGCCTGTGGTCCCGCTCCCCACATAAGAACGCAGGACATGGTGAGGCCAAAAAGGAACACCTACGGAGCCATAGATAGGAGATTCGTAACACTATAGTCTCTCTGGCAGCCAGATGAGACACATGCAGTAGTAGCCACACAATTGGCAGTCCGCCATTCACTTCTCTACCTGCCAACCAACCAACCAATCAATGCAGCCCCGCAGTTACATCAGTAGCCAATTGGCTAACCAGTTACAACTGATGGCCAACCAATCACAGTTGATGGTCATTCATTACCCGAGCCAGCACCTCCCCACGAGGCCGAGAGACTAGAAACTGCTCTCTGGGACTCTGTCCACACACTGGCCTAATAAAACACATCTATAGACCCACCAGTCAATCATTATATTTTTTCCCTTGGTTATCTAAAGCACAACCATTATTTCATTTATTTTCTATTCTCAAGTAGCTACCTAAGCGCAGACTTCTCCTCTGAACTACAGTCCTATATATTCAACTATGTATTCAACTTCTTCATTCAGTTGTCTCAGAGGTACAGAATGCTCAATATGTCCAAAATGAAAACAATGTTCAATTCCATAAAATCAATTGGTATCCAGTGACTGACACCCAGAGTGGAAGCCATGAAGCTGCCATAGTGATAATCCCACCTCTCATTATACAGTATTGAATCCACTATGTTTGTTCTACCATACATACATACATTTCTGAAGGTCTAGTGAAGAGTGATATGTTTTTCATGCAAAATATCCAAAAGAGTTATATTCTGTCATATGATTGTGAAATAAAGAGCGTCTGATATATATATATATATATATATATATATATATATATATATATATATATATATATATAAATAATTGAAGACAGGTTGCTAAACATTAATAGTGAATTATGTCTTTACTAAAGATGAAATTATCTTTTTCACATTTAATGCTAACTGCAGTGGTGTTACCTTTTTTCCTATTTAGCATTCCTATTCCGCACTTCATTGTGTGTTTGTTTGATAGAGTAATGCCCATTACTTGGCTTATGGACTGTCTCTTGCATGTTATTTTATGATCCGTTATAAACAAAAAAACAGTATAGTCCAATTTAGTAGCAAAAGGGCCAGTCTCTGGAGCTAGAGTTTTTGCAACCTAATATAATAGAAAGTTGCAATATCAATAACAATGTGACCAAATATGATCAAATAACGAATGCCTGTTTGAGAAATATTTAACATAAATTAAAATGAACATTGCCAACATTAAAATGAACATTAATTAATATGGAATTCAAGTCCTCACATATTAGTTAGGTTATAGTAAGGAAAAAAAAATTCTAATGTTGATAATATATTTTTTTAAACTTTCCCATCATTAAAAAAACAAAACAAGCAAACAAAAAATATTTCCCATCATAATTACTAAGAGAAGTGTGAAATTAAAACTTTTCATGGTGCTAATTTATCAATATATGTCAAATTTTCATTTTCATATTCTTTGATATATGCTTTCTTTGTTGGCATTTTTTTCTCCTTTGGAAACAAGCAGAAATTCCCAGCTAAATTTACATTCAAATATTCTTATTTCAATTTCATTTATAATACCGAAAATGTAAACCTAAATTAAATCATCAAATTTTGTCATATTATATTATGGAAAATAATTTTTTCAATAAATTTTAAGTGAAAAATGAAAGACATAAAGTGGTTCATACCTGGTCTATGAAAGGCTTTACCCTCCTGTTGAGTCATAATATATATATATATATTTTTATGTCAAAATTATACCAGCCTTCCAAACTGCATTTTAACAGAATTGCCTGTTTTCCTGGAGAGTTTCTTTCAGCAAATCCTTATGAGAATCTCAAGGGTGAAATTTAGTTTTGATCATCCTTGAGAATGTTAGTAGTAAGGGTCAGAAAGAAATATGAAAACATGATAATGATTATTTTCACTGGGTTTTATGTTTGTTGGTAATTGTTATTTAGCATTTATTCTTTTGCATATTCACAACCTTTAAAATTAAATGTTTAATATATACATTTAAACATTTCTAATGTCAATAGAAATAAAATGATGCTATTTAAAACACATCATTAAATACATACAGTAGATGAAATATCATTTTTGTATACATATCTATTTCATAAAACTTGTTAAATTTATACACTTAGTTTAAGTTTCTGGACTTTAATTGTTGTGCTACTTTTCCTTTAATATTCTGTTAGTTGAACTAAAATTAATCTTGCAAGAAAGAACAATTGCTGTGTGACACATATTTGGGTTTGGCAAGAATCTTGTTTGAATGGACCTATCCTTATTATAAGGAAAAAGCTTACCTCTGACATTATGAGAACTGATCATGTTAAACTTTCAGGTTACTCAAGCTTAACACTGACCTGTTTTATCAAAAGGATAGCTGTAAACAGACATCCATTTTATGAATAACACAACTGCAATTCCATGCAATATTCTCTCTCATTTAGAATGAGAAATTGGAAATTAAGAAAATACTTATATAGGATTTATTATCTTAATAAAAATCACTTAAATGACATATGGCAAATGTGTCTATTTAATAAGACCACAAAAATAGTGTTATGTTCAATAACTGCTTGGATTCAGAGGAAGGTCTATTTATTTCTAGAATCATTATTTAACACAGAATCATATTAAAAGTTGTGTCATATACTGTACTTTTGAACATATATATTCATTCACGGACAGAGTAATAAAATGTGTAAACTAAGCAAGTTCAAGAATCACATAAGATTTATATAGCAAAAAGGAAGTAGTAATTATAATAGTGCTGTCACAACATATATTTTACAATATACTTCATTGATTCATTCTGTTTAATTCAACCAATATTTATCTAATGACTATTGTGCATGTGATACATGCTAGGGGCTGTGGACACATGCAAAGGATAAAGACAGAAAAATGGTCCTTATCTTCATGGAACTAATTTTCTAGAGAAGGAGAGAAAACTAATCTAGAATCTAGAATCCAGAAAACACATCACCTGTAAATTGTCGTAGGCAATTAGAAAAAAATAAAAAAATAAACAGAACATGTGAGCAGAAAATAAGGGGTCATCTACCTTTGATAATCTGGTCAGTCACAGCTTTTTCGAGGATGTGATAAGCAAGGCTGAGAATAAGGAAGTCATATCAAAGTAGGGGGAAAAGCACTTTAGGTTAATGAACAGCATGTGTTGAGAAATTAACGGAGAAAATAACTCTAGTTTCACATCAAACAGAGCTGTGTCTGTTTGTGCCTCATTTGCCTTCTAGTGGTCTCCAAGCTAGGTGCAAGGTGAGAACTTCAGTGATGCATGTGCTCTGTGCAAAACAGAACTTCAAAATTATTTGGAAATATTTGAAACACTACAGTTACGGTCCAAAGTCTACTTTCATAATCATTAGAAATATAAAGTTGGTATACACACCAACGAAAGAAAGGGATAACTCTGAAGTTTTTTTAAAATAAGACTTCCAGCGCTGCCTTCAGAATTTCCCAGCCATGCTTCATATTCTCCCTCTCAAAATCTGGCAAATATCTTGAAGGGATTCCAGCCATGTGCTAAAGTCCAGCTGCTTTGCCCTGCATGGTTTTGTTTTTTAAGCATTGTAGATGCTAGACATTTCAGTCTATCTATCAGAAACTTTCTCTGAACTGCCCAGACTTCCACATTGTCCCAGAACTTAGAAAATGACCTACGGAGAGAATCAGGCAAGCATTTGTCACTTCAGTTTTCTGCTTTGTTATTTCAGCACTGTATGTCAACTAAAATCCTCCTGGTTTCTCCTTTCCCCAGCAGAGTCTCTGCTCGGGCTAAGCCTGATAGCAGCCTGTTACCAGAATCAGCAAATATTCAGTCTCTTACAAAGACAGGAACTTGAGGCAAAACTTCATTTATCACCTAATCCCCAGAAAGCACTATTTCTGCCTTTGGCATCTTGATTCAACAGGGACTTGTGACAGCTCTGGACCAGTATTCCATAATCTGAGAAATGACCGGGCATTTTGCTTTCCCTAATGCAGTATCACTCTGTTTAATGTCTATGAGTTCTCCTCGGGGACATAAAAAGGAAAATAGACACTATGTACTTATAATAGGTCTTCCTATAATGTATCAGCCTTACCCTCAATGAAGAGGCCCTAGCTCTCTGAACTGACCCAAATCTAGGTCAGTTCCATAGCTGTAGGTGGCTCAGTTCAACCATTTTGTTCACATTATAGATATTGTTGTTGTTGTTGTACTGTTATTGTTGATGACCATGATGTTGTTTCAGTTACTTAGTTCAAGCAAGGCTTTAGTTTATGGCCCGTCTATTCTGTTCCTGAAGACCTCATAATCAACTAACTATAATTATAACCCGATCTGTGTTGGTCAAACCCTTCAGATTATCAGATTTAACAGAATGTTATTGCAAGAGCTGCCAGCTTGTTTTAGCAGTGGGAGAGAAAAAAAACAAGAGCAGTGGTCATTAAACAGAGTGAGTGCTATGCCAAGCTGTAGAGTTTGGAGGAAGGGGGCCACATAAATATACGGACAGTGAAAACTCCATATTTTTCTCCAACTTGTGAGTGGGAAGAGGACTGAACTTTGTATTACTGTGGAAACTGGAAGAGACAAATACATAGGAAACTTCCATGACTGCTCCTACAATGGCTCTGTCATTTATTTGTCCCTAGAAAAGCAAGAGGATATAAATGAATAATAATGCAGAAGCCTGAGGTCACAGCCTTTTCCCATTATCTGTACTCTGTTGCAGACACCAGTTCTTTATTGAAAACTTACAGAAGGGGATAAGACACAGACAATAAAATTTTACCATGACTCTTCCTTCAAGAGAAAATGGAAGGATTCTTGGTAGATAAATGGTAGAAGATGAAGGACAATTAAACAAGGTTAAGAAAATACTTATCAAAAATGTGACTGGGAAGAGACTGTTAGCAAAAATAAGACAATCTATGTCTTCACTGACCTTCCTCAAAGGTGCCCAAGGGGGAAACTGGTTCCAAGCTAAGATTTATAACTGTGAATAAATTTGTTTTAAAATCTGTGCTTTGTCTATTTCCTTTCAGGCAGCATTGACCTTGAGATTCTTCCATTTATGCATATATGTTAGGAACAAATGGAGTTAAAATAAATGTTCAAATGTTAAAGTGTTTACATAATATTTCCACTGGTAAATTGGTAAGCAATTCATATATGATGCATCACATTATAACAGGTTTGTGTGTTTGAGGCCTCATTTACATTTTTAAACTAAGTTTTATTATTTCCAAAGCAGTCTATCATTTCTTAGTGAATAAAATTAAAACAGACTTATGTCAAGTAAACAATTGCCATAAACTTAATGACATTGTTGTAGCAGATTACATTATGGTTCCCAATTATGCATGCCTTCACGTATCCCCATTTTTTACTGTATGAATTGTTTTCAGATGAGATGCAACAGGAGCTTTAAATGTGTTTGAATAGATGGGTTGGGTTCTTTGCATTCTGACATTGCCGTAAGAGTTTCTCTCAGGTAGCTAAGAACATTTTAGCCACAGCTTCGGAATAAATACTTGTGGGGCCTAGCTGAGCCCAAGCCATAGCGAGTAGCTATGCCCTTTCAGACCCACAGTATGAAGAAGCACTCTGCCAAGCCTATCCTTGATTAGCTGATTCACAACAGAATTGGAGACCTGTGAATATGGGGAGACATTCTTATTATTATTGTATGTAACTGAGGTTTGAGTGGATTGTTACTAAGCATTATCGAGCCAGTAGCTGACAGAACAAGATACTGGCATGAGAACTGGAGTGCTGCCATAACTAAAACCTAAAATATGTGGCATGAACTTTGGGACTGGAGAACAGGAGTTATGAAAACTATTATAAGGGCACACACACACAAAAAAAGAGAACATGCTAGTTTACAAACAGAATGAAGAAGGATTGTGGAAAACCTAGAAACGCTAGGAAATACTAGACTTGGAAATAAAATTTTATTATTATTTTTTTTCTATCTTTTTTCTCTCCAGCCAGCAACAGTTCAAAAGTTAAGACACAGCCTTGGAGTGGAGCTCAGAAACCTATGTGGTCTTTAAAATACTGCCTGTAGATATAAATAAACAAAACCGAAGCCCTGGAAATGAGCATGTTTGCAACTTTAGATCAGACTCCAATAAGGTGAAGCACATGGTCCCACAAAACATAATAAGAATAATTTCTATAAAGACTTGTGGATGAGGCTGTTGGCATCTGTAATTGACTGGAATTGAGTAACTTTGGTCATCCACTTACTGAAGGCAGAGAATAAATAGAATAAGTAGAAAATTCCCAAGAGGCAAATGTAAAGATTTGTAGAGTACGACCTCTTCCAGAAAGTGGAACCAATGTCTGGTCAAGAAAATTTTTGCCCAAGGTTAGGACTACATGACAATGTTTGCCTGGCAGGATTTCAGACTTACTAGAGATTTGTGGCTCCAATATGTCTCCCATTTCTCCTATTTTAAAATGAGAGTGTTTATTGAACTTACCCTGTCCCTATTCCACAGTTTTTGTGAATGTGGAAAGAGAATAAGTTGTCTTTTAGTTAATAGGACTCCATACAAAAATAATTGATATCATACCTGATGTAGATCATGAGATCCTAAGTAAAAATTAATAAGTCTGGGGCAGCAGGTGAGTGAATTTTGTGTATGGATCAATCACAAAAAACTGTGACTAAGGGACTGAACTGTGGTAGACATGATTATTTTTTGCCACTTTTAACCCCTCCCTGCATCGATGTCTCATGCCATGTGACCTGCTTTGGCCAATTGGATATTAATATGCATAATAGAGTAAAGGGGTTGAAATACAGTTGCATTAACAGGCTTTCTTTCTTGTTCTACTGGTTCTCCTTTAGGTATTATAATACTAACACACCCTAAGTAGACCTTAGCTGACCTTGCAGGGAAAAGCCAAGCCCCACAGACGTGCAGCCTAAAGAAAAGTTTCACAACTGTGTCCAGCCTAAGTGTGCTAACCTGGAGCTGCATTCAGAACAAGGAAAAAGGAACAGATGCTTCTTGATATGTGTCCCTGAGCTTTGGAGTGAATTGTATGTATCTATTTGTGATGATACTGTACTGATACAGTTATAAACCACAGATTTCGTACTAGAGGCAAACTACCCTGAGAGAGAGAACTTTCTTGACTTAAACTAATACAGATAAAGGAAGATACTTTTATTCATGCTAATAAAATAAAAAATGATAAGCAAAATGTTTTTCCCCAGAACACTTGGAAAAACAATTTCCTCCTTCCTGGGTTATTTCAGAAAATTAAATTTAGTCCATAGCTGGAAAGGAAAGCTCAGAGAATCCATCTTTCTAGAAATATAATTTGCCTCTTAGTACTTTCAATATCACATTTTTTAAAATAAAAGTTTAATGATAGATGTAAAATCTCTAACATTAAATTGAGGAAATTAATATATCCTAGTTTTTTGTTCCTTTACCTGATACTACAATTTAAAATGAAGAGATGCCTTTTTTGGCATAGTATGTTATTGTAGGAAGTTTAACTGTTTAAATTTGGCTTTGTAATCTAAATTTCATGTTCTCGAAATTATCTCAGAAAGCAAATTATCATCATCACCGTCATCTTTATATATTTATCTTGACATTTTCTATAACACTATTAAATTTGTTCTATATTCATGAGGACTATACCAAAAATGTAAGGATATTTACTTTTCTGGTATGGGTGGTTATCTAGATATAATGTAGGTATGGAATTGAAAATGCTACAAGCTGTAATCTAATTGTACTTTTATGTTTCAAGGATGTGCTCTTTTAAAGTAAATACTACCAATATTGCATAAGTTACATTAGACTATAATTCTCTAAATATTGGTATAATATTCCAAATTGTAATTGGCATATTTCTTTCAATTTTGGATATGATTTTGATGTTATTTCCTAAGACTTCTGACTAGTTTTAGAAAGTTAAAATTGTACAAGTTAGACGTGAATAGGTATATTCACAGGACCTCAAAACTGTCATCAGACATGACTTCCAAGACATTTTTTTTTTAATGTATTCAGTCAGGAAAAAAACATTCTATTGGTTACTGTAGTGAATTAAATAATGTCCTCCAAATGATATGTTCAAATCCCAATTCTAAGTACATGTGAATGAGGTCTTATTTGAAAATAGGATCTTTGCTGATGTGATTAAGGATGTTGAGATGAGAGCATTCTATGAGCCCTATATAACGACTTGTGTTCTTATTAAAAAAAGGAAACAGAAACTGAAATGATGTACCTACAAGCCAAGGAAAACCAAGACTTGCTGGTAGCCACCAGCAAGGTGGCTACCAGAAGGCATCAGCCCTGATGATATCTTGATTTTGAACTTATAGCCTCCAAAACTTTGAAAGAATGAATTTTTGTTGTATTAAACCACCAAGTCTGTGGTAAATTTTTATGGCTGCCATAGAAAACTAATACATATTCTGATAATGGAGAGTGGAGTGCTGCTGTAATAAATAGCTACATATCCTGAAGTGGCTTTGGCATTGGATAATAAGTAGAGACTGAAGGAATTTAGATGCACATGATAGAAAAGGCCTGATTGTTCTGAAAAAAATAATTGGTACAAATGTACGTATAAAGGCAACTGTCGACAGTTCACAAGAAAATGAAGAATATATTACTAGAGAGTGGAGGAATGGCAGTTCTTGTTATAAAGCACCAATAAACTAGCTTGAATTTATTCTACTGTTGAATAAAAGGCAAAATTTGTAATGCATGTAAGTAGCTGAGGAGATTTCCAAGCAAAATGTTGAAACTATAACCTGGTTTCTCCTTGTTGCTTATAGCAAAATGTGAGAGGAAAGAGATAGACTGAAGAAAGTATTGCTAAGCAACAATGAATAAACATTTGACGATGTGGGAAATTCTCAGTTTATCCAGATTGCAAAGGAAGCTAAAATTAGGAAACCCACACTTGGAAAAGCATGCTATTGAGAGAGGGTCAAAGGAGTGGCTGGAAAATCTTTTGCTGAAAATATTAAGTATTTGCATGGATCTAATTAACCTTCTCAGCAGAAACCAGCTTTAGACACGAGTTTATCAAGGAAAAATCTATAGAGAATTCTTTTCTAATGGGGGAGGCTCTCCAGAATTACATGGGAGACCTACAAGTTTTCTGGGAATGTTATACCAGCAGAAAGACTACCAGAAAGGAAGAGACTGGACAAATGAAAGAAGGTTTTGGACTCCCACATTTCAACAACTTTGTGAAAGACATTGTTAAGAAAATGAAAATGACAAGCCACAGACTGGGAGAAAACATTTTCAAAACAGATATTTGATAAAGGATTTGTCTCCAAAATGTACAAAGAACTCTTAAAACTCAACAATGAGGAAACAAATGACCCATTTTAAAAATGGGGAAATATTAGAACAGATACCTTGCCAAATAAAATACACAGATGTCAAATAAACATGAACTACTAGTCAACATTTTTCAATGGAAATTTTAAATCCAAACAACATGGAAATATCACCACACACTTATTACAAAAGCTAAAATCCAGGGAGGGGGGTAGGACCTGACAATACCAATTGCTAGCAAGGATGCAGAAGAACAAGAACTGCCATTATTGCTGGGTGAAGTGCAAAAAGATAGCAACACTTTGGAAAATAGTTTGGTAGCTTCTTGCAAAGATAAACATAGTCCTGCCATATAATTCAGCAATTGCGCTCCTAAGTATTTACACAATTATTTTGGAAAACTCAATGCTCACACAAAAACATTCACAGGAATGTTTATAGCAACTTTATTTATAATTGCCCCAAACGGAAGCAACCACATGCCCTTCAATAGGTAAATGGATAAATAAAACATGGTACATCCATACAAAGAACACTATTCAGCAATAAAAATAAATGAGCTATCAAGTTACAAGAATTCATACATAAATATTATATACATATTATGAAGTGAAAAAGCATGTGAAAAGACTAAATACTACATGATTGTAATTATGTGACATTCTGGAAAAGGTGAAACTAAAGACATGGTTAAAAGATACATAGGATTTAGGTGTACAATTCTGCAATACAAAAAAGCAAACAAACAAACGAAAAAAAACAAAACAAAAAAACAACGTGGTAAAATGATAAGTCTCCAAGTTTGTGGGTAGACGAGAGAACGATAAGCAGGTGACGTAGAGATAATGTGCACTATCTCCACTATTAAATAATGCTGCTCTAATTCCCAAACCTCAAATGTTCTTTCTCCCATGCTTCCTGTTGCTCACGCTAAAATACTGAAAGTTATTCTTTATTTTTTACTTTTATTATATTGCTCATTCATTGCTTGTAAGATCCGGTAAAGGTGGCAGAGTAGGTAAATGCTGTGCTTACTCCCTTTCATGACTATATCAAAATTACAACTAAACTGGAAAAGAACCATCATTGAGAAGCACCTGAAATCTTGCTGAACCAAAGCCCTACAACTAAGAACCTACAGAGAAGCCACCCCGAGACTTGTAGGAGAACAGAGACAAGGAACAGGCTGGTCCTACACCCGCGTGTGACCATTAAAAATCAGGAGGGATATCTCAGCTATGAAGGTGCCCCCACCACCACCCCAAGGAATGAGAGGTTCCTGAGACACACTAGGCTCTCCAGCCCAGGGTTTCAGAGCCAGGGTAAGAAGTCCCCATAACTTCTGGCTGTGAAAACCAAAGGAGATTGTGTCTGGGTGAAATGGAGGGTGGTTGCACTCCTCTTAAAGGGCCCATGCATGGACTTATTTGGTGACAGACTAACTCACTTTGAACTCCAGTTCTGGAACAGCTGAAAGGTACCAGGGACATATGGGGAGGAATTAAATTGTGTAGCTTCTGGGAAAGTGCTGGAGGGACAGCTTTCTTCCAGAGGGAGGAGCTGGCAAAAGCTATCTTTTCTATGAGTGCCCCCCCCCCATCCCGCCTTCCCTGCTTGCAGACCCAGGTGGATGCTATATCTGAGTCTCCATCTATCTGACTAACACCGTTCATTCACCTGGATTCCCTGAGACCCAACTTCTGGGCACACCCAAGCCACTTCCAGTGGCTTTTATGTATAAACAGCTTATCTTGGTGCATGCTGTGGACTTTCCTAAATATCCTCAGAGGTTCACAAAACTGAAACAAGCAACACCTGGCTTTGGTGTGTCCCATACCTCTGGCTGAGCAGTCCTAACCCCAGCACTTGTGACAGCCGACCATGGTTTGGGGTTTGTCATTTTGAAGCACCTCCCAGGCCAGCACAGGTGGTGGCCATCTGTGGATTGCTTTGTGGCTCATGTCAGGTGGCCCTGAGCAGGGCACAGACATCAGCTGAACTTGGCCTGCAGTGGGGTCCCTCACAGGAGGCCCCAGGGTGGCACACCCAGTGGTCAGACTTGGACCCATACCTGGCCACCTTCTGGGACAACACACCTAACGGGGACAGTGGGCCGACACCAGAGCCTGCTAAAGCAAATCCTGCTCCATAGGGTCAGCTCTTCCACAATAGCTCCTCCATTGTAGTCACAGCCAGTCCTCACAACCAATCAGCCTGAGGCCCAGGCCCTCCCATTTATGAGCAAACAGCAACCAAGGTTCAACTACAACAAGAAGGCACACACAACCTACATAAGGGACGACTATGCCATTGAGCCCCATGGCACACACACTAAATAAAGCCACTCTACTGAGGCTGGGAGACATTGCAGCCCAACCTAGTACATAGAAACAAACACAGAGAGGCAACCAAAATGTGGAAACAAAAAAATGTTCCAAACAAAAAACAAAGAACAGAGCTCCAGAAAAAGAACTAAACAAAATGGAGACAAGCAATCTACTAGATACAGAATTCAAAACACTGGTCATAAGCATGTTCACTGATCTCAAAGACAACTTCAACAAAGATATAGAAAACATAAAAATGAAGATAGAAAACATAAAAAGAACCAGTCAGAAACGAATACAATAACTGAAATAAAGAATATGTTAGAGGGAATCAACAGTAGATTAGATGAAACAGAGGATTGAATCAGTGATTCAGATGATAAGGTAGTAGAAACCTCAAATATAACAGCAAAAGTAATCCAAAAAATTGAGAATAGTTTAAGGAATATCAGGGACAATATCAAGTCTACCAACATTCGCATCATAGGGGTACCATAAGGAGGAAAGCAAAAAATGGAAAACCTATATGAAAAAATAATGATGAAAAACTTTCCTAACCTGGCAATGGAAATAAATATGCAAGCCCAGGAAATGCAGAGTCCTAAACAAGATGAACCCAAAGAGTCCCACATCAAGACACATTGTAATTAAAATGCTAAGGTTAAAGACAAAGAATGAATCCTAAAAACAGCAAGAGAAAAGCCGTAGATTACCTATAAGGGAGATCCCATAAAACTGTCAGCTAGTTTTTCAACAGAAACTTTGCAGGCCAGAAGGGATTGGTAGTACATATTCAGAATGATGAAAAGCAAGGACTTACAAACAACATTACTCTCCCCAACAAAGCTATTATTTAGAATCGAATGACAGATATAGAGCTTCCCAGACAAGAAAAAAAACTAAAGAAGTTTATCACCACCAAACCACTATTAAAAGGAATCTTAGAGGGATTTCTTTAAGATGAAAAAAGAAAAAGAAAGATAAAAAATATGAACAATAAAATGGCAATAACTATATATCTATCAATAATTACTTTCAATGCAAATGGATTAAATGCTCCAACCAAAAGACAGTGTAGGTGAGTGGATAAGAAAACAAGACCGTTACATGTTCTGCCTACAAGAGACTCAATTCGGATCAAAAGACATACACAGACTGAAAGTAAAGGGATGGAATAGGATATTTCATGAAATACGAAATGAAATAAAAATAGGTGGGGTAGCAATACTTAGACCAGACAAATAGACTTTAAAACAAATGCTATAGCAAGAGACAAAGATGGACCCAGTAATCCTACTTTCTGGTGTTTATCTGAAGAAACCCAAATGCTGTTTCAAGAGGACACATGCATCAACATGTTCATCGCATCACTGTTTACAATGGCCAAGATGTGGAGGCACCCTGGGTGTCCATCGATGGAAGAATGGATAAAAAGGAGGTGGTACTTATACACATGTACTGCTATATACATGTTAAATACTATAACTTTATAATAAAATTTGATAACCCATAGTGTAATCCCATCTTTGTTCCTTTTCAATATTTCTTTAATGTTTTGGCCATTTGGTAATTCAATATAAGTTTTTGAAAGATTTTTTCAATTTCATCTATATACAAAATTTTATATAATCATCAGAAAGGTGGAACTTTTAGCAAATTCCAATAGTTTTTTTAGGAGAATTCTGTTGCAATTGGAATGATTTTATATATTTCAGACTGGATTTAAAGAATATCATTATGCAGTTCTAATCTCTGTGAGTCTAAAAAATATAAATAGTCTTATTTCTCTAATATAGTTTTAATAGCTTTACTGGTCAGAAGAAGTAAGTAATATGACCTTTCTATATAATTTTTCTTCTCTGTAGAAGATAATTTCTATCAAATAAAAATAAAAATAATCAGAATAACTGTTCACTATAAGTATCTGTTCATTTTTCATCATTATGGTATGAGTATAGGATTATATGATGATTAGCCTTTGATTTTAATTTACATTGACTTTACTGGTAAATTGGATTTTGTTATCTTAATAAGGATATATTTTGTGTCACAAACTGAATTGCCTATCTTTACAAATTGATATGAATCAGGAAATAAACTTCATTTCATGCAAACTTTTTAATATCTAGGCAAAAATATAAAATTTACTCTTGCAATCATCTGTGGTTCTACTGCATTAAAGATTCTATTTATCTAAGCAAATGAAATAGCTTTCATTTAGGTATGCCCTTCTGTGCTTCTCTACAGTAATATACGCAAATATATTTAATCTATTCAACATCTTTAAATATTTTAAACATGACCGCATGCATTTATGCTAGGGCTTCAGCATACTTTTACTAACTGTAATAAATTTGACGTATCAGCAAAAGCTCTAAAATCTTTTATCTAGTAACATGTATAGAATTAGCAAGATTAACAATGTTTTCTTGGAAATTTGCATATTCAGTTGTAAATGATTAATCCTTTGCTCCATGTTAAATGTATATGGCACCTTAAACACTTTCAATTTTTCTGGACTTCTAAGTCACTTTTTTATTATAAAATCTCTAGCTCTTCCTTCACTTAAAATGGCAATTAGCTATTAGAAATTAAACTTCCATATTGATTACAATTAATGTGACATTAAAATTAATTAGACATAAAAGTATTCAATCCTGATAGTATACAAACAAAAGTTACACAGAAATATTGTTGATAGTACATTGACAAAATAATTAACATTCACTCTCCCATAGAATCTGCTCATTGCCAAAACAATGCTAACTATCCCTCTACCCACTCCCTACCTGACTAGTGCCAGTTAAATCAGTGCAGCCAATTATACACTGTTGGTGTCAAACACTATTTGTTGGCTAACAAAAAAAAAATTGTCTTCCTTGGTTCATTAAACCCAAATGTTATTTAAGCCACACTATGGTGAATTAACAGAAGCCTGTTCATTCAACCCAAGTATTAATTATTATTGGTCTAAATCAAGCACGGTAATTCCATATTCTCTATTAGTTATTGGTTAGGAGTGAGAGTGTCACCTAATTCTGATTCATGAGTCATTAGAAGTTTAATTAGTAGAATTTTCAGAAATCTCACTTTTTGATTTAAGAAAGAGAGAAAATAATTATATTTTTGTTTTGTTTTGTTTTTCAATTTCTTGTTTTAAGTGTACTTTTTTGAAGATGTGATAGAGCTTTGACAGCTATCAACAGGTCATGAGGGGACCAACCTAAAGACAATAAGCTAACAAAACTTACTAGCAATGATAGTTAGAGCCTTATTATTAACTAAAGAGTTACTGCATCAATACTGAGAATACTTAACACCTAGATTCCTTGTCAGGTGAAATAATGAACTGTCTCTATTATTGAAGGTTTTGTGCCTGTACTGTGAAGTCATCCATATTGACATAACTTTTTTCACTGATTCGAAGTTTGGATCCCAAATAAGTAAATAATTAACAATGTCTGCCAATGTGGATAATAATAAAAATAATAGCTAACATTTATTATACAATTGTTATGGTTCTATATATTGTTTCACAGGTTATGTACTGTAATTATCATAATAATCTTATAAAATATGTAACTACCCTACTATCCAGATGAGGGAAAGAAGGCACAGAGAGGCAGAGGAAGTGTGCATAGACTGAAAATTGCAAATTCACATCCATGCAGTCTCACCCTAGAGTTTCAGCTCCTTGCTGTTATTGATGGTGCACCATGAAAGTATACATAGGTAGAGACAGAGAAGCTTGGAATTACATCATATAATCCACAATTTGTGTAAAAACAGAAAAAGAAAAAAGGTTAATAATACAAACATTTTTAAATGAAAATATTATTATGAAATGAAGCTGGAAGGTTATACTTAGTTACAAATTTTTTATTACTGTTATCTCTTGCAATCTGTATACTAGATATTCCACTTTAGTTAAGTAGCATAGGCATGAAATTTTTAAAAATGATTTAATGTGGCTGGATTTCTCTTTTGTGTGTGTATGCATGGACGTTTATGTAACTTGTATTTTTTAACCTGGTGTTATTTCCCTGAAAAAGTGATAAACCACCTGTAGCTTTTATTCTACTTATAAGACATATTACTAGGCATCAGAAAAATCTTAGAAATGTTACTTGAATCTGTGATTTAACACCTCGGGAACCATTCTTTCAAAATATGTGTCATAATAATGACTTATTCAAAATTTGGAATGGGAAGAATGTCTACCTCTGATTAAGAAACACATAAGCCTAAACCCCTAAGCCAAATTTTCTGACTTGA
This sequence comes from Rhinolophus sinicus, assembly GCF_057876585.1. NCBI lineage: Eukaryota > Metazoa > Chordata > Mammalia > Chiroptera > Rhinolophidae > Rhinolophus > Rhinolophus sinicus. The sequence continues at coordinate 81,499,938 of NC_142501.1, forward strand.
ACTTCACAAGGGTGGGTGAAATAAGGTTGAATTTATTTCTTTAGTTCTTATTTTCCTATAGGCTAGAGCCATACTTATCAAGATATAAAATTATAGGAAAGAAGATATGTGGGTCAGTTTTCTTATTCCTGAGAAAGTACAAGAGCACTAAGTGTAGTTCATCTATAGAACTGTGAATTTATCTTCTTTATAATCTCCCCAGATCCCACTGCTATAAAGTGTAACCCTGAACTTTTGATCTGGTGATCCTACATCATATCAGGTAATAAACAACTTCCATTCCCTCTTTTTATTTCTTCTGGAAGAATGTGAGCATCTTTCTCTTACAGTTCCAGCCCCCATCTCATGTAATTCACGTATTGGTCATACACACACACACACACACACACACACACACACACACACACACACTAGTACTCATGTTGAAATGTTTTATGTTTCATGATTTATTGTGTTTAATATATATATATATGTACATACATAGTGTTATATATATATATATATATATATATATATATATTAAACACAATAAATCATGAAACATAAAAACATTTCAACATGAGTACTAGTAGTATGCAGTATCTTCTAATTTGTGAATAAATTGAAGACTAGCATAATTCCTACATTATCCTTTATGTAAGACTTGTTTTAATATTTATTTCTTATTGTTTTCCACATATATTAAAATGTATTTTTATTAACACTATCCAGATTGATTACATAGTCCATATTTTTACTTTTAACTCTAATTGTGCTGCCATAATAGTCTTTGAGTGGAAAAAATGTCGAAACATATATAAAATGTTTGCATAGCATACATAGCATTTTAATTTACACAGAACTTTGTCATTTTAAGTTCATGGCTTGATAATATGATATGATAGCTCAAAAAAAGGAAAAATGAGAGAAATGTCTATGCTTTTGGGACCACACAGAATTGTATTTATGATCAACAAAAACATTTTCAGGCTGTTGCTTAGCAACCTACATGCAAGGGAAAATTTGCATCAGTGCTTAAAGAATCAGGGTTTATGATATTAAATTATTTAACAGTGTTTCGTATTATTACTCTTCAAAGTTCACCAACAATATTAACTTGGTTGGCTTTTTAATTTCATGTAGCTATCAATTTAGCTATTAACTTTTACATGAAAGCACAAAAAGAAAAATACATATAAAACCTTTAAGAAAGAAACACAGGAAGAGGGAGAGGGGAAGGAAGGAAGCAAATGAGGGAGGGGTGAAGGCAGGGAGGATGGAGGGAAAGAGGGAAGGAAGGAAGGAAGATGAAGAATTTCATTTTCATGTGCAATCAGCCATTTTATTACCCCTTGGGGAAACAAACTTTTTCCTAATTCCTGTGAAGGTACTATTTTCCCCTTTTTCTGGAACTATTTTATGGTAAATATTACTATTTTTTTTCATGAAATAGCTCTTCAGTGAATTTCCTATAGGATAATTCAAAATGGAAAGACAAAAACAGATACTTACAACCACAAGTGTGTGAATACTGGTTCTTTACCACACTTACTCATGTAGTGAGGATACATTTGCCCATTTATACATTTCTACTTGTATCCCAAGAAGAACGGTGATAACATTGTTAGACTCTAGCAATGAATCACTTTCATTTTCATTTTATTTTTAAGATTAAAAAAAAAAATCACAGGAGCCTAACTACCCACAACAAACAATATTACAAAAGCATAAGAATTGTTCACTCATTAATACTAACAGCTGATTTATTTCCATAAAAATAAGATTTGCACATTCCACTTCCTCTTGATACCCCTATCACTTTTCATGGTACCATTCTGATGTTAGTTGTCTAGGTCAGAAATCAGTTAATTGTTATCCACACATATGTGCTCCTCCTGCTGGTATGTAATAGGCAACTGTGTTTTGCTTAATTCTATTACCTGTTTTCTCCCTCAAATCCAAACTGTTCTTTCCATATTCACTGCACTTGCTTCAGTTCATTCCCCTATTATCCTTAGAAGTGCTTCTAAATTTAGTCTTTCCATTACTCTCCAAAGTGTATAAATTGTTCACAGAGTGCTCTTTCTGCATCAGTGATCATATCACTTATCTACACCTAACCAAGACTTCCTTTTACCTGCATAGAAATGTCAAAACTCTTAGCATGACATAACATATGACCTCAAGACTAGCCTCTGCTTTCCTTAGCTTCTATTCACTCAGTAATTTCCCCCCCAGTACATGCAATACTTAAATAATACTGAAATGGCCATAATGTTCTAAATTTGTATTTGTTTTTTGCTTTTTTTTTTTGCTATTTTTGTTTGTTTGTTTTCCCCTTCCATTACTTTAGGTATAATCCCTATTCATATAATCTCCTTCTCTTCCTTATTTGGAAAACAAATAATTCTTGACTCTCAGACTTACCCTTGCTTCTCCCCAAAGCCTGTTTAAATCTCCTTCCTAGTGAAACTGAATATTCTGTCATCAGTGTTACCATTCCAACTGATTCGAACTTCTGTTACTGTATCATATTATATGTGTTTACAGATCAGCACCTCTTATATGACCAGTAGGCATTTTTTTCCTCCAAATTCTTTTTCAGGACTTACATCAATATGTTTTAGACTCTAGAGCTTGAAGTTTCACAAATATTCAATTTCTCAATAATGTGATGTTGAAAAAGTGAATTAATTAATATATTAAATTAATGATAGTAGTAGTAACATGAATACAACATTTATGGATAAACTTGATCTTTGAAACCCTGGGCATTTGTTGTTCAGTGAAAATAATAGTTGAATAAGATTTCCTGAATCAAAGGCAGCTATTTCCATTTATATTCTTTACTCAAAAAATATTAATTGGCTATAAATTATATAACCTGCACATGATTGAAATAGTTTGTACCACAACATACTTACAACCTCCTAGGTAACGGTTTCTGATAGAGCAATGATGAGCTAATATGAGTCATCCTGAAAGTGTCGATAAGATTGAAAAGAGAGACACTTTTCCCAAACTTGCCCTGCTGAAGCATGCCTCAAGGAAAAGGTATACAACCCGAACTATGTTTAGAGAATGAACAAGTCTGGGGCAAATGAAAAAATAGGGAGACCATTTGAAGGAAAGGAAATAGTAGGGACAGAGATTTGGGGGTGAAAGAAAGAATGATAATTGGAGGGAATTACAGGTAACCAATATATGGTTAGATTTTTCCCATCACATGGAAGCCACAGATCCAGATTAATTTAGGTGACCAGAGTTTATTGCAAGAATAAAATGTAGAAGCAAAGAAGTATTTTTTAAATCTTACTTTAAATGTTAAGTGAGAAAAAAATAATGCAATAGGCATTGTGCCAAGTCTAGGGATATGTTAACCACAACAATGATAACCATTGAGTTTACTGGTTTATATCGAGGTATGTTTGATTAGCATACACAATGAGGGAATTTGAAGCGTAAGAAACTCATCTGGCAGCTTAAAAAAACAGACTTCATAGACACCAGAAATTCATTATAAATCCAACAGCACCCTACTAGCCCAATGCCGTGCTAAATTTCTAGAATATAAGAAAATAGAGAGAATGAGTAACCTAGTTTAGGACCAGAGGTAATGAAATTTAACTGCTTATGGGGACAACCAAAACAATACTCCCGAGTGAGATCCAAGCTGAAATACTATTTTTTGCCAAGATTTAGATGGCAGATAGAAACATGGGAATGGATTAAAATAGAAGCAAAAACTTAAAAAATATATTAGCAAACAATATTCAGTGACAGGCTTCCATGGTTTTTATTGTGAAATCATCTGTTACTATTTTTATTATTTTTTGTAGGTGAATTTTTCTCATTCCCTTCCTCTTGCAGTTTTACTTCACTGTGTTATTATGTGCTGTTCTTTGTATTTATTTACCTTGCTAGAAGTTACTGTCCTCAATCAATCTAGAGGTTATTTTTTTTTTTTTTTAATATAGCCATTAGCTTTTTAAATTTTGCTATTGCCACACTTTTATGGTACTTCACATTTTATGGGCTTCAATAACACAGGTTAGACATTTTCCTTTATGTTTTTCTGTGTTTTTTCTATTTTTTCCCCTCTGTGTGCTCCAATTTGGATATTTTCTATCAACAATGATTTACAATTTTCTAATCTTATACTGGGTTTATTTTTCTGTTAAATCCATATATTAAGTTTATAAATTCATTATGTTTTTCATATATAGAATATTCATTTATATTGTTTTTTAGATTTTAATAACTTTGGATCTTATCCAATGTATCCACTTTCCTCCTATTTGCTGGAACAGTTAGCCATTCTTATTTTAAATTTTTTGTCAGTACCGCAAAGGTCTGCATACCCTGGGGCCTATGTCTGTGCTCTGACTGCCTCTTCATGTGTATATTCAGTGATGTTCCAGTATGGGCTCATATATACTTGGGAGAGCAGGTAGTGAGCATGTCTTCCTAATTCTGTGTTCAATAACTTTACACTGATAGTGTGAAATTACTCGTGGTGGGAACATTTACATACAGAAATCAGCAAAACCACAAATCAATAATCCCATAATCCCCCAAAGTCATTGCATATTGACCTGTATTTCAACATTCCTACTAATTTTGCTTCAGTTGAATGATAAGCAATGTCAATAACAAAGTCAGAGAGGCTCCAGTTGAAATTATTTTCTTTTAGGGTGGCTTCACTCTCTGCTTTGCTAGGCAGATAGTATGATAGCTGGTAACATTAATCCAACTGGGCTTCTAGCTGAGTAGATGCTGCATTGAAATTTGGATAAGGTTCTGTCTATGTCGAGTTACCCAGCTTCTCCAGTAGAATTCTGCAAAACTTTCTAGCTGAAAGTTCCTCCACAGAAATCTCAAACTTTTGCTTCAGAAAAACTTTAAGTGTCAAAAAACCCTATCCGTTTTATTTCTTTTAAGATGCCAATGGAATTTTGATGGGAATTGCATTAAATCTGTATATTACTTTGAATAATACAGCCATTTTAACTATGTTGATTTTTTTGATTCATGAACACAGAATATCTTTCTATTTCTTTGTGTCTTCTTCAGTTTATTTTAATAATGTCTTATAGTTTTCAGTGTATAGGTCCTTCATATACTTTGGTAAGTTTGCTCCTAGGTGTTTTATTCCTTTTGTTGCAATTGCAAACAAAATTGTTTTTTCTATTTACTTTTATGAAATTCCATTGTTAGTACAGTATATGGGAATGCGATGAATTTTTGTACATTGATTTTGTATCCTGCAACTTTGCAACTTTACTGTATTTGTTTATTGTTTCTAATATATATATATATATATATATATATATATATATATATATATATATATTTTTTTTTTTTATTTTTTTTTTTTTTTTTTTTTTTTTTTTCTGGGGGGATGGAGTATTTAGGTTTTTCTACATAAAGAATCATGTCATCTGCAAAAAGTGACAATTTGACTTATTTATTCCCACTTTGGATGCCTTTCATATCTTTCTCTTGCCTGATAACTCTGGCAAGGAATTCCAATACCATGTTAAATAACAGTAGTGAGAGGTGACATTCCTGTCTTTTTTCTGAATGTAGAGGAAAAGCTTTGTTTTTCACTATTGAGTATGATATTAGCTGAGGGTTTCTCATTTATGAAAAAATGCTAAACTTCACTGGCTATTCGGGAAACGCAGATTAAAAAACCACAATGAGATACCACCTCACAACTGTTAAAATGGCATTGTCAACAAGACCAATAATAAGTGTCGGAGGGGGTGTGGGAAGAAGGGAACCTCATACACTGCTGGTGGGAATGCAAATTTGTACAGCCACTATGGAAAACAGTATGGATGTTCCCCAAAAAATTAAGAATAGCATTACAATACAAACCAGCAATCCCTCTTGTGTATCTACCCAAAAAATCTAAAACATTTATCCATAAGGAGATATGTGTGTATATATATATATGTGTATATATATATATATATATGTATATATATATATACACATATATATATACACATATATATGATACACATACATAATATGTATAACATACATATATGTATATGTATAACACATACATATATATCCTTATGTTCACTGTAGCATTACTCACAGTGGCTAAGGCATGGAAACAACTGAAGTGTCCTTTCATAGATGACTGGATAAAGAAGATATGGTACATACATACAATGGAATAGTATCCATCCATAAGAAAAGACAAAATACTGTCATTTGTGACAATACAGATGGATCTTGAGATTATCATACTAAGCAAAATAAGAGACAGTAAAAGTTGAGAACAATATGATTTCACGTGTATGAGGGATAGAAAACTGAAAGCAATAAAACAAACAAGACAAACAAACAAGCAAAAACTCACAGACACAGACAACAGTTTACTGGTTATCAGAGGGTATGGGGGAGGAAGGGTGTTAGAAGAGGGTAAAGGGGGTCAAATATATGGTGATGGAAAGAGAACTGACTCTAGGTAGTGAACACACTATGCAGTATATAGATGACATATTATAAAATAGCACACTTAAAACCTATATAATTTTAGTAACTGATGTCACCCTAATAAATTTAATATATATATTTTTAAAGTCTATCTGCTTTTCAAGAGTGGTTTAAGCACATCTTTTTAGACTGATACCTTTGGCAGCTTCACAATTCACACATGTTAAAGGGAGAACTAGTTATAAATTATCAATTATCAAAATAAAATTTAAAAATAAAGGTACATGCCCTTCCCTTCTCACTGGAATCTTGGTCTCTCAATTTTCCAATTTTGTTTCTTTACTCTTACAAAATACATGATAGTTTCCGTGGTTTATCTGTCTTTCATCAGTGTTCCTAGATAATACACAGACTTTCTTTTACATTTTTTCCTTATGTGTCAAAGTGTCATATCTATCCTAAGTGAAAACAAAAAACAAAAAACAAAACAGCAGCAGAATGTTTGCTCATGTCTCTTTAGCTTCATCCTCTATAGAATCTGGATCCTTCTCTTGTTGATTCAGCAGCCCTTTGATAACTTCAAACAGACTTAAAACTTTTTGTTAGTGTTGCTAATGTGGCTTTTCTAGTTGTCCTTCATAAGAGGAACTTTGGTCTGCTATAAATTATCTTATCTAGAAAGAGAAATCTGCCCTCTTAAACTAGGGCTGCTTTAAATTAATTTTCCATCTTAGTCTATTGTATTTAGGACCTACCACGTGGCTGGGTACACAAAGGGAATAATTAGACATGTGATACATTTTGTATTTATGTAAAAACTACCCTTTCTCAGTGAGGCAAAATTATATAATCCCCTTTTCAATGTTTCCCAATGTCCCTTTTCTGACATATGCATCCAAAATATTGCCTGCACAAATTTTTCATGTTTACTTGTTTTAACAAATACTACATTCTGTCTTTGATTTAATTGAAAATCTATTTATATTACATTTTTTAACTACTGCTGCAGTCTACTCTTATATCACTTAATTCTTAACAAACTGAACTTGAAAAAGAAAGAACTCTAGCGTTTTTTTTCCATATTTTAAAATATGTCCACCATTTTAAAATAAAGCAGTATAGAATTAAAGAGAACAAAATAAAAAATAGTCTTATGTTATGGAGGAAAAATTATTAACAATTCACAAATTCCACATCTAATATTTCCAGATATTTGTTTTTCCTTAATAAAATTTGTCTCTATATAATTATTACATAAATATTAATTTTAATTTTATGTAAAATTTATGGAGAAAACACTATGAAATGTAAAGAAAAGTTGAATTTAGGATAAACTTTTTGTAACAAATCTTAAATAATTCTTATAATTTAAGAAAAAATATAAAAGGTTAATGGTAGAAGTACTTTTTAAAAATTTTATGTTTTAATTTAAGAAACCGGTTATTGGCCTTCATCCTATGACACATCACCACACTTACCCTTCTTTCTAATAGTGTGACTGTCTCCTCATTCTTGTTTACATATATAGTAATATTTATTTTTAAGTTACTCCATTTATAAGAATAAAATGTGTATTTATTTAGTAAAGACTGAAATCATATCTTATTTACAGAAGAAAATTTGTTCATTTATGCTCAAATAATATAAAACAAAATACAATTAATAATAATCTTTCCATTTGAAATTTTTCTCCAGAATGTTAATTTGAAAGATGTTAGGTGGAAGGAATCTAAAAGTACCATGGCATTTATACTATAATTTTATTACTAAAAGCTTCAAATTTTTGGTCTGCTTACATTTCAATCATCTATTATCCATTTCAGAGCAATTTCGAAGCAGTTTAATGAAGCATAAAATACATCCAGTTTCTTCTTGAAAAATTTTCTGACAATCCCAAGTTTGTGGTTAGGATATCATATAGTAATTATTTAATAACATAACATAAACATCAAATTTCTGAGCAATAGGTTGTAATTTCTACATTGTTATTATATGATCAAAGGTAAATAACCTATCACAGATATCATTAATCAGCATTTGAACGAATACATTTGAACTTTCCTTAAAATATTTTGACCTTACATACTTATGTGATTTCAGTGAAATAAAATGTTTACAAAGACCATTTAAAATACACTTCAGTCTGATAGTAACATGCTTTCTCTGTGATTGTGTAATTTCTTATGATAACAGAAAAACAGCAGCTAAAAATAAGCCATAGAAATTGAAACTGGGATATAAAATGACTAAATATAACAGATGTTTTTCCCTTGAAGAACATGATGTCAACTTACTAATGGATCAAATAATTGTCTTCCCTTCAGTTGATAACAAAACAAAATATATTTAGCTACAAAGAAGCAGAGCTGCGTGTTTCTAAACATATAATTTGTCTCTTAGGGAAAAAAATGAAAAACAGAATAATTAGTTTTAAATTTTCAACCAAACATTCAACCAAAATTACTTCTAATAATTCACCAAGATATTAAAATAAAAGTAAGCTAGTCATCACCTTAAGAGCAAAGTGTGACTTTAATATCTTCATAATCTTTAAATGACTATTGAACTGTGTCTTGCACACAGTAAATGATTATTAAAAGCTGGTTCATATAATAATAACGGTTTCTCTGTTTTATGGAAAAAAACAACATTCATAATATGTGTTTCTGCATTTTGGTAATATTTCCATTTCCGATAATGTTTATTTTGTTAAGTACAATCTCTTAATTTTACATAATATAGTTGCAGCAAGTCTGCTTAAGATGATCTGAATTAAATTATGTTCTGTAAATTAACAGTATAATTTTATTTTCTTAGCCTTGAAAAAGACTTTTCAATATGTTGTAATCAACTATTATGAGATATATAGGAAAGGGAGGCCATTGATAATTCAAGAATCCAGAAGTTCAGTAGACATAAATTGACTACAGAAATTTAACATATTCTTCAATGTTCTTTACAAACTTGTATTTCCACAGCTTTTTATGACTGTAGCAAATAACTACTGCATATGCTTGAATTAGATTCCCTTAAAATGTATGAAGTTATTATTCTCTAGAGGGGAGCTAGGCATTATATTTTTAACATATTTTTTTAAAATTTAAACCTTCACATTAATTTAAAGAAGAGTACGTTAGACTTTGTGTAACCTTCATCTAGATTCATCACTTATTAACTTACAAAAACAAGAAAGCTTCCTAGTTCTACCAGAAGCCTAACACCAAGTAACAACTCAAAGCAGTGTTGTGCACACTAAGAGGAAAAGCATAGACACTCTTTTATCTGGGGAGCGCTTGCAGGTCCTGCTGAGAGGAGAGGGTGGAGCAGAAGCTCTGCAAAAATATAGCCTTTGCCCTCTCTGGAAGCTGGTTGAAGAATGAGGTCTCAGGAGCGCCTGCCCCCAACCCAGGGATTTCAAAGTATATATTCCAATACAGGAAACCATATCAAGAGTAAAATTCTGTACCTATTTATGCATGGGCCCTATTGATAACATGTCCATTATTATTTGCTTTAAAAAAGCAAGAGACAAACTAAGTTATTGGCCTAATTCTATTTTCCTAACTCTCTACAGTTGCCCTTCCACCCCAATCATCATGCAACATTTTAAGAAGTACCAGAAAAGAAGGAGGAAGAGGAGGAAGAGGAGGAGCAATTTAAGAAATAAACAGCTAACAGAAATGGCCTAGAATGTCAAAGATGTTAGAACTATCGATCAGAAATTAAAATACTATAAATAACATCTTAAAAGATCTAGTAGAAAAGGTGAAAAACATATCTGAAAAAATGATAAGTTTAGCAGGCATTTAAACCTAAAAAGGAAGAGTATAAGTAAATGCTACAAGTAAAAAGACAAAGTAGAGATGATAAATTACTTTGAAAGTTTTATCACAATATTAGACACTGCAGAGAATCTGAAGGTAAATTAATTGCAGTTATCCAAATTAAAAGAGGAAAAAAGGGAGATAAAAACAGGACAGAACTTGAGATTTGGTCAAGATTCAGTAATATGTACTAGATTTACACTCCCTCCATAAGGAAACAACTAAAAAACATTCAAAATATATGAAACAAGAGTTTTCAGACATTGGACAAAAGTCCGTACAGCACAGTGATTCCTGAGAGAGGAAAAACTACAAAACTGAGCCCAGTAATATCCCCTAGCATACTGCCCATATAGACTACGCATTACACAAGTCAAGAAGGTGGAACCAAGGTAGAAAGTTGAGTGGTTTCTCTTAGTGGAGTTGACAGAGGTGGGATTCCTGGGAGGCCAATGCGTCTGGAGTGTGCAGGACAGAGTACCACAGAGGAGAGAATGGCACGGAGAGATAATTCTGGAGATCTTTGCAAGGTGGACCTTGTGTCTTAGCTGAATAAAACAACAGCAACATGTATGAAGATACTACACAAAGCTTGGAGGAACAGTCAAGGGAGTTTCCAAAGGGTCATGACTAGTTTTGTTTTGTTTTTTTTGTTTTTGTTTTCCCAAAGTGGAAAAAGTCCTTTGAGTCATAGGGCATGGAATTCTGCACTTAGTAGGTACTCAACAGTGGGACAAAATTAGCCCTAGATTAAAGGTTGCTCTGGTCCTACCTGAAGAATACTCACAAAAACATTGATCCTTTCCTCTCATCATACACAGAAATTAATTCAAAATGGATTCTAAACTTAAATATAATGAATTATGTGTTTTAGAGAAGCAGAGATAATCTATGCAAAGAGATGACAATAATATTTGCCATTGCCACCATAGGGAATATATTCTGAGGAATATTTTGAACCATTTGCTTAGAATAAACATAGATTGTTATTATATCCCTCGATAGAAAGTAAAGTGTTCGCACCAAAGAACAATTTGGTAGCAGAAAGGAGTGACCTGATACCTGATTCTAGAGTAGCCTACCTTAGTCCAAGATATTATACTTTGTATTATACAGAAGAATGAATATAGTATATAGCCACCTGGCAATCCTTAGTAAATAGGTTTTATCTCTGTACACTTTTTAGAGCTATTAACTCTTCTGACCTAAGCCCTAAAGTTAAATTTTTCTTTTTTTCCCTTGAAAAAAATTACTTATTCATATCCCTTTATCTATAAAATTGTAAGGTCTTGACAGCCAATTTGGGATGAAGCCCTATAAGAAATGGGTCAAGGAAGCCATTCAACATGTTTCTAGTTTCACGCCGAGATTGGTGATCCAAATTAATCTCTGTGATTCAAGTACAGTTAGTTTCAGGCAACTTCAGTGAAGTTTGAGGACAAAGTTCAGACCGTGATGAAGTTAATGCATTTGTTTAGTGCTGTGTTACTGCATCTGTCTTCCTCAGGGAGCTATCCTGGAGCCTACAGAAAGCAGATGAGTTTTACTTCACATTGTGTCCATCATTCTTTTCCTACCAGACATGGCTGAACAAAATCATTTTATCTACGTTAAAGTGCAATTTAATTTCTAGCCATTTTTTTTCATGGAAACTAACAGGTTAATCTTTTATTTCTTTGTTTATTTTCCCCCTATACTACCGGTTTCACTCATGATTTTTTTGCCACAGGAATGGGACAGCTATTTTACCATAGTTAAGATTTCAGAGTTTTTCATAAAATGAGAGTGACCTTTCTTAAAGCAATTAGCTCATTTTTAAATAAATAAAATGAATTTTAGCTCTTTCTACCAAGACACTAAAATAAAGAATTCAAACTCAACTTTTACCCTGAATACATTTTACTGATCACTATTTCCTAAACAATATTGTAAAGCAATGCCTATTTCAGTGATATAACTAAGTTGAGACCGGATAACTTTCTTTCACAGCAATCCTCTTCCTAATTACATCATCTTAATTGTGCCCTAAATAGACCCATTAGTCTTTGCAGTATTTTGAAAACAAAATTTTCCTACACAAGTTGTAATTTTTCACCAAAGTCTTTTAAAATAGAGCCAAAGACATGTTCTTTACGTTGAAAAGGAAGAGGTGAAGTTTTATAAAAACTAAATAAATTTTATAATCCTCTGTGATACAACATTTAACCATGTACCATCTTAACTTAGAGCAGGCAAACATACACTTTCCCCCCACTTTTATTGTGACCTAGAGGCCAATAACTTAAAATTGGATTAACTTGCTTTTCAATGAGATTGTTGATGTAACTAAGTAATTATGTTAAGTTGCTTCATTATTATTCATCTCAGCTCTGCATATATAGTATTGATTGAGTTAAAATTCCTATTTACATATTACAATCAGTGGTTAACTAACATTTTTAATGTTGAGGTAACATTGATTAAGAGACATGGAAAATTCATCTGAGAGAAGAGCCTACAGAAAACTTGTATTTTATGAAGGTTAAATAAATAAGTGAATGAATGCATGGATGACTGAGGATTTCTAAGTACATATTTATTGGATTTATTGCCCCCTCAAGCCTTAGACAAAGGGAAACAGAAATAAACCAAGCTGCTTTAGGTAGGGTTCACTAACTAGAATTTGAAATAATTAACAAACGCTAAAGTCACCAACTTCTAACAGGGAGTATTTACAATGACATAATACTATTTTCTCATTTTACAGATTAGAAAATTGAAATCTACACGTGTTTGAGATTTACCAGTGGTGACACAGAGAGTCAGTGACATTGCTTTCAATTTCAACAATGAGGATTTTCCTCTTTACAATGATGTTTGATAATATTTGTAAAGACTCCAAATAAATAGCTGCCACTTACTTGATGGCTGCATCATCTTGAGCAAATATTTAACCCTTTGGGAGGTCTGTGTCCTCCTCCTTTAAAAGAGAACACCAATATCATCTACCATACAGGCTTGTTAGGAGGACTAAAGGAAGTAATATATGTAAAAGAACTAAGAAGCATTCCTTAATATATAAATATATACGCATACTATGTATGGTGAACACTGTATATACATACACAGACATTGGTCTGATGATGGTTATGATGATAATTATGAATGAATAGAGTCAAGTCACAAAATGTGGAATCTTCAATAAGTTTATGAATTGTAATTCAGAAACTTGGGAATAGTCATAATAGTCATGTATTGTCTAAGACTGAAACCTTTTATGACTTAGGGTGGGGAAATTACAAGTATTATGGTTGGCTTCGAATTGTGGAACATTTTAATTTTTTACATTCAAATCACTGTGATGTTATTATTTTGGAGTCATAATTTCTTAAATCCTACCAGGTTTTGTATTTAATTTGTAACATTAGGCTACATTTTAAACAATTATATCAGGAAAAAAGAGAGAGAGAAAGAGATGAGATCATTTATTATTTGCTGATTCAAAATGGTAAAGAGAGGTGAAAACTAATATTTATAAAGGTCTACTTTGTGTCAGAATTTTCAGCCATATAACCTATGTGAATAAAGTATTTAATATATAACTTATACAATAGATAATTTATAATATATACATATAATCTCACTTCCATAGTTTTCCCAATAATTTTTTAGAGAAAAAGAAAGATTATGTGAAGATAAATAATGTCAAAATAATCAATTAGAACATTAATTTTTAAAAGTTTAGAAAGGAAATTGATAATACCAAAATTGTAAAAGACAAACTCAGATTTCATAAACACAATGTAATTAAATTTCAAGGACAGATTACATATAATGTCTATATGTACAGAGATCAACTGTTATACTACAAGTCTTTTATAGCCCAAGAATGTCAAAGTATTTGCCTAAATTTGCAGTGTGGGAGGGATGAAAATGATTCTGAATCTCTACTTCCCCATCCCCAGTCTATTTCCAAGAACTTCATGTTATTTTACATTTTACAATATTTATTATGAGGGTTCATTACTTCAAGCTTCCATCAGAAAATAAATGTGAGGTATTTTTGTAGACGATCACCTGTCTCTTCCAGGCCTGAATGCTACTGGACCCTTACCATTTGTTTTAAAGCCCACTTTAATTCCAGACATTTACCATTCCCAAACTAGTACATATGTGTGCCACAATCCAAATAAGAGAATATTAAAATCAATTGCAAGATTCTAAAAATATCTTAACATTACTGTTGGAAAACTTTCAGATAACTTAAAAACTATGGCTATTTAAAAGCAGGAGTTTATATTCCAATGAGACAATGTTTTACATCCAAAGAGATGATATATCAATGTCTAACCCACCTGGGCAGAACAAATTTGGTCAAAATAGAAGCCTATGAAGGAAACCACTTTCTACTCATTCTATTTAAAAATAAGCATTGAGAGGTTTTTAAAACAGGGCTTTACGAAGGTTTTGAAGAGATTGCTCAGAATGACTGAATATATACATACATATGGATGTATATATATGTATATGTACATATGTATACATATATATATATGTTTATATATATTCTGGATTAAGAATATCATATGAGTATATATGTGTACATGCACATACATACAAACATGCATATGTGTACCTCTATGTACAAAAATCTATGTACATACATGTATCTCTAGGTACATTTAATATAGATTATATATACTGTATAGGTGTTATTCATATGTGTAAATATATGTATATGTGTGTATATATCTATATGTCTGTATAGCAATGCTTATATATCTATAAATATCCCACTATGTAGTAAATTACATGTGCTATAAAAATAATAAAATTGAAAATTTGAAAAGATAAGAATCTAATATATAAATTTAACATTATTTATAAAGACAATGGTAAAACAAAACTTTCAAAAATAAACAAATTCTAATGTTGCTTAAAATATTTTCTCAGTAGTTCTGTTTTCTAACAGTTCCTGAATTGTACTTGTAGCCTATTCTTCACCCATATGATTTGTAGAACTGCTAAATTTCTCTTATCAACGACATCATCCCTTTTGCCAAAATATTTAGGCCTTTCTTCATTCCTTTAACTTGCACTTGAAGAGGCCATTTATCAACAGTTTGTCTGAAGATTTATGTCCCTCTAAACAGTGTTGCAAAGGAGTTTTGTTCCCAATTACTGCTCATCTAAGAAAAGCAGTTCTACCTGTATCTTGGTTCTGAAGAGAGCGCAATATCTCAAAATAATTAAGACTAATATGTATGACAACTGCTCTTGTAATTCTAACCTTTTGATATCCACAAATTAGAGATGGGATGTCAGAATTCATTCTTTTTTCACAGCTGAAAGTATAACACCAAGCAACAGTATCTTAATTTGATATTTTCTCTTTCACAGTTCTTAGCATTTGGCGTGAAACTTTCAAGGCTTGAGAAAACAGAAAATCAGCTTTCAGTTGAAATTTTTCTGATTATCAGAACTTCTATTTCAAAATATACTCACTATGTCTTAATTTAAAGTTCATGATTGAGATTCACATCTAAAGATACAGCATTTTCTTTTTAAAACTTGTATGCTTAAGTATAGCATGTTAGTACTTAACATAACATTTTATGAAATGAATAAATGCAAGAACATGTATTATATATTTTGAAATTTGCATAATTCAAAATTATTGTCCTTAATGAAATACAGATTAATTTGAGGCAATGAATCCTTAGATATTATAATTCTATAATGAATGTAGTTTATTTCTTCCATAATATTGTTCTTTATTTTCTCAATATTATTATTAGTATGTAATTAATTCATAAGCCCCTTTTAAATTGTAAGTATATGTTATTATTGCAGTTATAAGGCTTTACGTAAGTTTTCTTCAACTTATTTGAGTTCCCTTTTGGTGTATTTTTCTTCAGCTCTAGATTTAGAAGCACCACTATTACATAATGAGTGCATGGAGAACATTCATTTACCTCTGTCTCAGTTCCTCCGTGTGGCTGTTCTATTTTTTGCGTAATGAAGATAGACTCAAGTAACAAGATAAAAAAAGCTCCACAAAGAAGTAAGAAGAATATACACGTACATGTCAAATTTGAAACAACAATGTCCATTTCAATATACTGATATACTCCACACTTAGCCAAAACTTTCCATTTGCTTTGGGAAAAGATCATTGGAGCATGAAAGCAAAGAGAACAGAAGAATTGATAAATGCTTCTGAGATTCAGAAGAAGACAAAAGTCACATATAAAAGGGGGGGAATCTATTGGTTCCATACATTAGTTTCCAGATATCTCCAACTTCACATGGGTATGAAAGTCCTCTGCTTATTCTACACCTTTTCTGAAGGAATTGGGGACATAAAAAACAAGCAAACAAAACTACTGCTTAAAGCATTATACCTAACTGTATGGTTTGAACTATTTTAATAGATTAAACATTCTGCATTGGAGTAAAATTTTTCCCACTGCCATGCCATGGATGAGAGCTAACGCAAAATAAAATAAAGGTATTTTCTTTCTTTGTGCATGGGCTAATATGCTAATAATAATTAAGGAATAGCATATTATGGCATGCTCAGGAAATAATAATTACTATATTTCTTGGTATTTCAAATAAATATAAGGTTAGAGTATAGACTTGTGCTCTGAGACTGTACATGATAGCACTAGAGAGAGGCACAGGGACATTTGTGTATATGTGACTGAAGGCATGAGGAAATCATAATAGAAAACAAACTATAAATTCTTAGAAAATATTTTTACTACTTATGTAATGATTAATAATTTGAAGATTGTTTCATTTCTAAAAATATTTAAATCAATTGATTCTCTATACACATCACATTTTATTTTTAATGAATGCATAAAATGCAAAGATGAAAATAATTCCCAAGACCTAAAACCCATGATGAATATGACAATTTCCACAACCCAGATTTTACCATTATTAAAGTCTAAGCATATTTCCTTCCATCTAATTGTTTTGTTTTGTTTTGTAAAATTATTATTGTTTTTCTTAAAAAATACACATTATATAATTTAAATATAATTTAAAAAGTAAGCAAACTGTAGAAAATATTTTATCTTTATCTACGTAGTACCTACATGTACCATGTTTACTGACATTAATAGAACAGTCAGGCTTATGTTGATACATCCAAAAAACATTTGATGGATAGAGGTAGAATTTAAAAACTAACCCTGTTCATCCTGCCTGTTTGCTAGAAAATCTTCTATTATTGTTTTGTTTGTTTATTTTTTTCCATTTTGTCCATGTTTTGGGATTTTTATTATGTGGTTCCCCATTCAATAATAAATTCGGCTGATGAAAACATTTGCTGACGTTAAATATTTTCTGGCACAATTGGATAAATTTGGTAAAAACAAAAAGAAAAAGAATACCCTGAGAAATTCTGAAACTTCTGTGACACCTACTTTATAGCCTTTTAATAAGACTTCTCGCTCAGAAGCTAGACAGGTTTTCATTTGATTTTTTAACTTTTCAGGATTCCAAAAGGTCTCACATCTTTTTTTTTTTTTTTTTTTGCTTTTTGTTTTATGTTATTGACATATATCACAGATATGAAAAATAGCAAGTTTTATAGATATGAAAAGCACAGCAGTGATATTACCTTTTTTTTTTTCAATTTGAATTGCTATTTTAAAAGAAAAAGAACAGGTTTTCCAGTATCCTTTTCCCCCCAAACATGTGGACTTTTTACTTTGTTTCTATTTCCCCTTTTTCTTTACAAGGGCATTTTGAAATAATATTTTTTTCCAGAGTGTAAATGGTATCTCATAGCCCAACTGACACTTTTCTAGGGGGTCACTGTTCTTTGAATATAGCCTGGAGATTATTAAACTAACAAAGAAAACATTTTAAGATATCCCATATATTTTGGGCCCAAGCTCAGCAACAGTTGCAGTATTTCTGGCCAGGATGAGTCCCTAAAAAACAGATATTAATTGCTTGAAGCACAAGGAAATTGTGATGCACAGTCAGTTTGTTTTGTTTTGTTTTTCACTCAGTCATTAGTACCATGAAATATGGTCTTTTCAACACAATTTTAACATGAATACCTCTCAGCTTGTACTAGTGCTTAACCTGGAGACCTTGATTAAGCAGTTTTTGTTTTGGTTTTTTCTCTCTTTGCTTTGTGAAAACTCCCATTATAAGCTCTCTATAAACACAATAGAAAATCATGACATGCTGTATATAAATTACTTCAAAATTCAAATTCTAGAATTTAAATCTCAAGCATATTCACTGTATATTTCAAGATAGAGAAGTATAATAGACAATATAATAGACAATTTTAAGAGTTTTACATCCATTATCAAGTTGAGAACGTGGATTGTTTCTTCTCAATTACCTTCTTCACATTTTTCAGAAAGTGGTACTTTTGCTTTAAGCTTAAGAAATTTTGGAGAAAAAAAAAAGGAACTTCCTACTTGACCTATTTTGTTTAAATCTACCTTTTTTAAGTGGTAGCTCAAATATCACAGGTCTAGTGTTTCCTGACCGCTCCTAAAATTAGCTAATCTTTCTTTTATTTATTTTTTTGCCTTTTACAGTACTTGGCTAATATTCCACTTTAGTGATTATTACATTCAACTATAATAATCTGGAATGTATTATCTTAAAATTGTCTCAATCACTCTAATTATGCATTTCATACTTTCCATGAATCCTCAAAACTAAAAAAGACGAATCTATAGGGAAAGTGAGACAAAGGCTTACTATTATTACTAATAAAAATAAAATTCATTTGACAATTATTATACACAAGTTTTATGAGGATTAATCCTAAAAACCCTCCCATGAAGTAGATATGATTATAACCCCATTTTATTTATGAGGAAACTGAGTCACAGAGAGGTTCAGTAACCTGCCTAGGCCATGTACTTGATGAATTGTGAAGCTAGTATTCAAAGTCTGGAAAGCTTAACTCTACAACAAGGTTCTCTTTATCAAATGTCTTGTTAGAAAGTGCCAGGGTCAATACTAGAAATACATTTAATCAATACGAAAATGTGTTACAGACAATAAAAGTTTTCTTAACTTTTTGGTTGATTACATTTACACACACACACACACGCACATATGTACATGTACGTGTAAATGTATTTACCAATTTTATATATACATACACACATATATAATGCTATCAAGTGAGGGAGATTCTTCTTTTAAACTTTTTTTAAAAATATAACTTAGAAAAATGAAAGGACGGAAAAGCCTCATTGAAAATAACAACTTAGAAAACTAAATATCTAAGGGAAAAAAAATGTACCAAGTGTGAAACGTCTATACAAAGAAAACAAGGCTATAGACTACATAAGTAGCATCTGAATGAGTAGAATGCTACATGTCAGTTTTAGATAGAAAGACTCAATAATTTAACTATTTCAAGTCTCCCTAGATTAAATATTTCTCAATCTGTTGTTTACCTACCCAACAATCTATTTATCTCTATTTCCTTGAAAATAAACACCAAATAAGCATATTAAAGATGCTCCAAATCATATGTCATCAGGGAAATGTAAATTTAAACAATGAGATAACAAAACACATCAATTAGAATGGCCAAAAATCCAGAACTGATAACACCAAATGCTGGCAAAAATGTTAAACAATGGAAACTCTTATTCATTGCTGATGGTCATGTAAAATGGTACAGCCACTTTGGAAGGTAGATTGGCAGTTTCTCACAAAACTAAATATATTCTTACCACAAAATCCAGCAATCCCTCTCCCTTGGTATAACTAAGTCCACGCAAAAACCTGTGCAGATATTTATAGTAGCTTTATTTATAATTGCCCAAACTTGGAAGCAATGAAGACGTCATTCGGTAGGTGAATGGATAAATAAACTGTGGTACATCCAGACTATGGAATATTATTCAGTGCTAAAAACAAAGTTATCAAGTCATAAAAAGACATGGAGAAATCTTAAATGCATATTACTAAGTGAAAGAAGCCAATCTGAAGAGACTTCACTATGTATACTTCCTACTATATGATGTTCTGGAAAAGGCAAAACTATGGAGCCAGTAAAAAAGACTAGTTGTTTCCAAGCTTAAGGAGAAGGCAGGGATGAAAAGATGGGGCACAGAGGATTTTTAGAGCAATGATAATACAGTAGTACCTCGGTTTTCGAATGTCTCCACTGAGGAACATTTTGGTTTACAAACGCCGTAAACCCAGAAGTAAATGGTTCGGTTTTCAAACACGCCTCGGAAGTCGCACATGTCACGTGGCTTCCGCTGAGTGCAAGATCCTGAGGCCTAACTGTCGGCTGTTTTCAAACTCGAGTTTCAGAACTCGAATGGTTTTCCAGAAAGGATTACACTTGAAAACTGAGGTACCACTGTACTCTATATGATACATGGCAGTAGACATTTGTCTAAAGCTATAGAACGTATAACAACGAGAGTGAACACTGTGGACTTTGTGTGATTATGATGTGTCAATGTAGATTCAATTCTATCAAATGCTTCACTCTGGTGAGGGATCTAGATAACGGGGAGGCTATGCATGTGTGGGGGCAGCAACGATATGAAACATCTCTGTACCTTCCTCTCAATTTTGCTGTGAACCTAAAACTTCAAAAACACTAATGTCAAAACACAAAAGCAAAACTCTTCTTCCTTAAGGTATTGAGATGCCTGGTGCTAAATTTAGTGAAAGTTGAGAACTTCCCCATCCTAAGAGGTGAATTTTTATTAGTCCACTTGCCAGAGATTGGTTCAATACTAAGCATCAATGGAATTCCTGAAAATAAGATGAGATCTGCTGGAAAGCTCCTCGAAAAATTTTCTTCACTCTGAATATAAAGGAGAAACATTCTTTTTGACCTTGGATTTTGGGTGTGCTTGAAGATGACAGAGCTACCACGTGGTCATTAAGGGCAAACCTGATGTCAAAACTCAAGACAGAAGGAGACTGAATTTTGGGTGGTGAGCACATAACACAGTATACACATGATGTATAATATAATTTTACACCTGAAATTCATATAATATTATCGACCAGTGTTAGCCCCCCAAAATTAATAACAATGAAAAGAAAAGTCAAGACAGCAAGAATATTAATAGAGAAAGAAGGGAGAATCTAGCTTTAAAATAACTTAGTGAACCCCCACATCACCATGTCGTTGGATGTCTTTTCATATGAGCTAATAAATACCCTTTTTTTTTTGCTTATAATATTTTATATCGGACATTCAATCAATTGCAGCTAAAGTAGAAACCATTCTGATACATCAATCTGTACACATATTATCTTGCCAAAATAATATAGACACAGTTTACCTAAAGTTTACCTAAAGATTATTTTAATATTCAGATGGACATCAACATTAAAATAGGAAAATCCTAAAAATTAATTTTAATTTGGTAGCATTGAATAACCTTATAAGACAAAACTATACGATGCAACTAAAATAATCTTTAAGTGTAACACTGATACATGAGTACACAAATCTTAGAACCCAGGTAGATAGTTCAGAAATTAACCAAAATGCTTATGACAATTTAGTGTATGATAAGCATGACACATCAAATTATGGCGAAAATGTATATTATCTAGTCAATACTGCAAAGACAATGTAATATAAAAATACATAAACAGAAATGAATTTTTCATATTTCATACTAAAATAAATTCTGCAGTCTATGATTAAAAGTAAAATAAAAAAATAAGTTAACATATAAAAATAAACATTTAAGAAAATATGTGGAGTTTATTTTATTTTGAATAGTTAAACTGGTACAATAGTAAATGATTAAAATATCTAAAAGGTCAAATAATAAATGGAATAAAAAATCATTTAATAGTTAAATGGTAATGTATAGCCCCCATAGACAATTAGAGTGAATATAATTGGTACAATTTGGAATACAATTTGGCAGTATCTATAAAAATTTTAAACATCTGTACCCATTGAACTAGCTTTTGTACTTCTGGCAATTTTTCTTACAAATACATTTGCAAGTATGCCCAAAGACAAATTGAATAAACGATGATGTTTACTCAATCTGTGTGTGTTGATATGGTACAACCTAGAATACAACCTAAAAAAATGTATTGTTGTGTGAAAGAAACAAAATATATCTAATAGGGGAATATTGCAGGCTATTGCCAACCAAAAACCATAACATTTACTTTAGGAAAAATGTATTGAAAAGAAAACAGGAAAAAAATAGTAAAGTGTTACTAATAACCCCATGGTTTTGAAAAATATATGGTTTTGAAAAAAAGGGGAAAAATAAGCTCTTCCCATCATTTCTGCATTCCTTTTTCATTATTATCTTTGTCTTTTCATTACCTTTTGATGTTTATGCTTAAATCTGTAGCCAGAAAAGCTGCAGCAATTGACTGCTTATATTCTGGAAAGAAAACCTAGTTTTAACTGCAATGTGATGGTGTGTGTGTGTGTGTGTGTGTGTGTGTGTGTGTGTGTGTGTGTACAGAATGTAGAATGAGGGTCTCCTGAGAAGTTAGAAGTCTGTCACCAATATAATGCAGGTATTGGAAGGGAGCAATGAATGCTATTTATGTTTGCCATGCTGAAGAGAATATTTTTTAGAAGAAAACATTTAATTTAAGTTCTTTCTGGTTATAACATTTTACTTTTGTTTGCTTCTGTTAGTAAAGGTCTAAGGAGGGTAATCTTTTAAAATTCAGTTATGTAGCTTCAGCTTCCACATAAGTAGTTTTGACTAAAAGCTGATTAAACGTTAGTGCAACAATCCTGTTTGAAAACTTCAAAGCGAGAGGAACTTTATTTTCCAGGAATCAAGAATAAACACTTTGAACTCTTTAGCACTGTAATAATTCTCTGAAAATGTCAAGTTCTTGTTTCCAAATTCTTTATGTTCCTAAAATGATGAGAAGTTACGGTATACACATGTGACCTTCTTCTACCTGAGTCACATTACCAGCTTATTCAGAATGGTGACCCTTCTCCTCCACAGACATTACTGTAAGTCAGTGATGGAGATGTCAGGTCCAGGTCCAGAGTTCAGTGTCATCATTTTCTCTTCTTAATGGAGGAGCCTAAACACTGTAGTTAATAATCTTCTTGCCAAACTGAATATCCCTGTTATCTAACACAATTCAACATGCTTTTACTCCTCTCTAAATCGCTAGAGCAGATACTTTCTCTCTCTTAAACATTCAGGAATGACAGAGATCTTCTCTCTCTCTCTCTCTCTCTCTCTCTCTCTCTCTCTCTCTCTCTCTTTCTTCAACTCCACATTAATCTATGTTTTAACATATAGATCACATTCAGGTGGTTGGGATAGGAGGAAGAGAAAAAAAGATGGGATTTCTAAATATTTGTATGTTAAGGTAGAATAAGGTAAATGTGCTATGTCTAATTTAATTTACCTTACTGTATTCACTTTTTCTCCATCATTATCTAATGTGTGCTGAGATTTAAGGATGACTTTAGCCTTCATAGAAGAATTTTGACCCTCAAACCAAATTAAAAGTTGTAATGTGTAACTAATAAAGGAGGACAATGTTTCATGTTTGCATCCTATCATATTATAATGATTATAAAGCAGAATCCAATAAACAATTAGTCCATTAAGGAGTTGCTAAATGTTTCCACTCTTTGTAAAAAGGAAGGTATGTTAGTGTAATTCAATAGCCCAATTTGCATGAGATTAGAGTTTGGTATGCAGAATGCTCAAACATGCATGAGTTCTGCAAAATTATTTTCAAAAAAATGATTACGTTCCTTAATTATTTGAAATCAAGTATCATACTATTTAAAATGTCACTCTTTATTTATATTTTGAAAGTCATTAGAAAAACTAGAAGGACTTTATATTTTTGCACCAACCTAATATAAAAGTTGCATGTACAGTCACTGGTATATAGAAATTATAAATGTCGATAAAGCACAAATTTTCTTAAGTATTTTCTCTCATTATCCTCATCAAGTTTATTATTATCTTTATTCCTTACAATTCTAAAAGCTATTATTTTGTGCTGCAATAATTTTCTTTTCATCTTTAATTATTTTATTAACTTTCCTATAATTCTTAAAATAACATTTTCTACTTTGCAATTATGAAAGTCATATATCATCATTGTAAGTAGTTTTAAAAAATATAAAAATGTATAAGGGAAAATAAAAGCACTCATAATCCCAATGCCTAGAGGAAATAACTGTCCAGAAAACTATTATTTCCTGATATTATTATACAAATATCAGTCTACTTATATTTTGCAATTAAATGGGATCAGACTGTACATAAAAATGTTATTTGCTTTTTAAAATTAACATTGTGTTTGATTATTTTCCTATGGCATTAACTGATAAATAAATATTAACAAATTTTATACCTCTAATCATGTATCAGGGTGTTTCTGTTTTACTGCAGCCTGCCAGTGTTGAAAAGTGTCATTTTCAAAAACCTTTGCTTGCTTTATAAGGTGGGAGTAAAAATTAATATGAATAACCAGTTTTCATTGTGTTATTTAATCTCTGAGATTTACACATGAACGTATAAATTCAATGAAATAATTTGGCATCTAAGTCTTTAAGAGTCTATCTCAGGGCAACATGCATACAGCGATGGTTCTGCTTAGGGAAGAAGGAAGCTTAAGAAAAATGGAGATAAGAAGAATAGTACATGCCTTTCTCTAATACTGATCTAAGTCCCTAGCTCAATAAATCTTTGTGAGAGGGGTAATGCTAGTACATATTATTGATGATGTTTCAGAGGAATTATTTGAAATTTTGAGTAAAGGAAGTATTCTTTGAATGTCCAGGAAAAAAAGTGGCAAGTTGACACAGAAATATATTCTTATAACTTTCTAACATAAAATGTTTTGTTACCTCATCATCTTATCCCACAATTTAAATGTATATATTATATATTATGTTCCCATCAGAATTATATATTTAATATTGTCTTCTTTTTGATTTGCTGATCATTTCTCTTTATCCATCTATTCTTTTTTTATTGAATTTATTGGGGTGACAATGGTTAGTAAAATTATATAGGTTTCAAGTGTACAATTCTATAATACTTCATCTATATATTACGTTATGTGTTTACCACCCAGAATCAGTTCTCCTTCCATCACCATATATTTAACCCCCTTTATCCTCTTCTATGATCCCATCTATTCTTGAAGCAATGTCAGCTAGCATTAAAAATATTTTTGTAGGGTTTAATAAAAATAGAGGAGGAATCTTCACACATTTATCCTTCCAGATGAACTTAAAAAAAACAAATTTTATTTAAACAGTAATATATGAAAGGAGAAAAAACATCTAATAAAATAAACTGTATATACTGCCAAGTATTTCTCTATCACTACATATCCCAGTCCTTCCTTCTCTTTACAAGATATAATATTCCCACTCGGATATGAAACCTTTCTAAAATATTCTATTTTCATATGTGTGTATTTAAATGCATATGCATATATAAATACAAATATCGATATACATTTTTAACATGAAATTTTTTCTGATGTTCTTCTTCCCTTTTGTTTACTGTAAAGCATGACATATTAAAGGTACTTTCCTTTGTGAGCCTATACTTTCAATAATAGTTAAATCTTGTCTTTTAAAAAAAATTCTGCCAAATATTTTAACTTTTTCTTGAAAATCTTACTATGCTTTACTGAAACACTATTTGGAGAAATCTAAACACTGCAAATTTGTGTAGTTAGACTTGAACTCTCCCTAGCATTACAATTAATAATAGTGAAGTAAATAATTTAATGCTTATCTAAATTCAGTTCCCATGTTGTTCTGGGTACAGTGTAGATTAAACTCTCTCACCACCTGTACAGAAAAAATGTAACATAGCAGACCTGACACTTCTATGAATGGCTTGTTTACAAGGTTGGACCTTGAGTGGCATCTGAAAACTTGGCTCTCAAGGTGTTCCTAATCAACATTTAACTGATAAGGGTGGTTTGCTGTGCATAGACTTCTAAGTAAACAACACAGTTTATGCCGAACACCTAGTTTTCTGTTATGAGTCTGGAATTGTGGTACCTTCTAGGCAGAAGATATTCATGTGACCAACAACAATAAAAACTCTGGACTCTGAATCTCTAATTAGTTTTTTTGGTAGACAACACTTCATGTGTGTTATCTCGACTCATTAGAGGAAGTAAGCGTGCCTTGTGTAACTCCACTGAGAAAGGAGTTTTGAAGCTTGTGCTTGATTTCCCCTGGACTTCATCTCGTACACCTTTTCTTTTTGTTGATTTTGCTTTAGATCCTTTCATTATAATCAATTTTAGTCATGAGTACAACTATATGAGCTGTTCTGTGCAAACTGCCAAGGAATCACTGGGCTGGTAGCGATCTTGGAGGACTGAACTCATTCTCCCTTACTTTTGGGTTGGGCCATATAACTAGCACTGGCCGCTGTGTTGTTGGTGGAAGTGATATGTGTCTTCCTGTGCTGTAGCATTAAGTTGTTTGTGTGAGACACTCTCTGTTTCTTTCCCTCTGTAATGGTAAATAGCAATGTCTCAGAGAATAAAGAATCTATAAAGCTGAAGCTAAGAATGAGGATGATGTGGAGAAAGCACCCAGCTGCCCCAACATAAAATTAGCATTGTAAGAAATGAACCTCTGAATTTTTTTAGCTACTAAAATTTGAGAGTTTTATGCTATCGCAGCACAAGTGGAACAATCTTGACTGATACAAATACTAAGTAGATATTTGTTATTCTGAAAATAGGGTCATGTAGCATGAAGGGTATTTATATCACAGATGAATAACAACAGTCACTTGTCATGCATGGAAAATTGCATTACCTGTCACTCATACTTAAAATTTTAATGGGCATAGTTTCTTTTCTTAAAGAGATTATCCTCTACTGAATGTTTTAGACATTTTGTTACAAATAATATCACAGCGTGGGCAGGTTATTACAAAGAATTTACATAGATCAAAATATACCATAATTTATAAGTAAATAGTCATACATTTTCTGAGTTGATCATACATGTAATATTAGTCATTTGAGAAAGCTTTCAAAATCAACAGTAAGCAGATATTAACAGTCAGTTAATAAAATGATAACCTGATTAAAATGGCAAGAAACGATTTTTTTTTTTCATCAATGTACTAACATTGAGCTATGTGTTGATTACATAGCACAAGGCATGGATCATTAGCTGACCTTAGTAGCAGAAGTGTCAGTACAGAAGTTGGATGTAGCGGATATGACAACCTATTATTTATTCACAGTAATAAACATGTCCAAGAAAATATACCCTTAAAGAAATATTTAAATATCTCCAAAATATCCTTTCTTTTAGAGGAAATATATAGACACAAGCCCTCATCTTGGGCATTTCCTGTTAAAGTGTGGATATTGCTGCTTTACAAATAGTTCACAGACCAAAAGGAAGAGCTGGATATTTCCATAATGTCTATTTTTTAATATGATGTTCCTACTTTTTTTTTACTTAAAAATTAACGTAAACTAATCACAGTACCTTTATTTTATTTTATATCCTAGCTAGATCATGGTTCTCTTTATACTATAGCTACAGATAAATATATTTAATTAACTTAGTAAATAATGATTTTTAAATAAACTTTATTTAGAATAGTTTTAGATTTACAAAAAGTTGTAAAAATCCCTTTGGCCTTTTGTCTGAGATCAAGTGAAGAATAGTTGTCAAAACAGAACAGAGAATACCTATATACCCACACCATTTCTCCTATTAGTAATACCTTCCATTGTTACTTACATTAGTATGGTACGTTTGTTATAATGAATGAACTGATATTGATACTGATTAACTGGCTAACTACAGTCTATGCTGTATTCAGATTTCCTGAGGCTTTATCTAATGTTCTTTTCGTGCCCAGATACTCCCCACTACCAAGATAACATATTTATTAATTATGTCTTCTTAGGCTTCTTGTTGCTGTGACAGTATTCCAGAATTTATATTAATAACCTTAACAATTTGGGGGACTTCTTATCGGTAGAATGTTCCTGAACTGGGATTTCTCTGATGCTTTTTGCATAATTAAGTGGGGTCATGGTTTGTGTTTGTTCCTTTGTGTGTTTTCGAGGGGAAGGGGAAAACACTACAGAGTTAAGATACCTATTTAGAATTCAGGTTGGTTCCAGGGTTGGACTGAGTCCACCTGGGTCTGACTTAAGCTGTACTGGGTCCATTGTCAGATGAATAAAATGTTGTATTAAGGCCGAACTAGCAGGTTAATTTCACCAAAGACAATTTTGAGTTACAGTGTTCATAGTGAAGAAATTTTAATCTGGATAAGTGTATCCTTTTATGAGGTGCCCTAAAGCAAAAGGGGACTCCACCAAGAACTCACTATAAAGGGTACAAGGAAAATTATTTCTTCTCCTCTAAAGTTTCTGGTGACTAGGTTGAGACCCACTGGACTCACTCCAGAGCCTGCACCCTGGATCTGGAGAAAACAGTCAGAAGTTGACAAAGGGTGAGAATTGTTAGTAAAGTTTCTATCCATGGTGCCTCATCAAGAGAGGAATGCAGATTTTCATGTAGTCCCTTGTTTTCAGATTGGCAGAAAAAAAGAAAAAAAAGAAAAAAGAAAAATTGAATCTTTGAATTGTGACTTGTAAATTTGCTTTTGGGTACCCATTGGTTTTAGATTCTTTCTCTCCCAGTGTCAGCCATTGCCTTCTTCTTTGTCTCATTTTGTGTCCTGAGAACTTGACTTGGCCTTCTGCCTGTCTGGGGCATGCAGATTATTGTGTATGAATGCAGCTCAACAGTAAGGTTGGGGCCCCAAAAGTATGGCTGAACAGAAATGTGGGTTGTATGCCATTGCATCTAGGGTACTACTGATGGTTGCAAGCTCTCAGAGGAGCTGCCTTAGTCTTCCTTTCTTTTTGTTATATTTGGGAGTGGCTGTGGATCCTGGGAGGGTAGTGTCTTTGGGAATACTTTTTGCACCATGGGGTTGTTCAGTATTTCCAGGAATATTTACTGTTTGTCGTGTCTGAAACAAGACAAGACATTCAACAGAAACTCTTAAAAACATTTATCTCTTAACAGTAGACAGATGAGAGAGATAAGGAAAGAGAGCGGGGCAGAGGAAGAAAGGAAGAGAGAGAAAAGGGGAAAGGGAGAGGAAGGAAAAAAGAGAGAAACAGAAAGAGAGAGACTGAATGTATATGTACTCTCCATGAAGAAAGATAAATCTGTGATTATGTACTTAATTGTGTTAGATTAGAAGGCATAATAAATATGCTGCCATTAGACAATGGGATACTAGTAGTTAATGTCATTTAGCTTTAGTTATGAAACAAATTATTTAACTTATCACCTTTAACTTAGAACTTTAATAGACAAGGTGGCTTTTGCATTGGAATATTATGGAGGACATAATACAAGCACAAGTTTGGTAGCCCCAGTCTTACTGTACCAGAGAGTGTACAGAAAGAAAATGACAGACTCAAGATCTGAACTACATAATCAGAGACAAGAGAATTTCTTCACTAACTGTTAGAATATTTTATCTATTGTAACCACAGGACCAATGATCTGAAAACCAGACACAAGCTTGATTTTGTGGTTTGCAGAACTACAATAAATGTTGAAGTCAAAGGATGCTGGGGCTCTTATTTAAAAAGCAAAACCTTTTTCTAGAGAAAGTGACAACCTAAAAATTGGAATGAAAGGATTTGAGAAGATTATAATTTTAAAAATTTGAACTCTCAAAGAACACTGAGTCCCCTTGTTAACAAAAGCAAGCTTTCCTTCTCTATTTGTGGAAGTTCGCCTCCCCGTACTTGAATACCCACAACGACATAAATTGTGACAGTTAATTACCTTGGAAAAGTGTGGTAAAACCTAGGAATTAAACATGAGAATGTATTCTAAGAGTGTTAGAACAGGGAAGAAATATCACAACACCAGATCAATATGAAATTATGACAGTGGTTTAGATTAAATGAAGATACAAAGCAAAAAAAAAAATTTATTTAAAAATCTTAGGAGGCTAGAAATTTGAGTGTTTGTCCTGTGGGAAAGGATCAGCCACACCCTAATGATGTAAATTTGAGTACTTATAAAACATATTTGTTTGTGTGTTTTTTTTAATCACCAATGTATTAAACAATATACCAGTGAGGAGAACTCAAGTGTTTGTAAAAAAAAATTCTATAGTGGCAATATTATGAAAGCTAAAGATTATAGTGGTACATATCAGCATTGAAATGAGTTTTCTGGAGTTTTGTGTGAGATAATGAGACACTGGAATCACAGGTTTCAAGTGATTGAACACATAAATCAGAGACAAAGTAAGCAAAATACAATGATAGCAGAGAAAATTGTGGTATTCAATGATATGCAGTGACCCTATTAACAGTGAATTCTCTAATAAAAAGTGCTTGACCTGTGTATTAAAAAAGCTAGATCTGGTGGAAGATATAACATAAATTACTGTATTGGAAAATCAGTGTCCCATATTGAATTTCCAGACTTGAATCAGTTCAAACATGCAGAATCCTTTGAATGATGTAAAGATGGAATTCCCTTTAGTAAGTACATTATAGCACTGCAAATATATGA
Organism: Rhinolophus sinicus; assembly: GCF_057876585.1. Classification (NCBI taxonomy): domain Eukaryota; kingdom Metazoa; phylum Chordata; class Mammalia; order Chiroptera; family Rhinolophidae; genus Rhinolophus; species Rhinolophus sinicus. Next base: position 81,530,754 of record NC_142501.1, read on the forward strand.
TTTAACTATTCCTCTTCAACTTCCCTAAAGAAATCTGTAGCATTTAACATGATGAATGTGTTTTAGGAGTATCCTAGACAAAACAGGGGCATCTGGTCACAGGCTATATACATTGATAATATTCCCTGGGTACATCAAACACCGTGGTGATCTACCGTCAGAGAGGAAGATTAAGATCACATGATTGATAGAGTCATCAGCTGAATCCGTTTTACAATGGGTCTGGTTAATCTATGAACATACGTTTTGATTTTCCCCCAGTTCCTTAATACACAGTTGAAAACAGTCTTCCTCAGCAACTGGCTAAATTGTCAATTGGCTCTCAGAAATATAGAATAAGGACAATGCTGTTAGGAAGAGCAAAGTAAAACCCAGTGTATCTACCTGCACAGCAAAATAGTAAACTAAAAGCAAATATTGCATTCCTAGGTACTTGAGAATAATACCACCATGGTGTAATTACAAAATGTGAATCACAAAAATAGATTTAAAACAGTGAGAGAACAAGAACACATTACATACAAAGCAATGATAATTAGATCTATATGGATTTCTCATTAGCCACAGCCAAAGGATAATGTAATAATAATGCTTTAAAAGTGCTAAGTGGAAAAAAATGTATTTCTAGAATTAGGTATGCAATGAAACATTCAAAAATGGAAGTAAACAGCTATATACGATGTCAGACAGGTAGTAGACTGAGGGGGGTTATCATTTTGTAAGGGGTGTAAGTGTCTAACTCTTACACTGTTTTGTACACCGGAAACTAATTTAAAAAAGAGACACAAAAATAAATGGAAGTAAAATATGGGAGTTTAAGCCAAAAAAACAAAACAAAAACAAAACAAAAAAAGTGAATGTTTTTATTACTAAAATGCTTTAACAAAAGACTTTTTTTTTTTTGCTTGTCATAGTATTTCATTTTTATTTTATAAGGAAATTAAATAATGCATTGTATCAATAGTAGATAATCATGCATTATTTATATATCGATAACAATTTTTCTTCTCCCTCAATTACACTTCTTTTTATAATTAAAATTTATTGTGGTGACCATGGTTAGTAAAATTACATAGGGTTCAAGTGTACAATTCTGTAATACGTTATCTATATGTTACATTGTGTGTTCACTATCCAGTCAGTTCTCCTTCCATCACCGTATATTTGACTCCATTTACCCTCATGGACCTTGCACTCAAAGAGGGTTTTATGAATTTGACTTCAAAGACAAGGGAAGTAAGAGCTAAAATAAATGAATGGGACTATATAAAACTAAAAAGCTTCTGCATGGCAAAATAATCTATGACAAAATAAAGAGGCAACCAACCGAATGGGAGAAGATATTTGCAAACAAAACCTCCGATAACAGGCTAATATCCAAAATATATAAGGAACTCATACAACTCAACAACAAAAAAACAAACAATCTAATTAAAAAATGGCCAGAGGATCTGAATAGACATTTCTCCAAAGAGAACATACAAATGGACAATAGATATATGAAAAGATGCTCAGCATCACTAATCATCAGAGAAATGCAAATAAAAACCACAATGAGATATCACCTCACCCCAGTCAGAATGGCTATCATCAACAAGACAAATAGTAACAAGTGTTGGAGAGGCTGTGGAGAAAAAGGAACCCTCATACACTGTTGGTGGGAATGCAGACTGGTGCAGCAGTTATGGAAGGCAGTGTAGAGGTTCCTCGAAAAATTACGAATAGGATTACCATATGACCCAGTAATCCCTCTCCTGGGTATCTACCAAAAACTCTGAAAACATTTATCTGTAAAGATATATGTGCTTTGATATTCATTGCAGCTTTATTTATGGTGGCCAAGACATGGAAACAACCAAAGCCTCCTTCGATAGATGAATGGATAAAGATGTGGTACATATACACAGTGGAATACTACTACTCTGCCATAAAATGAAATAGTGCCAGTTGCTACAACATGGATGGATCTTGAGATTATAATGATAACTGAAATTAGTCAGACAGAAAAAGTCGAGGACCATATGACTTCACTGATATGTGGGATATAAAATTGAAATTAACAAAGGAAAAAGACAAACAATAACTCATAGACACAGACAATAGTTTAGTGGTTACCAGAACGGAAGGGAAAAAGGGTGGTAGAAGAGGATAAACAGGGTCAAATATATGGTGATGGAAGAAGACATTTCTAAAAAATGATATTCATGCGGAAAGAATACAAACCAGGAGGTATAAATATAGTAAGAGGGGTGGCCGGTTAGCACAGTTGGTTATAGTGTGGTGCTAATAACACCAAGGTTGCCAGTTTGATCCCTGCATGGGCCACTGTGAGCTGGACCCTTCTTAAATAAATAAATAAATAAATAAATAAATAAATAAATAAATATAAATAAAGTAGGGAATGGCAAGCAAATGACTTGATGAAGGGCAATTTCCCATACTCTCTAAAGACTGGAAGCTGAGACTATTTATCTTAGAACGGTAAAAGCTGTTATAATGTGGACTGATGTGGCATGAGTACATAAAGGTAAATAAGAGCCATTCCCTCTTATCCAATACAATATGCAACATACAGGAATCTGTTTTCATTTCCCACAGTTTTATCCTCTATACATTTATCTAGTTACCTGAATCATGAACCTTTCACACCTATGTTCTGCTGCTGGACTATTCAGGTTTCAAGTAACTTACTTCCTACCTCAAATGAGTACAAAAACAGCTTTCTTGGCAGGTTTCTCCTGAATTATCAAGGTCTAGTTTCCTTTCCATTTTCCTATTTCAGGTTTGAATAGCCCTTGATAATTTTACTTTTACTACTTATTATAAAACTTTCAGCTAATTAATAAAAAATGAATTTATAGTAAAATATGCTACTTACTTATTATATAACTTTCACCTAATTAATAAAAAATGAATTTAGAATAAGAAAATATAAGGGAAGCACTCATGTATAACACATTGCATTAGAAGAGAACAGGTTTTTTTCATCCTTCAAACAGAAGATCGCATATAAGTCTTTAAGACGCTTTGTACACTTAGCAGCTTTTTTTACAACATGTATTTTGAATTAACCTTATTCTGTTCTCTCATGTCTAATTCTCTTTGCAGGTTATTCATTCCTCATCACCCTTTCTAATTTATTTGCCAAAATTTTTCTTTTAATTTTAAAAAGAAAACCACAATTCAGTATCACTTCGGCCAGTACTGGTATTCAGAAGAGGGAAAATCTGCACTTAGATCCTAGGGCAGGAAGGAATATAGCAACATTATTATGCCATTATTCTTAATCCAAGGTACCCTACCAATCAGATGGAAGAATACCATCTAATTGGTAGGGTACCTTGGATTAAGAATAATGGCAAAGTAGAGGTAAAAATGGAGGCGGGTATGACTTGGGACTTATATCTGAGGGCATATCCAGTTCTGTTATTCCAAAGATTATAAATAAGCAGTAACAACTGATCCTGTTCCAAGGGGGAAAAAAAAGGAAAACAACTGTAAATTCTACTATTAGAAGGTCAATGTTATTGCTCTTTTAACAGAGAATAGGGAATTTATTAAATGAGGGAGACCTTATTCCATATAGTTTCAGTAGGATACACAAACTATGAGTTTTCAGGAATTTGATATTATAGTTGTCTAATTATAATAACACCTTGAGTCAATTGCTTTAGAAGGTGGATTATTAGTATCTCATTGAGTCGAATCCTTTAGAAAAATTTCAGTTAATTTGACTTGTTGAACACTAAAGGTTGTGTAACGTAAGATTAAAAAGCCATTATTATGCCAGTTATCATAGCTTATTCCAAGATGTATATAGCACTTCATTTACTGGAGAGTCAAATGCTAACTGGTCATGACTAAAAGGTCAAAGATCCAATAGAAGTAATTACTTTCACTTGCACAGGTGTGAGTGAAAGTCTGAAGGGAACGGCTGCACATCATTCTCTAGCCACACGGTGTTGCAGGGCCATGGTTATATATCGGAAATGAAGCATTGCCTGATATTTTACACAGTAAGGCCTTATACTACCTGGTAAGTTATTAAGGAAAGCTCATAAACTTCATACGTGAAAGATGTATTGAGCAGTCCATCTTTCATATAGAGTATGTAAGATTGAAATATCAGCATGCATCCTGATCCCTGATCTCTGGACAGGCTATTAATTATGTTATAACACAGATAACATTTTCCCACATGCTCCACAGTGCCAATATTTGAATAGCATACGAAATTATATAAATCTTTATAAAATTATGCCCGACAAAAGGCAGCTCTTTATCTAATGCAAATTTCATAAAGACACAAAAACAGATTTAATCTTGGAAGTTTTAATGAAATCTGTGGAATGTCCTTAAACCAGCCTTCTTTACTTGTCAAAATATAGTCCTTCTTTACTATTCTTGGAGATCAAGGTAATTCATTCCCATGATTCTTAATTGTCTCTTTCCAAACTTCAAAATAAAATTAAAGCTTTTTCATACCACTTGAGAAATATAAAATATAGGCTAGGTTAACTGATAAATATTAATGCTATTAAAAAAACAAACAGAGCAACAGAAGGAAAACATGCATTTAGACTGTGCACCATTTAAATGCCATTTTTAATAAGTGTGCTTTAATACATTGCAAAAAGCCATTCACCTGTGAAATGTATTAAATTATTTTCATATGAAAATCGGACATTTTTTCAAGGGCTCTTACATACTATTTTGTAAGAACGTGGATTCCCTACCTATAGAATTAGGCTATTGTATTGTCATAATTTATGCAAGTTTACAATCAAATGTGTGCAACTCGGAATACGAATTTGAGTGTTCTCTATGGTCAGTGAGAAATACTAATAAAAAGAACATAAGGACAATGCCATTAATATATTATTACCTTTCAGCAGTTTCATCCACATTACTTCCAATATTATATAATAAAATCACTTCTGTTCCTTCAGTCAAGACAAATGTTATGTGGTTCTGTCAAGCTAGAGATATTTTATTTTATGCGCCTTTATTCTTTTTAATCAGATAGATAAATCTGTTCATTCATACAAACAATATTTACTTTATAGGCAATAAAAAAAGATACTGTTCCTTATCTTATGGGGCTTATATTGGGTGAAAATTAGAAACAGTAAAAAATAAACAAGGTACATAATAATTACATATCATGAGAGATTTTTTTTTTTTGAAAAGGAATAGAACAAGGTAAGTGGATAGAGAAATTCAACTGTACAATAGGTATCTCTTGGCAGACAGACATACAGACATCTCTGTTAATATTTGAGCAGAAAATATAAAAAGAAAGTCAGTGGAGTATACAACGTATTACACTAGTCCAGACAGAGGAAGGGACAAAAGCAATTTTTTGCAAGGTGGAAAAAACACGGGCTCATCAAAAAAGAGCAAGCAAACCACTATGACTGGAGAGTGAATGAAAGAAGAAGAAAAGGAAGTTAGATATGAGATAGACAACAGGCCAGATTTTCTATGATGCTTAAGGAATTTGTTAAGACATTTGAATGCTATTCTGAATAAGATAAGGCACAATTGGAAATTTCTGAACACATAATTCTCCTATTTTGGGGAATATGGGGAAAAAGTGACTATATAGTAGAAAATCGGGAATCAGCATGTTTCTTTATTTATTACTCACAAATACGATTTCAATTTCTCTAAGAAAGATAAAATTAGTTGTACCAATTTCTCTTCAGACGTTACATGACTAAATTAAAGATAGTAGAGTAGAGGTCCAAGCTGACTAGTTTAGGGTCTCATTTTTATCATTAAATAACTATGTGACTTTGGATGATTTAGCTTTAGCTTTCCTAAGGCTGAATTCCTACATTTATAAAAAACAAGATAATATGCCTAAAATGCAGGAACTATTGTTATAATATTTAAATGAAATAATAAATTAAAACTATTAAATCCAGTGCTTGGCTCTCACTGAGTGCTCAACAATAGTGACTATTATTATTCACACATTCACACTTTCCCTATAATCAATTGGATGTTAGGAATACATAACTAATTTGACCAAAAAAATGAATTTGACAAATTTACTCAAAAAAGTGAATGAAATGAAATTGACAAACAAATCAATTAAAATCTTATCCAAAACAAACCAAGAAACAAAAAAACACAACTCTGCTTAGCTATATATATACACACACACACACAACTATATGTATAACAGATTTCTAGAGTAGAAAATATTATTATTTATTTATGTTAAATAATCATTCTAGTTCCCCATGCCCCAATTTGCTCTTTAAGTGAAGTGATGAGATGCAGATAATATGTCACCACATATTCATGGGATTTTGTAATGTAATCAAGAAACTCTTAAAAAGATTAATATGAGTGGTTAAATAGAGAGGGCAACTGTCCATTCTTTTCTTTTGAGAAAGAGAGAGAAACCTTTTACTCTCTAGTGTAAGCTAATTTAGCTTGAGAAAGGTCCTGGGTTATTAACCTTGGAAAGATGAGACTAGTTCTCTAATTTTACATCCTAAGGGATGTCCGCATAGTTTCAGGTCTCATATCTATTACACATCATATATTACATATAATACATAATATAGATAATATATATTACAAATAATATATATGTATTACATGTAGTATATAATACATATAATGCAGCATATACAGTGGTACCTCGGTTTTCGAACGTAATCCATTCCAGAAGACCATTCTAGTTCTGAAACGATCGAAATCCAAGACATGGTTTCCCTATAGAAAGTAATGCAAAATGGATTAATCTGTTCCAGACCTTTAAAATCAACCCCTAAAACTGCAAATTTAGCATAAATTTTACTATCTAATAATACCATAGATCCATAAAATTTACGGCATTCGTAAACCAAAATGTTCATCAATGGAGATGTTGGAAAATCGAAGTATCACTTTATTCAACTTTGGAGTAGTGAATCTCTATGAAGTTCTCTGGAAATATTCAGCCATAGTCTAACTTCTAAACCATTTATTTCAGCCCAGTTCCCAAGTTTTAGTAAAATTTGTTTAGAATAAAAAGCCCTAATAAAAAGCAGAAACATACAAATATTTCTTGTACAGTCCACAATATATTAATTCACTATGGCTACTCTCATAAGTGTATGAGGAAATAACCTAGGTGTTTCCGTAAGATTTACTTCTTGCACTAACAAGTGAATATTATAAATTACTAGCTCTAAATGATAAAAATGTATAGATTATTTTTATTTTATCTTTCATTCATATCTTCAAAATTTTCTACAATGTTTACATGTTATTAATTTATATATATATATATATATATATATATATATATATATATATATATATATATAAATAACCTCGGTTATTTCCTCATACACTTATGAGAATAGCCATAGTGAATTATATATATATGTATATGCAAACCCATAAAACTATATATATATATATATATATATATATATATATATATATATATATATAGTTTTATGGGTTTGCATAATATATTTTCTCTAGTGTTTCCTGGAACCAAAGAAAAAATAGTTTGCAAATTTAATGGCTAAAATATAGTTTATAAAATTCGTATGGATTTCAATGATTCATGCATTTTCTATATACAAATATGAAACTTTCTGCATTTTCACTAAAAATGTTAGCCTTGTTATATACAGTTTAATATTTTTATGCACATCCCTCTAGCCAATATTCTCAAGTTGAGTAGTATTAATAAATGGCCTTCATACAGTTTCAAAGCTACAGAATCAGTACTCACCAACCACATCAAGATTCTTTGTATAAAAAAGTTGACATTGTATGCTACAGTCCATACAGTTTTTAGGGACTAGGAAAGGGAACAATGTTTTATCACCTTGGTGACTAAAACTGAACACTTGTTTCAGAGACTTTTTAAAAATTAGTTTATATTTAGGCTTTTCCCATATTCCCTCTTGGGGTTTATTTCTACATAAAGAGATATTTCCAAATAATGTAGAATCTTCAAGTATACACATATGTGTTCTTGCCAAAAATCTTGTAGAATATAAGGATTGATGTATATCAACATTAGTCTGAAAGCACCCTTTTAAATTATCATTTGTTCCAACCATGTACCAAATAGTGGGTGACAATATTTATAGCCTAAGTAATTATTCATTGTATGTGGCCAATTCTAGGGGTAATGAGGCATAGTTATTGTCTATGCCCTTAGTGTACAAAGCTCGCTATATAACTTCACACTTCATCGAAGATATTATGTGAAAGGTAAATTCAGCCCCTCTTCTGTAAAAACAATCCATCAGTTGCCCTTGCTTGGAAGCAGCTTTCACAATTGTTCTCACTGATTTTTTTTCTAAAAAAATTGAGATTACCTTATAAATATATTAGTTTTCACTGTAAATTGTGAGACTTCATCCCAAAGTATTTAGGCAGGGGACTCCAGATATAATCCCAATGCTGGACATAGACCCTAAAATGAGCAAAGACAGCTCTAAATTTGTTTTAAGTAGAGATTATGCATGCTTGACCGTCATTGTTACAGATTAATAGCAGAGCAATTTTAATTTCTTGTTCCTTGACCCTTACTAATATGCTTATGAAATCATTCAGTAAATCCTCTTTGGTAAGGAACTTGAGATGCTATACTGTAGCTGTCAGATGACCAATTGCATGGAAAATTGAAATAGATGGGAAAAAGTTTTCCACTAAATGATTTTGCACCAGAGTGTGGTAATCACCTTGGTAATATTTGGCTAATGCCCTTCTTTTCTCCATTACCTTCCATCAACTTCCATAATGCTTCACTTCCTTTACAGGACTCGGGGTGGCTCTCACTCCTCCCTATATCAATTTCATTTGGTACCAGTCCATTTCACACCATTCCAACACTTTATTTTCATCAGTTTATGCTCACTATCTTTTCAAATACCTTGTATTATAAGTGAGCTATACCACCATTTCATTTCCACATTCATGTATTTAAATCATCATCAAAATTCATGTACAAGGAAAGAGTATATAAAAAAAGATCTTAAAATGGATAGAAAACTAGAAATGCCTGTTAAAATAACAGACCAAATCAAAGGTAGAAATCTAAGAAAAAAGAATCTATTATCCCTACTTAAACTTAACACTTCAAATTTAGGTTATACCGTATTTCCCCAAAAATAAGACCTAGTCGGACAATCAGCTCTAATGTGTCTTTTGGAGCATAAATTAATATAAGACCCAGTCTTATTTTACTATAATATAAAACCTGATCTTTAATATAATATAATATTATATACTATAAATATAATATTATTATAATGTAATATAGTATCAGGTATTATATTAATTTTTGCTCCAAAAGACACATTAGAGTTGATTGGCTAGGTCTTATTTTCAGGGAAATACAGTAGTAGGGATTAGATGGCAGCCTTCTCATCATTTAGACTGAGTTCAGACTATTCAGTTAATCTCTGTAGTCAAAAAAAAGATCCGATAGTTTAATTCCAATCTTTATTCCAAATCTTGCAATATAAAATATCTTCTATTGCTAAAAGAGAGCCTGGAAGATTGCATTAAATTTACATTATCAACAAATCAGTTTTATTCACTACATTGAACAATTGATCAAACATCTAATGATTATCTAAATGTGTCAAAGATATATGTTTAACTTGAAATGCAAAAATGAACAAAATATAATGCTCATACTTTAAGTCTCACAGTCTACAGGTGGATTAAATTGTATTAGAAATATGCCACATCTGCATTTACTTGTATTATCTGATTGTTAAATGTAATACTTTGATTCCTTAACCAGATTATAAGCTTCAAGAGTAATTCTTTTAGAGATCCTAGATGGAGGAGTAGATAAACACTGTGCCTGCATCCTTCTGTGAACACATTCAAATTAAGACTACCTTACAGAACAATTAATCTGGAGAACCATCTTAAGTCTAGCCAAAGAGAAGTTCTGTAATGAAAAATATAAAGAAGCCACATTGACACTGGTAGGAGGGACAGTGATGCTGATCAGGAGGGATATCTTGGCCGTAAAGCTTCACCCCAGAGGCCCTTCAACCCTAGGCCCCTATACAAGGCTCCCTAGACTAGAGTATCGGTGCTGGGAAGAGGAGCCCACACAACATATGGCTGATCCAGATTTGGCAATATATGAGGATTCCAACCATTCAGATGGGATGGAAGGCTGTAAGAAACCCACACGTCCTCTTAAATGGCCCATGTACAGACTCCCTCACTCGCAAGCACTTACCTTGTGCTCCAGTGGGGCGACAATGACTTGGGGAGCCTCGGAGACATACAGGGGCAGACTGAGGAGTATGGCTTCAAGGAGAGGACTGGAGGACAGTCAGCATTTTCCTGAGGAGGGGTTCCTCTCCCTTGCAGCCGGCAGGTGGGTGCCATCTTTCTTAGGTTGAGCTCTCCCCCACAGGCCAAATCTGAATCTGATTGGCCTGGTGAGCTCTACAGTTCCACCCTGCTGACTCAGCTGGGACCCCACCCCAACCAATTGAAGCACTGCCAGAGGCACTGTCTCCGCAAGCAGCTAGCCCCTCCTCCATTGCACTCTTTCATATAAAACTATCTGAGTCCACTGGTTCCAGGTGGGTGGTGACTGGCCTCAGTGTGTTCTGAGACTTTTGCTGAGCTGCTCTAGGATCAGCACTGGTACTAAACCAAAGTCTACATGAACCTGGTGACCACAGTACCATACAAGGCTTTATCAGTGGCTGAAACTTAAGGGAGCCAGCAGGTAACAGCAGGCTTCCAGGTGTGTTGGCTTTTTGTAGAGCTACCCCAGGTGGCAGCCGTCCTCAGTTTGCAGCACGGCCTCTCTCACATGTGTCCAGGTTTATCACAGGCAGCAAACAACTGTGGATTGCTTTGGAGCTCTTTGGTAGCCCCTGGCCAGTCACAGGCAGTGGCTACCTGGGTCTACACCAGAGCCCCTCCCAAGAGGCCCCAGAATCAACATACTTGGAGAGTTCCTTTGGTCCACAGCAGAGTACATCCCAATTAGCACCACAAGTGGCACATACAAGTTGAGACACAAGGTCGTCTCAACAGGCACCAGTGACCACCAGTGTGAACCCCACTCAATGAGGTAAGCCTCCCGCACAGCAGCCCATAAGCTGTGGACATGGCTAGACCCCACAATCAGTCAGCTTAAGGGTCAATCCCACCCACTGATGTGCCAATAGTAATCAAGGCTCAACTATAACAGGAGAGCATATACAACCCACACAAGGGACACTCTTGGAGCACCCAGCTCAGGTGACAAGGGAAACTCTTCCACTCGGCCCCACAGGGCATCTGCTACATAAGGCCACCCAGCCAAGACTAGGAGGAGACACAGCAGATCTACCAAATACATAAAAACAAACACAGAGTGGCTGCCAAAATGAGGAAACAAAGAAATGCATCCCAAATGAAAGAACAGGTGAAAAATCCAGGGGGAAAAAAATGGAGGCAAACAACCTACCAGAGACAGAGTTGAAAACAATGATTATAAAGATGTTCAAGGAAGTTAGTGAGAACTTCAATAAAAAGATAGTAAGCATGCAAAGGACATAGAAACCATAAAAAAGGACCAGTCAGAAGTGAAAAATACAATAACTGAAATGAAGAATACACTGGAAGGAATCACCAACAGATTAGATGAAGCATAGAATTGAATCAGTGATTTGAAAGACAGAGTAGCATAAAACACCCAACCAGAACAGCAAAAAGAAAAAATAATAATAATAAAAAAAGTTTAAAATACCTATGAGACAACATCAAACACAACAACAATTGCATCATAGGGATACTAAAAGGAGAAGAGATAATGCAAGAAATTGAGAACCTATTTGAAGAAATAATGACTGAAGCTTTCCTAACCTGGCAGAGGAAATATACACACAAGTCCAGAAGTGCAGAGATTCCCACAGGATGAACCCAAAGAGGCCCACACCTAGACACATTATAATTAAAATGGCAAAGGTTAAAGACAAAGGGAAAATCCTAAAAGCAGCAAGAGAAAAGCAGTTAGTTACCTAAAAAGGAGGTCCCATTAGATTGTCAGCTGATTCCTCAACAGAAATTTGCAGGCCATAAGGGATTGGCAGGAAATATTTAACATGATGGAAAGCAAGGAGCTATGACCAATACTACTACCTAGCAAGGCTATCATTTAAAATCTAAAGACAGAGAAAGTGCTCCCCAGACAAGAAAAAGCTTGAAAAAGTTCATCACTACCAAACCAGTACTACAAAGAATGTTGGAGGGACTTCTTTAAGATGTAAAAAACAAATCAAAATTATGAATAATAAAATAGCAATAGTTACATATCTATTAACAATGACTTTCAATGTAAATGGATTTAATCCTCCAATCAAAACACACAGGAGGGCTGAATGGATAAGCAAACAATATCGTTAGATGTGCTGCTTACAAGAGACTCACTTCAGACTGAAAGATACACACACAATACACACAGGCAGAAAGCAAAGGGATGAAAAAAGATACTTCATAAAAATGGAAATGAAAAAAAAGTAAGGCAGCAATAATTATTCCAGACAAAATACTCTTTAAAACAAAGGCTATAAAGAGACAGTGAAAGACCCACTAATCCCACTTAGAGTATTTATCTGAAGAAACTCAAAAACCCATATGTTCCTTGCAGCATTGTTTACAATCGCCAAGATGTGGAGGCAGCCTGTGCATCCGTCGATAGAAGAATGGATAAAGAGGTAGAGGTACATATATACAATGGAATATAGCTTGGCCATGGAAGGGAATGGGTTCCTTCCATCTGTGGCACTGTGGATGGACCTAGATGGTGTTGCTTTGAGTGGAGTATATCTGACAGAGAAAGACAGATGCAATGTGATTTTGCTTATATGTGGAATCTAAGAACAAAATTAACAAACAAATCAGAAACAAGCTCATAGATACAGAAAACATTTTGATGGTTGCCAGATGGGGGTGGGGGCTTCAGGGTGTGGGTATAAAAAGGAGAAGGGATTAAGAAATACAAATTGCTTGTTACACAGTAGTCATGGGGATGTAGGCTAATAAAGATATAGTCAATAATATTATAGTAACTATATATGGGTACTAGATTTGTTGGTGATAGATGGGAGAGAGTTGAGAAGCAGGGTTTAAAAGGTGAAGGGATTCAGAAGTACAAATTTGTTGTTACACAGTAGTCATGGGAATATAAAGGCATAGGGAATATAGTCAATGATATGATAATAATAATGTATAGTGCTAGGTGGATACTAGACTAGTCAGGGGAATCACTTCTTATATAAATGTCTAACCACTATGCTGTATACCCAAAATTAATATAAAATACTACTGAATGTCAACTGTAATTGATAAATATAAAAAGGGGGAAAGGGGAATAAGAGGTCCAAATTTCCAGGTATAAAACCAATAAGTCATGGTATGTAATGTACAGCATGGGGAATATAGTCAATAACATTGTGATAGCGTGGTACGATGTCAGATGGTTGCTGCATTTAACATGATGATCACTTCCTTACCTATATAAGTGTTGAATAACAATTGCATACCCCTGAAACTAATATAATATTCTTTGTTAGCTATATTTTTAACAAAAATCTTTTTAAAAAGAGTAATTCTTTTAAATTATATACAGTGGTACCTCGGTTTTCGAACATAATCCACTCCGGAAGACAGTTTGAGTTCTGAAACGTTCGAAAGCAGCCAACAGCTAGGCTTCAGGATCTTGCACTCAGTAGAAGCCACGTGACATGTTCAATTTCCGAGGTGTGTTCGAAATCAAAGCATTTACTTCCGGGTTTACGGTGCTCATAGATCGAAATGTTCGTCAATGGAGACTTTCGAAAACTGAGGTACTACTGTATATGACTAGTACTATGACACACTTCCACCTCTTCCAACTGCCAAAACAATGTCTAAGGGCAGAGACATCTCCAGGAGACTTAGCTGAAAAACATAATGCCAATGAAAATGGTAGGAGTACATAATGTGATTTTCTAAATTCTCCAGAATTAAGATGTATTTTCCAATTTTACCTCGCTTAGGTGTTTCTTCAGTTGACAATAATTTCTCAATACCTCCTGAAAAGGCTTCTATTACCTCCTCATAGTCATAATCTGCTAATATTCCTGAGGATCCCAGTGGCAGACACCCCTATCACAAACTAAACCCAAAGTTAACAGAGTGAAGGCAATAATACAGACTAGAGCAGAAATAAAGCAAATAGAGACTCAAAGATAATAGAAAACAAAATCAAGAAAATGAAGTATTGGTTCTTTAAAAATGTGAACACAATTGAAAAATTCTTAGCTAGATGAACCAAGAAATAAAGAGAACTAAAATAAACAAATTAAAAATGAAAGGGGAGATATTGCATTTGACACCAGAGAAATACAAAGAATCATAAGAGGTTACTAGGAACAATTATACAACAAAGTGGATAACTTGGAAGGAAAGGATAAATTCCTATAAACATACAACCTACCAAAACTAAATTCTGAAGAAGTAGAACATCTGAATATCCAATAATGAATAAAAAGATTGAAACAGTTAATTGAAAGCATTTAAAGAAAGAAAAGCCCAGGACCAGATGGTTTCACTGGTGGATTCTACCTAACATTTAAATAACTACAGTCAATTAACATTTCCCAAACTCCTCCAAAAACTTGCAGAGGATGGTATACTCCCAAAAGAGTTTTATGAGGCCAGCATTAACCTGACACCAAAGACAGAAAATGGCACTGTAAGAAAATTATAAGCCACTATACCTGGTGAATATAGATGGCAAAAATCCTCAGGAAAATACTAGCAAACCGAATTTGACAGCACACTGAAAGGATTACACACCAAGATTAAGTGAAATTTCTCCCTGGGATGCAAGAATGGTTCAACAAATGGAAACTAATAAATGTGATATACCACATTAACAGATGAAGGATAAAAATCATATGATACTCTCAACAGATGCAGAAAAAGTATTTGGCAAAACGAAACCAGACACTAACAAAGATTGTTTTTTTGTTGTTGTTTGTGTGTGTGTGAGTGTGTGTGTGTGCGCGCACGCGTGCACACCATACACAGATTACACTGGTTTATTCTCTAACACAGATCTTGAGCTATTTTCACAGAAATGGTACTGCACATGTGTATCCTTCAATAAGAAAGATCCAGTGCCTGAAACAAATATGGACGAATATAAAATTGACCAATCAAACTCTGCCAGATTGGAACTTCTTTGTACTTTCTTTTGGCTTCTCTCATATCCTTTATTTTATATGGCTAATTTTCCAATAAAAATTGTCCAATAAAACCATTTCTAAGTAGAAACTTATGAATATGTATAACCTTCTCTGCTTTCATCTTTTAAAACTTGTCTCAGCCCTTTGTTCGAGCATTCTCTCTGTCCTCCTTGTTTGACTGCCTTACAAATAAAATAATTGTCTCTGCAAAAGACCGGTGACTTGAAATTTGTCCTGAAGTTCAATACCTTCCAATGATAAAAGCTCTCAAAAAATTAAGCATAGAAGGAACATACCACAACATAAGAAAGGCCACGTATGATAAGTCCACAGCTAATATCATCCTCATGTTAGTGCATAGAAATACAACTGGTTTTTGTAACGGTAATTTTATACCCTGCAACTTTCCTGAATTTGTTTCTTTGTTCTAACAGTTTTACTTATTTATTTATTGGAGTGTCTAGGGTCTTCTGTATATTACATTATGTCATCAACCAACAGATGCAATTTTACTTCTTTTTAATTAGTATCCTTTTATTTCATTATCTTGCCTAATTTCTCTCACTAGGACTTCCAGTACTATATTAAATAGGAGTAGTGAGAATGTTTACTCTTGTCTTGTTCCTGACTTTAGAGGAAAAACTTTCAGGTTTTCATGTTGAGTTTATTGCTAGTTGGAATATACAAAAATGAGACAGCCACTTTGGGAGACACTTTGGTACTTTATTATGTAGCTAAACATGGTCTTCAGATTCCACCAGATATAACACTCTTAATTATTTATGTAACTGATTTGAAACATGTTGACCCAAAAACCCTGCAAGCAAATGTCCCTATGTTTTTTATGTGTGATTGGCAAAAACTGGAAGTAACCAAGATGTCAATCAACCGGTAAATGGATAAACAAACTGTGCTATGTACAGTTAATGGGTTATTACTGAGGGATAAAATATGAGCTCTCAAAACACAAAAAGGCATGAATGGATCTTAACTGCATATTGGTACGTGAAAGGAGCAAGACTCAAAATGCTACTCACTGTATGATTCCAACTTAGACATTACGTTCTGGACTAAGTAAACTATGTAGTTGATGAAAAGATCAGTGGTTGCAAGGGGTTTGATGTAAGGAATGAAGGTGTGAATAGGTGAAGTTCACAGGAATTTGGGGGGCAGTGAAACTACTCTGTATGATACTATAAAAGTAGTTATATAACCATATACACTTATCTATACCCATAGAACTTTAAGATATAAACAGTGAACCTTAATGTGTGTGAATTTTCAATAACAATTTTTGAAGTTGGAGATTCCACGATGAAATGAAGAATGTGACTAATCTAATCATATTATACATGTATCAGACAACTTCACTGAAGTGGTTTGTGGACGTGTTTGCTGGCCGAGGTATCTTTAGAAGTGAGTGGAATCTATAAGGCTGAAGGCAAAATAGTGATTGTTGTTATTATCACTATGTGTATTCACTGTTATATATCCAAGTTCGTAATTTAAGACAGCAAAATAATTCAAATATACAAAGGTAGGAAAGAAATAAGGAAACTTATTTTATGCTTATGTAAAAACATCAAATCCTCCTAAAATATTAATAGCAAACTATATTGTCCCAGAAACCGAACCAAACAAATATGAAAACTTGGTGTATGAATGAAGTGACATTACAAAGAAATAAAAAAAAGAAAAAAAAAAAGAAATCCCTATGCCACCCCATGGACATGGACCACTTCCACTTAATCACCTAAATTTAAAAGCCATAACTTTAAAATTTGTGGAAGAATGTTAGTACAGACAAGGGAAGGAGTCTAAAGGTACAGATATGACAAATCTGAAAAGAAATATATGAATAAATTTAACTATATTATAATAACTTTTCTGTATGAAATGTATTATTAAGCATCAAAATAGAAGCTAAAGAGTTAGCAAAGATATTTACATTTAATTCAATAACACATTAGTCTCCAAAATATATAGAAAAATCCCAAGGATCAATAAAAGGCAAATGGCCCCAAAGAAAAGAGAGCAAAGCATATAAAGAAATTTATATATATTTTTTAAAAATCATAAACATAATAGGCAAGAAAATGAAAATCTAACCACAGTTACATGCTATCTTAGGTCTAGCAAATTGACAAGAAAAAATTAAAAGTCGACAATTTCTGCTGCTGCCAAGCATGTTTAATAATTGAAACTGTTCTCCACAGATCTAGAGTCTATACAAATCCTGACAGTAATTTGGCATAATTCTGTAAATGTTAACAATGTGTGTAAAGAAATGCTTGGAAGATGGCAATATGACATAAGTTTTAATCTGTTTGATTTACTTTGTAGAATAGATAGATCAAAAAGGAAATATAATAAAAAAGATCCAAAGATAACATAAAAAACTAACTTACAATGTATCCCTATGAACCCCAAAATACAACAGGTGGAGAAAAATCACCTATAGCATTAAGGTATACATTATATGAGCAGGGGGAAGAAAAGTGTGTCTGCCAGAGCCGAGAGCAAACTAACACAAATATTGTCAAAGGCATGAACTAAAGAGTACAGATGGCCAATTATTACAGAATAGGGGCTGAAACTGGAAGAGTTTTACATAGGTATCTACAATTGTAAGGATTCTGAAGCAAGATCTGAAGGGGCTTGTATTAGTTACCTAGTGCTGTATAGTAAATTACCATGATCTTAGTGGCTTAAAATAATGCACATTTATTATCTCAGTGTCTGTGTGTCAGGAGTCTTGCGTGGGCCTCTACTTAATGGTCTCAGAAAGGTGCTATCAAGGTGTTGGTCAGTCTGCATTCTCATTTGAAACCTCTACTGCGGAGGTGTCACTTCTGAGCTCACTCAAGTTATGGCAGAATTCATTTTTTGCAGGTTGAAAGCTGAAAACACTGGCTTCTTCTGGCTGCCTCCTGGAGGATACCCCAATTTCCTCGCAATGTGAACCTCCAGGGATGGCTTTTTACTTCAAAGTCAGAGAGAGGATCAACACGCTTCCCCAATAAATTTAATTTAATAAATAAATAAATAGATAAATAAATAAATAAATGTACCAGAGGGGGAGAAAGACCCTAGAGCCAGTGTGCTAGTAAGGGGAAGTTCTAAATCATGTAACATAATCACAATATGGCATCACATCCCTCTGCTATAGTCTGTAGGTTAGACAAAAGTCACAGTCCCTGCCCACATTCACCCAGAAAGGATTACACAAAGGTATGCATACTGCAAGAGGAGATTACGGCAGGCCACGTGTTCTCTGTGTCCATGACAGGGCTAAAGCAAAACAGCCACTGAAACTATCCTCCAACAAAGCCCCATAATGAGAAAAACTAAGAGATAGTAAGTACAAAGTAAAGACATAAAAGAACATGGAAAGAGAAAAAAGAAACAAATGCTAGGAGTAGGGGAATAAAAAAAAGTCAGGTCATTTCAGAGAACATGAAACCATATCTTCTTAATCTTTATAAGACAGAAAAGCTATTTTTAGCCATTTCTCCCTTCTAAAAATTCAGAAAAATTAATTTCATACAGAAATGAACAGGTGAAGTATGATAGTCAAATTTCACTAGAAGTCTTCATAGGACAAAAGACCATAAAAAGCTGAAAAATATTCTTAGATAATTTTTTAATTACTGAAAAATTAATCCATAATACAGATGAAAAGTATAAACTAATACTTCAAAATTACCTAAAAATAATTAGAAAATGATTAAATATATGAAAGAAAAACATTAAATTTTAATTATATCAACTAGCAAATATTGTAATAAAACTCAGGAAAGAATAAGGTACAAAATAGTAAAAAGTATTTCAGAGTGGAGACAAAACCAGAAAGAAAATTAATATACACAATAGATGCTGCCTTAAAAAGGAAAATGTGAAAAGGAGTAAACCATTAAAAAATAAATAGAATTGAAGAGATTCAAATACTTTGAGAAATAAAGGGTATAGAAAGTTATATATCATAATACAAAATAAAAAGTCCTTAGTATGTAAATGATCCTTAGTATGTAAATACTAAATAACATAACTTCAAACTACGTAAAGCAACCATTGACAAACTAGAAGTATAAATTTAAAAATCCACAGACTAGAAGACCTTAATATACCTATCACAATAGCAGTTAGAATAATCACACAAATACTTCAGCAAGAATATAGAGCATAATTAACAATAGCATTAATGAATATATATATATATATATATATATATATATATATATATATATATACACAATTTACAATACTGAGATGAATAAAACACTGTGTGTATTAAGGAAACAACTGATATTATTTTAATTGTGTTTCGAACATTTACCAACATCTATGACATCGTAGGTAATAAAAATTGCCAACAAAATTTCAAATTATTTAAATTACTCACAGTACAATTTATGATAAAATTAAAGCAAGTTAAAATACACTAAGAACAATAACTAGAAAAGTCCCATTTAATGTGCAATTAAACAAAGGGCTTCTACATGTATGCATCGAAGAACTAAAGCTGAAAATTAGAAGATTTTAGGTAAATTTTAAGCAAAAGTAAATGAAAATATGTTAGAACTTGTGGGGAGCAGATATGCTATGTTTAGAGAGAATTTAGAGCCTAGTTACATATATTAGAAAATGAGAAAGATTCAATGTCAGTGATTTAAATCTTCCATTCCAGAATAGAAGTTTAAACCTAATAAATAGAGAACTATGAATAATAAAATAGCAAAAAATAAAGTAAAAAACAGACATTTATATTGAGAAAATTAAAAATCAAATGTCTATAGCAAAATTTAGCAAAATAAGTAATAAAATACTCAAATTGTCAGTAACAGGAATATAATAGAAATCCCACTACAAATCCAACAGACATCAATAAAATAAGAAGATATTAAAAACAACCTTATGCCAATACCGGAGACAATTTAGATGAACTGGACAAGTTCCCAGAAAGATAAAGGTAGCAAAATCTTACTAGTTGTATAACTACTAAATAAATTAAAACTGTTATTTAAAATACTTCCCACGAGAAACCTCCAGACTAGAACACCTTCACTAATGAATACTTTCAAGTATCTATGGGAGATATAACACTAATCCTGCAGTTTTAACACTATGAAAAACAGCATGGAATTTCCTGAAAAAATTAAGGCTAGACTTACCATATGACCCAGCATTCCCTCTTCTGGGCATCTTCCCCCAAATTCTGAAAACATTTAAACATAAAGTTATATGTACCTCTATGTCCACTTCAACATTATCTGCAGTGGCCAAGACATGGAAATAACCAAAGTGGTGTCCTTCGTAGATGACTAGATAAAGAAGATGTGGTATATATACATAATGAAATATTACTCAGCCATAAGAAAAGATAAGATACTGACATTTGTAACAACATAGATGGATCTTGATATTATCTTCATAAGCAAAATAAGTCAGACAGAAATATTCAAGAATCATATGATTTCACTCATATATGGGATATAAACTGAAAGCAATAAAAAAGCAAGCAAAAACTCATAGGCACAGACAACAGTTTAGTGGTTACCAAAAAGGAAATGGGAGAGGGGAGAGAGGAAAGGGTAAGTGATGATGGAAGGAGAACTCTCTCTGGGGGGTGAACTCACGATGTAATATATAGATGATGTATTATAGAATTGTGTACTTGAAACCTGTATAATTTTATTAACCAATGCCACCCCAATAAATTTAATTTAAAAAAAAGAAAAAGAAAACACACTTACAGTGTTTAAAAATAGAGGAAATATTTTATCTTTTTATGAGAAAAGTATAAACTTGATTTCAAAACCAGGAAAGCATCTTACAAGGACATGAAATTAGAAAACAATATACCCCAAAGATATAGATGCAAGAGTCCTTAAGAGAATATAAATGAGTTAAATCCAACCATATATATATATATATATATATATATATTTGAAATATATCACACTATACGAATCTGAAAGTCACTAGTATCCATAAGTAGCTTGTATTAACCAACAATAGACAAATTAATAGAATTAATGTGCAAAGACTAGAATAGAATATTTCAAAAAAGGGGACATCAGATGGGATACTAGTAAACACACCCCAAAATTGTTTAAATGCAAGAAGAAAAAAAATACAAGTGTTGGTGAGGATGCAGAGCAATTGGAACTCTTATAAATTAGGAGTGTGATATTGGCAAAATCACCTAGACAATTCTGTAACATTACTGACTAAAGCTAAACATAAAAAAAACCTGTGACCCAGCAATTCTATTTCACATTGTATACATAATAGAAAGTTATATATATGTTCACCCAAAGGCATGAATTTTCAGAACTGCACTATTTATAATTTGCACCAAATACAAACTATCTAAACAGCAAACGTCTATGCAACCGTAGAATGGATAAATTATGTAAAGTGTATTCATACACAGGATAGCATAAAACAGGAGAGAACAGTCTACAATTTAGCACACAATAATATGGCTGAATTTCACAAATATATGAACGCATGCAGGCAGACAGAAAGGACAGAGTTCTGGCTATATTCATCCATTTACGTATCAAGTAATCCAGAATATTCTAAATCAGGGTAGTTGCTATCTTTGAGGGGGTTTTGCCTGGAAAGGGAACACGAGAGAAACTTCCTTGTTCTTGGTAATGTTTTGTTTCTTGATTTAGATGTGAGGCACATTATGTCATGAATTTGCAGTTATTAGTACATCTATACTAACATCGCTTGTCTGCAGAGTGGAGTCAGCCTGCTGGTCACCTGACCTAGGAAAGCAAGCAAACAAACAAACAAACACACAAAAATGCAAGTCAAAGTGGTTTTAAAATACCTACTGATTTCAGAATTCTCTCAGTAAACATTTCATATTATAGCTGACCCCAATTCTGACTGAATGTGCTCTATGTATATCTCCAATATAAAACTCACTTTTCTCATTATTAAAATGGAATAATAATTGTGATGATTACATGAGAAAACATATAAATTGCTTTGTCAAATGCCTAGAACACATAAAATATAGTTCCTGCTGCATCGAATTTATTTTATTTTCTTCCCAACTTAAAGAGGTTTGCAATCATTTGTATAACCTGAAAATATATAGTACATAGAAGATTTTAATATACACACAATTAATTAAATATCCTTGGAAGCCATCGCAGAACTTTGGTGTCAGCTCCTTGGATGCTCCCCAAATACTCCAGCTTGCTCAATTTATTTTGCCCTTTAAAATTTAATGAGAATTGGCTTGAGTTATCATCTTATATATAGCCTGCACTTCTGAATTCTTACTTTTACGGAGATCTCCCTGCCCACTTTGTTCGTGTTTTAACTTTTCTGTATATTTTAACATACTAGATGTTTCACAACGCCCTTTCTTTCTAACATGACACTGATTCAGTTTCTAAAATTTCTTATGGTTAGGTATGAGCAATACCAAATACAGAGTTTATAGGACTCTATAATGTAGTTTTGTGGTTTAAATTGAGTTTTAAAGGATAGCAAAGGCTTGATTTGATTTGGCAAGTAGCCAGAACACTGACAAGTAGCCATATCAACTTCCTGCGAAGTGACCAGGAATATTGATTTATAAGAAAAGTCCTGTATAGGAGCGACAAAATGAATGAAGATGTCGAGTTAGGAAAGTTTTACTTTAGGGTTAAGCAAGATATAAAGAATTACAGACAGCTAAGGAGAGACCTTGCAGGCAGTGAAAAGCCCTGTAAAATATAAGTAGACACAGATCGTGGCCTCAAAATATTGTAGAGAGAAACTTCTCTCCAAGGTTCTGAACCATGTCTCCTTGGTGGCACTTTTTTCTGTGGGCGACCTCTGTCTCTTGTCAATATCAATAGTCTCAAGTGTTCAGTAACATCTTCCATAGAATAAGATTTTAGCTCACAGATTAATTAAAAAAAAAACAAAAAACTTAAAGGCTTAATCCCTTCCCAGGACTACGTGCATTTTAAAATGTATTAATTATGTAATGGGTGATATTATAAATGTGAAAATATTTGTCTTGGTCAGTGATAGAAGAAAGCTTCAGCATCCAAAAAAGGAGACAATATATCCAATGATCTAATCTGAATCCAAAAATTATGATGGCCATCAATAGAAACTTTATGTCAGAACTTACATACTAGTTAATTATAAAACTTTAATAAAGAAAGCAAAGCAGTAATTGTTATGGATTAAACAATGTCCCTCCCCAAAAAAATTCTTATGTTGAAGTTCTAGCCACCAGGACCTCAGAAGATGATGACCTCATTTGAAAATACGGTTGCTGCAGTTATAATTTGTTATTCTAAAATGAAATCATTAGAATTGGTCCTGATCCAATATGACTTGTATACTAATAAAAAAATAGAAATTTGGACATAGAGATGATTCATAGACAGGGAGAACTCCATGTGAAGATTGAAATTATGCTGGCACAAGCTAAGGATCTACCAGAAGCTAGGAAAGAGACCTAGAACAGATCCTTCCTTAGAAACTCCAGAGGGAGAGTGATGCTATTCACATCTTGATCTTGGATTTCTAGCCTCCAGAACTATGAGTCAATACGTTTCTGTTATTTAATCAACTCAATTTGCAGTACTGTGTTTCAGCAGGCTTAGCAAACTACCACAGTATTCTATTGTCAAATTAACTTTCCTGAAAACCTCATTATTCAAAAAGTAGAGGATGGAAGTGGGAGTGTTATGGGATGAGAAGATGTCCTCACATATAAGACTGTTACTCCCCACTGCATGGAAAAGGACTCTTCTAAATGCATTCTCTCTCTCTCTCTCGGAAAAGAACTAATTGTGATATTATCATTTCTTACTCTCTTGATGTATGAGGTATGCATTAAGACCAAGATTGAAAAAAACAATCATAAGCTAGTGTATCTTTTACAAACATATAGTGAATGTAAGTAATTAGATAAGGAAGGATTACAAGTCATCCAGTAGATTGAGAAAGGCTATCACATCAAAAGACTTCTACAGTAGATAAAAAGCTTTAATTCTGGAGAAATCTAGATACGCTATTGACACAGCGAGGCCTAGAGCTAACTAAAAATCCATCATGTTAGGTGTTTCTATATTATTGTGTGTGTTGAGAATGGAAATATATTAAATGATAATTAGTAACCATAATAGTGATAATGAATATTTGCCATGGAAATAGTATGTGTGGGTACATATCAATCATAATGCAATGGGGTTAAATGACATAAGAAGTTTAATAGCAGATTTTTGTCTTCAGATTAACATTTTTAGATTTAATTGAATCTTTATGTTTTATAATTTGATTAAATGGTATGCTAATGTTAAACAGTATGACATTATTATAGAAGTGAGCAGAATCCAGGTACAAACCATAAAGAAATATTTTTAGAGTACTGTTTTAGAAAGGAATGTTTCTAAGGGATAAAAGGAAAAAACAGGAAAGACAGTCTGGAGGAACATAAACATAATTGTAAGGAAGCAGTAAAAGACTGTGATCTCACAATTTTTAAAAAATCTTCTAAATTGAGTGGCACCCTTTGAAATTTAGAATACATAATTTTACTAAACAATGCCACTCCAATAAATTTAATAAAAGTTGAAAAAAAAGTAACCAAACTGCATAAAAAGAAAAGAATACTTATATTAGATTCACACAATTGAGGTTATCACCTACTATAATACTGACTATAGATCACAAAGGAGCACAACAATGTGTATCAAAGAGTGACAACAGGGATCAACTCCTATCAATGAAAATGTTGCTCACATATTCAGTCCAGGTAAGATGAATCTGACATATATAAGATGGAGATGTTTTTTATGGACAGGGTGTGGATAAATGGACTTTTGCCAACTTCATATACCATACACAGCAAATATTATTTTTATGTATTTTTACAAATAAGTAAGAGTTTAAGTGTTCTTATCCTGTATTTTAGTTACCCCTACCAGTACAACGGAAAGGGATGAAATAGGATGTAAGACACTAAAATGACAAGATGGTGTGAAAATAGAAATGATGAACAATATGGAGTAAGAATTTTTAGATCAAGTTTTGTAATTGTCATGTGTTTTCTAAATAACAATTTAAATTTCCTTTTTAAAATTCTGTAATCTTATAACTCTGAATATTGTATTTATGGAGAGTTACTGTCTTCAAATTCTGGACAAAAAAACCTATGTTCATTATTTTCTTTCAAAGATGGGATAAGACTTCCTAGGCTTAAGTGGGTAGTGTGTGGGGAGTTTGAAAGTAACCAAATTATCATTTTCCTTCCTGACCCATTGTGGCATATTTCTGTTTGTTTCCAACAAAATCCATCTCCCCTTCTCCCATAGTAAAATATTTTTAACTATACATGACTTCCAAGTTATAAAATGTTTTCCTAGCCTCCCTTCCACGAGGCATGCCCATGTAACTAAATGGAATCAATGGAACATGAGTAGAGTGAGGTGAACAACTTCTCTATCATTGTGTATAAGGATTGTCTTGTTCTCCATTTCCATTTCACATGTTTTATTCTAATATGCTAAAATGTTAGTTTGATGATTGAGGTTAACACATTTCCTGTGAGACAACAAGAAAAAAAATAGATCAAAGCAACTAGAACTTCATAAATTGCTAGTAGAAGTATAATATTGGTAAAACCACATTACAAAACTGCAGACACTGTGAAGCAGAGTACATTTACACCCTTTATTCTGTCTCATGAAATTCAAAATCCAAGTCTACTTGTTCATATCACTATATATTGGGGACTGTTTTTCACAGAAGATTAGTTTATACTCTAAGTCATCCAATCATTCACTTGTAAATTTGTTAAAAATGAAATTAAATGACAAACAATATTTCATGGGAGAAAAATGGGGCAAATTACACAGTAGAAACCAAATACCACATGATATCTTAAGCTGGACTCTATTGTTTGGGCCACAACCTCACCTCTTTTATTCTTCTCTGCTATTAGTGAAAAAATTTGGTAAAATAAATTTAAAGTATATAATTATATATTATATATTACATGTAATACTTATATATGTGAAAACATAAAGTGTGAGGCATCAAAATTGTGAATCTATTTTTTTGAGAAGAATGAAACATCCAATGTGCTGGATTTGAGAACTAAAAACAACAATGAAATAAAAAATAAATTGTGAGTGCTTTAATATCCTAGACACCAGAAATGGTCTGCCAATTCATATCTGAATGTCTCAATTAGTGTCATTATTGCAACTGAAAGTCATTATGTAATGTCTCTTTCATCCTCTTAGTTATCAGTCTGAAGTCCAAACCAGATTTCCTGGTTTATGCCAGATAATCACAGAAAACATTTTAAAGATTTTTGACAATTTTCACCTGTAACTTCTGCAGTAATTCAGCTGCCTCTAGGCATACAGTGTCTCCCTGTTATGCCGAGAAGTATGCTTCATTAATGATTCACTCAACATGAAGCATTAATTAATCACCTAATAAATTTATATCAATAGAAAAAACCCTGTAATCATAATGATAACTAGCTCTTCTCCAAGTAGCTCAAGCTGTATTTCCAATATTTTCAGATGTGTCAAACAAAAGAGTAATAACTATTTAAGTATTAGAACTGAGGCTGTTTATCTCCTTGTTTGCATGTTATCATCATACTTGGAAATATAGCAAAACATAAATTATCTTTTCTGCACAGGAAGACTAAATAAAGATGACTATATTGCCCATTTCAAATGCTATGATTTCCCCCACTCCACCACCACCCAATCTGTGCATGTACCTTAAGCCGATCTCCTATGAATGCCTTTATGTGGATGGCATTATTTCAAATGATATCTTTATATAATGTTTCTTTCTCTGTTGTCCCCACATTTAAATGCATTAATGGAATTCAGCCATGTATATAAACAACAATTTTTCAAATTCCTGATTCAAAAAAAGCAATTTTCTGGTTATTCCACAGCATGATGGCCAACAAAATTGTCATTATAATCATCTAATTAAATGATAACAAAAGTAAAGAAGAAAATTATTGTCCACTGACAAGAAACAAACAAATAAGTGAAAGAGAACAGCTGTGGAATATGTGTAAATACATGTATCTTTTTTTTTAAGAATATAATTGCAAATCACAGAGAATCTGAATTTGAAAACAGTTGCTCACTCCATTCTCCTTTAAATCCTGTTATTCTTTTGGCCACAGGGACAGAAAAATTTTCCCATTTTCCTCTATCTCATTGCTGCTCCCTCTCCTTCTCTATCCCTGTCTCCTCTTCCTAACTTCTAAATATTGGAGTGTCTCAGAACTCATTTCTCATACATCTCTTATCTTCTTGCTCCCTAGGCTATTTTCTTATGTGTAATGTCATCTATACACCAATGTCTTTTCAACTAACAATTCCATCAATGACCTGATCCCCAAACTGTAGAATCTATATCCAACTACTTAGTCAGTATGGAGGTGATTGATTGCTTAATAAACAGCTCAAATTTAACATTTTCCAATCTAAACTAGTAATTTCTATCCCTCCCTTTAACCTGTTCCTGCCCTATTTTTCCTTAATCAGTATGGTACCTCCGTTAACTCATTCACTCAAGCCTAAAATTTTGCCATTGTTTTCTCCATTTATTTTCCTATTACCCTACTCAGTCAATAAGTTATAGGGGTGCCACTTTAAAATGACTTATAAAATACAACCATTGACCACTATCTCTCCTTATAACAACTTCCATTTAACAAGTTTTCTCATGCTTAGATTAATGCAATAATTTTCTAAACACTTTTCTTTGATTCCAATCTTATCATTATGAGTCTAAAAGGCAACCACTATAATTTCCAGTCAAGATGGCGGAATAGGTAAATGCTGTGCTCAACTCCTCTCAGGAACACATCAAATACAACTAAACCACACAACAACCATTATTGAGAATTGCCTAAAGTCTAGCTGAACCAAAGCCCTACAACTACAGAGAGAAGTAGCCACCTCGAGACTGGTAGGAGACTGGGGCAGAGACATGGAATGAGCTGGTCCCACACCCGATTGTGACCATTAAAAATCAGGAGTGGTATCTCAGCTGTGGAGGTCCACCCCCGCCGAGGAGTGAGGGGTACCAGTCCCTCGCCAGCCCATTGCCAGGGAGAGAAGACCCCATAACTTCTGGTTGTAAAAACCAGCAGAGATTGTGGCTGAGTGACATGAGGGCTGCTGGAGTCCCAGGCATTTCTCTTAAAGGGCCCACACATAGATTTACTCACAGACAGACTCACTCACTCTGAGCTCCAGTGCTGGGCAGCAGCTCGAAAGGTGCCAGGGACATACAAGGAAGAAAAATTATCTAGCTTCACAGTGAGGACTGGAGGGGCAGCTTTCACCCGTACAGAGTAGCTATGGAAGCCATTGTCCGTTGTTGAGCCCTTCCCCTCTCTACCTGCAAATGCAGGTGCCGCCATATCTGAATCTCCATCAAACTGGCTATCGCATTTCACTTGCCCTGCCCTATGGATTCTCTGAGACCATGCCACCCTGCCCCCCAAATTTCAGGCACACCCAGGCCACTTCCAGTGGCTTTTCCATACAGCTGGTCTGCTTGGCTCATGCTTTGACTTTCCTAAAATCTCTCAAATGTTCACAAAACCCAAACAAGCAGCGTTTGGCTTCAGCATGTCCCATATATCTGGCTGAGCACCACTAAGCCAGGCACTAGCAACAGCTGGCCTCGGTTTGCAGCTTAGCCTCTCAAGGCACTTCCAAGCACAATGTAGTCAGCAGCCATCTCTGGATCTCTGGATTGCTTTGTGGCTCATTCCAGGTGGTCCTGGGCAGGGAAAAGGCTGCAGTTGAACTTGGCCTGCAGTGCATCCAATCCTAGGAGGCCCATGGGGCTTGCAGTCCCAGTAGCCACCTTCAGACTGGGCTGGAACATTAACCAGCCACCTCCAAGGACAACACACCCAAAGGGCAGACATGGCAGGCACCAGAGTCCTGCTACAGTGAACCTGCTCAACAGCTCCTCTACTGTAGTCATGACAAGTCCTCATGACCAATCAGCTGGAGGGTCAATCTCTCCCATTGATGGACAAACAGCAATCAAGTCTCAACTACAACAGGATGGCCCACACAACCCCTACAAGTGACACAACTGGAGCACCCAGCTCAGGTGACTGGAGAGACTGCACCACTGGGTCCCACAGCACACCTTCTATATAAGGCCACTCTACTAAGACCAGGAGACATAGCAGCCCTGCATAGAAACAAACACAAGGAGGCAGCCAAAATGGGGAAACAAAGAAATATGTCCCAAATAAAAGAACAGATCATAGCTCCAGAAAAAGAACTAAATAAAATCGAGACAAGGTGATAACGATGCTCAGTGATCTCAGGGAAAATTTCAACAAAGAGATAGAAAACAAAAAATGGACAGAAAAAACATACAAAAAGAACCAGTCAAAAATAAAGACTACAAAAACTGAAATGAAGAATACATTAGAGAGAATCAACAGTAGATTAAATGAAGCAAAGACTCAAATCAGTGATTTAGAAGATAAAGTAGCAGAAAACACCCAATCAGAACAGCAAAAAGAAAACAAGAATCCAAAACAATGAGGATACTTTAAGGGGCCTCTGGGACAACATCAAATGTACCAACATTCACATCATAGGGGTACCAGAAGGAGAAGAGAGAGAGCAAGGAATTGAAAATCTATTTCAAGAAATAATGACCGAAAACTTCCCTAAATTGGCAAAGGAAATAGACATATAAGCCCAGGAAACACAGAGTCCCAAACAAGATGAATCCAAAGAGGACCACACCAAGACACATCATAATTAAAATGCCAAAGGTTAAAGACAAACAGAGACTCTTAAAAGCAGTTAGTTACCTACAAAGGAGCTCCCATAAGGCAGTCAGCTGATTTCTCAACAGAAACTTTGCAGGCCAGAAGGGAGTGGCAGAAAATATTCAAAGTGATGAAAAGCAAGGACCTGTAACCAATATCACTCTACCCAGCAACACTACCATTTAGAATCAAAGGACAGATAAAAAACTTCCAAGAGAGGAAATAGCTAGAGTTCCTCACCACAAAACCAGTATTACAAGCAAAAAAAAAAAAAAAAAAGGTAAAACATATGAATAATAAAATGGCAATAGCTATCTATATATGTACCACAAATTACTTTAAATGTAAATGGATTAAATTTTCCAATTAAAAGATAGAATGGCTGAATGGATAAGAAAAGAAGACCTTTACATATGCTGCTTCAAGAGACTCACTTCAAATTGAAAGACACATACAGACTGAAAACAATGTCTACTGGGATATCTTTGAGTGGGAGGTGCTATTTAATATTTATGATTTACACTGAGATGTTTAGAGTATGCTGGCTGTTCTAGTTTAGTACACTAAAGCATTTTCTATTCATGGGCTTTAAAAAGCCTTCCTTTTCTCTGCCTCTCCAGCCTACTTATTGAACCTGTACATTTCACCCTTTGCAGAGCTATCTTTTCTGACCCTGTTCTTTCTTTTCATCTGTCAGTTCTGCATGTATGGCATCAAAACTGATCCTGGCATCCTGTGTAGGCATTTTGTCCTGAGACCATGGGTTAAATCAACTCACTCTCATATAGCCCTAATTATTAGACTCCCATTGCAGAAAATGACACCTGGGATCCCATTATGAGAGTGGATGATCAGAGTGTAAAAGATGAAGGGATTAAAAAATACAAATTTGTAGTTACCAAACAGTCATGGGGATGTAAAGCACAGCTAGAGAATATAATCAATAATGTTTCAACAAATATGTATAGTGCCAGGTGGGTATTAAACTAATCGGGGGATCAGTGCATAAATTATATAAAAGTCTGACCACTATGCTGTACACCTGAAACTAATATAAATAATATTGAATGCAACTGTAACTAATAAAAATAATAATAATTAATTAATTAATTTAAAAAATACTTTATAAAACACATAATTTAAGTTAGTCCATTAAATTCTCTCAATCCTATGATTTAGGCCCAATATTATTGCCTTTGCTTTAGAGTAAAGAAGTGCTTTTAATTCCCTGAAATCATATAACATGTAAACAATAGAACCATAAGAATTCAGGTATTCTAACCCTAATCTCGACCATTCAATACACCATAGAAATTACTCGAGTGTTTTGCTGCTAGTCAAGTGTTCCTTTAGCATTCCTGAATATATGCTTTAATATCTGAATTTCTCAAGTATATCTGAATTTCACACATCATTCTTGTCAAGACTGAGATTTAGCTTGCATATATATATGCATATATATATATATATATATATATATATATATATATGCATATATATGTATTATATATAATATTTATTATATATATAATATTATATATATAATGTTTAATATGTACTGGGCACGTCTCTAAATGTTGTAAATACATTACTCATTTAATTTTGACAGCAATACTATAAAGGAGCTAAATATAAATAGAAAAGAGTAAGATTGGAGCTAAGGTGCAAACCTAGACAGTTTGTATCCAGAATTAATGTTCTTATCCATGATGCAATATTGTTCCTACCCAACCAAAGGTCTCCCTGCAACTTTACCAAAGAACTACAACTTTAGCAAAGCTAACAAAGAAGAATAAAAGTGTAAATGTTTATATAAACCAATTTTTAAATAATTAGATCCTTATAGGACATTTGGTCCTGCCCAAAACGTCCATGGAGACATTTGGTCCACATCGAACCATCTAACTAATCCCATGTGCCATTACAGCTAGGCTACTGAGGCAAGAAGGGTTATTATTGGCAATATAGCCACAACACAATTATTGGACCAAGAAAACACAATAGTATTTTTATGTATTAATCCTATAAACAAAAAGAATAAATTAACATTATGAACATTTTCCAGATGTGGATGTTTTTGAAAGAACCAAATATCAAGGGTCTTTTGGTGTGAATCAAATGTGTCTGTGGAAGTTTAGGACAGGACCAAATGTTAGTTTAGCAATCAAATTATTAGATTTTTAACTTGATTGTTGATGTATTTCTTGAAAGACTATGAGTCATAAAATTATTTCTGTCCAGTTGAAACTATTCAGTGGATTTAAGATTAAAACATTTGCCAACAATTCATGGCTCTTCAAAAAGAAAAGACTAAAACACATATGAGTGCTGACAATTAAGTTCATGAACTTTGTTGCAACAATGTTGCTAAACTTTATTGATATCAGAGGGATTATTCATTATGAATTTTTACCAACTGGACAGTTAACCAAGTTTACTATTTGAAAAAGCTGCATGAAAAACTTAGACCACTTGAAATTTCCAACAATAATTCCTGGCTCTTGCATCACGACAATACACAACACTGTGTGTGAGAGAATTTTTAGCCAGTAAACAAATAACTGTATTGGAATACCCTCCCTACTCACTTGTTCTGGCCCCAATGACTTCTTTCTTTACCCAAAGCTAAAGGAAATATTGAAAGGAAGACAATTTGATGGCATTCAGGACATCAAACGTAATGCAATGACAGCTCTGCTGGCCTTTCCAGAAAAAGAGTTCCAAAATTGCTTTGAAGGGTGGACTAGGCACTGCATTGGCTCATAGCTTCCCAAGGCGAGTACTTTGAAGGTGACCAAAGTGATATTCAGCAATGAAGTATGTAACACTTTTTCTAGGATGAGTTCACGAACTTAATTGTGTGTGTGTGTGTGTGTGTGTGTGTGTGTGTGTGTTATTATGGGGTCTCTTCTTCCCTAGATTCTCATGGATACAAACCCAACAGACTTCCACATGCACTGCATTTCTATGTTAAGTTCACGAACTTGTTAGACCTTGCATAACAAGTAAACAGTCACAATGCTTTTTTAATACTAATATGAGAAAAAGGACACTTTTTCTAGTAGTTCTTAAAGTAAAATGCCTAAGCAGCAATTTGTAAATCTCAATCATCCAGAAAAAGAAATATATATCTTAAAATTTATTTTCTCTTTAAATAAATGGGAATTTATTAATTTAAGAAGACTAAAAATGTTGATTGCTTTATAGACTTAAATAATTGAAACAGTAATTAAAACAATAAAATAGTAAGAATCATTCAATTTTACATCACCATCTATAATTTCTAAAATTATCTATGTACTTTAAGGCAAATTAGTGTCAACCATTACTAATTACATATGTTGTTCCCATTTCAGTAATTCTTTCAATTTATTAAAATCCTATTAGACAAACAGACAAATCCTTAATATAAACAAAAATATAGTTTGTTTTTTTTGAAAATAGTATTTATTGTTCTTGAAGCTTGTAGTTTAATGATTACAAACTATTACTCATGCTGACTCTTCCTTAGGTATTAGAGCAACTTATTTCTATTGTGTTCAAGTTTTCCCCATTGCAAATAATTTACAGTTATATAAGTCCTGCTCCTATTTTTTTTTCCTTCTGGAAATGTAAAATACCTAATAATTTTATGTGTGCTATCTTATCAGTTGCTTCCTGTGTGGTTTCTTATATATTAGATATATCACCATCATTCTTTAATGGAGCTCTGGGTTTTTGACAAACTCAAGACTGGAAGTAAATAAGGTTTCTTGACTCTCCATAAAAGAGCTCAAATTAAGTGTAGTGCTTCTTTTTATACAAAGTATTAAGAGATTAATGAAATGCTCCTCTATATCACTGGGGGAAATTTTGGATAGTAACCTGGCACGTTAACCTTGTTCACCTTGCTGCCATAATTTAATCACTTTCCTTCCGTTATCTCAAGGTCCTGGTGTCTGTATTGCAATCAGGAAGTACATTTCACCTTCCTGTCCCATATACCCTAAAAATAACATGTATCATATATTAAATATATGGATATGATTATGATGTAATGAATGCTAGTGATCATCTTCCCACCGCATGTCTTAAGGTCTTAGAGAGAGAACTGTTTTTCTGGGCCCCTTCAGGAGACATTTTTAGAAATAGTTTAACAGGTTACACATGATCAATTTATTAGAACATTTACTTAAACAAAGACCCTTATAGCATCTTAACCACTTTTAACCTACCAGGTTAATAATTCAAATTACTTG
Organism: Rhinolophus sinicus; assembly: GCF_057876585.1. Classification (NCBI taxonomy): domain Eukaryota; kingdom Metazoa; phylum Chordata; class Mammalia; order Chiroptera; family Rhinolophidae; genus Rhinolophus; species Rhinolophus sinicus. The sequence goes on from NC_142501.1 coordinate 81,565,046, forward strand.
CTGTTTTAGAAAAGACGGAGTCTGGAATAAGTAGAAACAGTATATGTATTGGTAATTTCAGTCCATAACACTATATACTTTGTATTTGGAAACAGCCTTAGATCCTGTTACCAAAATCTATTTTCCACGTTTTCACCAATGCTGCTGCAGTAACACCAATTTCAATGGCTTACAACAAAAGCATTCACTTAAATCTTCATGGTAAAAAATATTATTTGTGTCCATGGTCAGCTGTATCTCCATTCCATATCTAGTCTCATTCCAGGGCAAAGGCCAAAGGAGGAGTTATCTGTTGTTATGGCAAAGGACAGAAGTGCCAAGTGCAAAGCTGAACCATATAATCACATTAAATGTTTCCATTTGCAATGTGTATGGCATATGTTAGGTTTTCCCACCTTCCATTGACCAAAACAAATCAAATATGCAAGCCTTATAATAAGGTAAGGAGCCATGCCTAGGATGTGTAATCCTCTCAATGAAGAATAGACAAATATGCATATTTTTAATAGTATAGTATTCAAAAATAAAATGCTAAGTATTGCAAAAGTATTGGCTTGCAAATTTAGCATTGTAATTAGATGGCCCCAAATGCTTGCTGGGAACTGATTCTGGTTAGAAGTTAGACTAAAACAACATGTGTTTAGGTGGGAGCATTAGGCACGTGCACTTCCTCATGTAAAATGAATTCCTTAGACAAGGACATTATGTATTTTAAGAAAGGAGGAACTGTCACAATAGACAGAGATGTGACAGCTTATCCAATTGGCAAGGAAAGCTCAGTGGGTTTAGGAAATAAAATAAACTTGAGTCCTCTGATCCTTACATACATACATCACATTCCTATTTTTCAGGCCGCACCCTTTCTCCATTAATGCCCTAAATTTCATATAAGATACTTGAGGAGTCTGTGAATTAGACTAATATTGCAATTTGGAAGCGTACAGAATGATTTTTTTTTCTTTTTTTTTTGCTATTTTGGTGCCCCAGCTTCATTTATATGAGATTATTTAATATAATAAGAGAAAGTCTGTGCCATGGGATAAAATTTTGAAATTAGATACTTAAAGTTGTCATTTTGTTTTTCAGTTTGTGCAATGGAATTATTAACAGTAATAATCACCCCACCACACAGATGCCAAGTTATTCTTATATTCATTTTGTTCTACAGCAATAGCCACAACTTCTTGATAAACTTTATCATTGCTGGTCACTTCGCTTTAGGTCACAACAAGTAATAATTTAACCAACCAAAAGTTTTGAAATCCCTAAGACTCCAGAGACCAATGTCTGAGTTTATTAGTGTGATTTTTCACTACCCTTGGTTTGAAGTTATGAATCTAACCTTTCCCCAAGTCACTATAGCCTCTCCTAGTACAAATTTGTGTATCAATCAGAGTTGTTAGTTTCAAGCAACAAGATTTCTCATCAAATAATTATCTCAATAAGTAATTCACTGAAAGGATATTTGATAGTGTGCATACTTGCAAGGAAAATAATAGCATGAGATGTGGAAAACAGGCACATTGCTTAACAATGCACATTTCAGATTATTCTGCTGATTATGGCAACTCTGGTCTCTGTATGCAACTGTTGTACTGCATTTCTGTACGTCGAGATTCAGCATGTACCTGTGGTCTCTGCAATCACCCTCAGCTAGAATGATTTCTTCTTGAAACTTAATTACTTATGTTGCCAGTTTTATATTCAATTTTATAGGAAGGTACACCTAATTTTAAATACTGGAGTCTTAGCTGCAAGACAGTCCGAGAAAGTGAGGATCTCACTTTTCTGTGGTAGAATGTGAACCCTACACATATTGATAAAGTGAAAGAGAATCCAAAGAGAAAGAAGATTCAGATGGAGGGTAACAAAAACACATGACATTTATCCATTATATATACACTTATTTACCCCATCCATAGAAAAAGTTATTTGAAGTGCATACCCTAAATATTAATGAGGGAGGTTCTGATACCTGGGATACATTTTTTATTCTATAGATCAGATAAAATTATAGTGTTTTTATAAATAAATATTTATTGTAATACTGCCACACCCACTATTTATATATTGTCTATGGCTGCTTTTGCACTACTGTAACAAAGTTGAGCAGTTAAGACGGCCATATGGTGTACAAATTCTAAAATATTAATATCTGGCATTTACAGGAAAATATTTCTTACCTTTGCTATAAATTATTGATATTTTCTGAAATGTTAGGAGCAAAAGAGTAAACATTGTGGTTTTCTGACATTTTTTTTTTTAACTTTTTCAAGTTTTTTTGCAATGAAAACTAAGCATGTATTTCTCTTGGAGAAAACTTCCATTCTAAAATTGACAAAAAAAGAACAGATTATTGAGGAAGAACACACATAGCATTGCTAGTGCAATTTCTACACAGATGTCAGAGAATAAACAGATATCACACAGGTTAAAAGCACACTAAAATGAATATTCAGAAATGGGTTCCTCATAAAATTGAGTTTGTTTTTTAAAGACATTGATAGTTTTGGCTTTCAATTACTTGAGGTGCTACAACACCTAGTGAAAGAGGTTTGACAGGCAGCTCATTAGAGTTAGGTATTTCACAGACTTATAAAATTATATTTTCTTTAAATAGACATCTGATGTTTGTAAAGGTTTACTTATTTACTAACCTGTTATTTTTCCAAGATTACCTTTCCTTTGTACTTTAATTTGGTATATTTTTCTCTTTTTTGAAAGCTACCAGTTTGAGACAAACATAATTTTCTATTTCCTAGAGTGCTAATTCTGCTCCACAAAGGAAACTGCAACCCAAACATAACTGTCTGTATCATTAAGCAACAGCATTTTCTCTTGAGCTGTGAACTGCAGTGATATAGAAAACAGCAGAAGCTATAAATTTAGGGGATTTGCACTTTTCAAGCAGTTTCCATAATAACTAGCCAGAATGTTCCCTTTGTTTCCTGGCTAACCACCAGCCTTTGCATAAAGATTAGATGCTTTTATTGATCTATTTGCTTGAATGAATGGTAGAAGATTTTTTTTTTCTCTCTCTCTCTCAAAAGGGGTTTTCAATTGTTGTTTGTCAGTCATTACTTAGCAAATGATATATTAACCTAAATTTTGTTTTTTGAAGAAAGTGCCTAATAAAAATTTAAAATGTTTTGATAAAGTATCTGTAAACACAAAGCTCCACATGATCCAACCTCTGAAGTATCATTTTTCAAAGTTTTTGCTAAAATTGAACTGTAATCAAATTGCTGTTGTGGTTCATTTCAGAGAAGAAACAAAAAGGCATAACCTCTTATTCTAGCTGAAATAAAATCTTAAGAAATCATGTGTTTGACAAGTGATATTTAATGACATTTCCTATTTTTATCACAAGGAAATATTTTTGTCATCAATCTTCTTTCCTTTAGTATATCAGTTTAAGCCCACTAATGCCAACATATTCACTTAAATGTATTATTTTTTTAAATAAGAAAAATCAAACTTGTTATTTGGAGACACAGCTAATTATATTTAAACTGCTCATAAAGCTACCATAGACCTCAGCGTATCTGAAATTTAGAGGTCTCGAATAAAATTCTGTTATACAAAGTAAGTCAGATTAGAGAAACAAATTATAGGAAATGAAGAAATCTGTTATGTAATTTAATAACAATAAATAACTTTTAACAAGTTTTCTTTTCCCTAGGTTTCAGGTACTATGCTAAATTATTTATAAGTATTTATAAAATGTCCCTGTTTTATAGATTAATAATCTCATTTTTAAAAAGGCTGAGAAATTTGCCCAGGGTCACATATCTTTTATGCATCAGAACAAAAATATGAACATAAAAATGTTTTTAGAACGTGAAAGAATCATAAAGTCAACGCCTTTCTTGACTCCACTTTTAACAATACAGGGATAAGAAAAACTAATAGCATCTTATAAAGGGGAACCTCTAATCCACCTTCTATTCATTACCTGGATCTTACTTTGTCCATTAGTCAAACCTAGACATACATTTATTTGCTCTGATTTCTTTAGTCTCTACAAATGGCTTATGTGGGCTGTTTCCTCAATTTCCCAGCCACCTTTATCATTTATTCTGCCCTCTGCATGCATTAACATAAGTGGGCTTTACTTTGCAGTTTGCTTATTCCTGGAATTCCTTCCACTAGGTTTCATATTGTGGAAAAGATTCTAGTACCTAACAAAATTCTTGTATATTTTAACATCTTCCAAGATGGTAAAAATGAAAATTGTACATAATTTCAAAAATGATAAAAGAAAATAAGTGAAATATTTGTCGTGTAATAAGAAACTAACATGGCTCACAAGTTTCCCTCATCTTTTAGTAATGCCACTAAAAATGACACTCATATAGTCATCTGAAATCTTCCTTAACAAAGAATACTAGATTCTTACCCATTTAATCAATGACATTCAGTCTCAAAATTTGTCCAGGTGTGCCTTTTATTTATTTAATTCCCCATTTTCCTCCCCAGGAAACCCTTCTCCACTGAGTCTCCTGTCTATGGAAAATAGATCTGATAATCATTACACTTAAATATGTTATCACTACCAGGTATACTTGCTTTTTTAAAAAAAGAGGGCCACCATGGTAAATACAAAAGGAATTGTACAGCACACCATCTGGCAAATAATAAGTTCACTATGAACATTAGGCTTCGTCTTAAATTCAAAAAACTAAGACATTTAGTGCAATTGTGGACTAAAGTTATACGTCACACTGGAAATCTGGTCTTCATCATATCTCATTGTTTTAGATTTTTCCACTTATTCCGTATTGATATGTGATAACTTTTTTGTTAAAATAACTTACTTTCCCCTTTGCGGGAAAGTTCTTTTTATGGTATGTTTATTTAAATACTGTGAGAATCCACCTTAGTGCAACGACTTTGCTGTTTAATTGTTGCACTCATTTCTTACCTCTGCTAGCAATAGATATTTCTTCCTGATATGGGTTTTCTAAATGTATTTTGATTTCAGACATCATTCTCAAGTTAAATATAGATCATGTTATTAGCATTTAAACCTAAAACCCTATTCAATTGTTTTCATTGCAAGTAATTGTTTGTGTTTGTTAAAATTGAGCTTAGTAAAAAATATCAATTCTCTTTAGGAATCTTTAAGTGAATTTTGATTTAGTAGAAGAACCAAATGAAGTCTAATTATAAGAAGGAAACAATTGTTATCATCAATGTGTCCAAAACATGCTTTCATTTAATTGAGTTTAAATTATTTCCATTACTCTATTTCTATTGGGATTTATGTTCCTATTTCTAAATTAAAAAGTAATTAAAACTGTTATCTAGCATCAGTACATTGTGTTAAAGAATGTAAAATGCATTAGGTAAATTTTCAGGCAAGGATGACAAAGGAAGGAAGTTAGATGTATCTTTATGATATATTAGCTGTATAAAAGGTGTATGTGGGGCCAATTCCAAGAGAAAAACTATTGCATGATGCACATGTTTTAACATCAGATTCAACTCCAGTGATTGCCTTCTATACTTACTGGCCATTTGGCCTCCTATGGACATGCTGATAGAGGTGTGATTAAGTACAGCTTATTCTAGGAAATAAGCAGATAGATGATATATAGACAGATAAAGTATATATCTATATCTATATATATCCTCCCAGAAAAAAAATCTAATTTATACATAAAATATATATTTAAAACTGTATTTATATAAATTGTATATATAGACATGTTTATATATTTTCATCTCTTAGTTGGTAAAGATGGAAATTGCTGTTAAAATGCTCTATGAATTACTTTTTATTTCATCGTTTTTTAATCTTAAAAGAAAGATAGGAACATAATTTCAACTATACAAATACAATATCTTCATCCAAAAATTATCTACATCTGTTTGCATTTTTTTCTTCCCCGTGTCCAAATTGTTATTCTTCCTACGGTAAAAAAAAAAAATAGCATTTTTCAGCGTTGACTATTCTCCATTACCAACATTATCAACACAAATATTTTATTATACTTGGTTATCCAGAAGAATATGATAAGGTGGTGCACAATCATTAACTAATATATAATAGTTATTTACTAATGTATTATGCCGAATACACTGAATGGAAAATGCCCAAGGAACAGCTTCAACTTTTAATGGAGGGTAACCAATGAATAAACTTATATTCTCTAATAGAAAGAGAACCCAATTTAGTCCAGGAATGTGATCATTTAGTTCTGGTGACCTCTGACAGGGAAGACTAATGTCAATCTATGAAGTCTGATTCTGAAGTCCTTTGGACACTTTAAAACCTTCCACAAGATTTATGTCTCATGGGGAACATAATTTGACATGCCTTAAGGTTACCAAAGATGAAAATAAATTGTTTTAGTACCTAGACATTTTTTTTTCTTTAATATAGGTTGTTAGTTAATATGCTGGTTAGGAGAACTGACTCTGGGTGGTGAGCACACAATTTGATATATAGATGATGTATTACAAAATTGTGCACTTGAGAACTATGTAATTTTACTAACCATTGTCACCCCAATAAATTTAATTAAAAAAAACATGCCTAATTATGTGTTCTTTGACACATTAAACCTCAGTAAATGCTAACTGACAATAGCAACGAGAGGCATTCATGATTCCCGGCCTCATTCTTAGACTGTGGCACCCATTCTCTACCACACGTTGCGCATAAGGGAGGAGTTTTCTACCCAATCAAAGTGAACTACTTCAAAACCAACTCATTTTTTAAATTTTTAATTTTTATTACATTTATAGGGGTGACAATGGTTAGTAAAATTACATAGGTTTCAAGTGTACAATTCTGTATTACATCATCTATATATCACATTGTATGTTCACCACCCAGAGTCAGTTTCCCTTCCATCACCACATATTTGACCTTCTTTATCTCTTTTACCACCCTTCTCCCCGCTTACCCTCTGTAACCACTATACTGTTGTCAGTGTCTATGAGTTTTTGTTTGTTTGTTGCTTTCAGGTTTATATTCTACATGAGTAAAACCATACAGTTCTTGATGTTTTCTGTCTGATTTATTTCACTTAGCATTGACAATCTCAAGATCCATCCATGTCGTTGCAAATGGCAGTATTTCATCTTTTCTTATGGCAGAGTACTATTCCATTGTGTATGTCTACCACATCTTCTTTATCCAATCATCTATCGAAGGACACTTTGGTTGTTTCGATGTCTTGTGAATAATGCTTCAATTAATATAAGGGTACATGTATATTTACAGATAAATGTTTTCAGATTTTGGGGGGTACAAACCCAGAAGAGGGATTCCTGGGCCTTCTGGTAATTTTCTTCTAATGTTATTGAGGAATCTCCATACTACTTTCCAAGTGGCTATACCAGTTTACTTTCCCACCAGCAGTGTATGAGGCTTCCTTTTCCTCCACAGCCTCTTCGATACTTGTTACTATTTGTCTTGTTGACAAAAGACATTCTATTAGGTGTGAGGTGGTATCTCATTGTAGTTTTGATTTGCATTTCCCAAGTAGCTGGTGAAGTTAAGCATCTTTTCATTTATCTGTTGGCCATTTGTATATCTTCTTAGAAGAAGTGTCTGTTCATTTCCTCTGCCCATTTTTTAATTGGATTGTTTGTTTTTTGTTGTTGTTGAGTTGTATGAGGTTTTGTATATTTTATATATTAGTCCCTTATAAAATAGGTGATGTTTGCAAATATCTTCTCTCATTCAGTGGGTTGCCTCTTTTTTTTGTGGATGGTTTATTTTGCTATGCAGGAGCTTTTTAGTTTGATATAGTTCCAATCATTTATTTGTGGTTTTACTTCCCTTGCCTTTGAGGTCAAATTCACAAAATCCTCTCTTAACCGAAGGTCCATTAGTTTAGTACCTATCCTTTCTCTATGTAACTTATTGTTTCAGGTTTTTTTTATATTTAAGTCTTTTATCCATTTTAAGTTAATTCTGGCATATGGTGACAGATAGCAGGCTAGTTTCACCAGTGATGCCATCTGGCCCTGGACTTTTGCTTTTGGGGATGTTTTGGATGATTATTTCAATTTCCCTACTGTTGATTGGTCTACTTAGATTTTCCAGTTGAGTTGAGGATTACAATACTGCGACTATAGCAGGTAATTCATGAATGTTTACTTTCCTTGAAAAGACAGGAAGAGCATCTTATGTTTTTGTTTGTTTTTAATATTTGATCTCTCATGAACGTCTCACTGTAGCTCTAACAAGAAACCATTAAAATAAAAATTGTCTTTGAATTTGTTTTTACTGCAGTCACAGAAATCATTCTAAGTGTTGTAATTTTTATATTACATAGTCTAGTGATGTTAAAAATATTTTTTAATTAAATTTATTGGGTGACATTGGCTAGTAAAATTATATAGGTTTGAAGTGTACAATTCTATAATACATCATCTATACATCATATTGTGTGTTCACCACCCCAAATCAGTTCTCCTTCCATCATTATATATTTGAGCCCCTTTACCCTCTTCTGCCACCCTCTCTCACCTGTTTACCCACTGGTATCCACCAAATTTATTTTTAATGTGACCTTGTGACCCAAAATGTGACCCAAAAATCTAGAGGTATATTTTATAATGTGGTACAAAAAGGTATATAACTAATTATGAAATATTGAATTATATGAAAGATGTCATGTACTTTCTTTTTAACAGTAATCCATGAGACCTCACTATACACGTATATATATTTGTATATATGAATAAAAATGGTTAAAAATGGGGGGGTTTACAAGATTTATATTCATCTACCATATGAATCTAAGAAAAAATGTTTTTCAATGCACCGTAGGTCTAATAAATATGTCAGCATTCCTAATAGTTTGCAGTGAAATATAATCAAGCTGTAAGAGCAGTAAAATAGAATAGAGAGCAAGTAATTTCTAGTGAAATATGTACACTAAAAAGCTAAAAAATTATAAGACACCAAATATAGTTTTTTGAATACTGAGAGATTATGTTAGTGCAATTATGCCTCTGTATATGTAAATACCTGACCTTTAATAATTAATGAAGGTAAGTTGAGATTTGCAAACTATAATAACTGGCCTCTATTTTACCTAAGCAGGTGAATTAATGCACTAAATAAGAAACATTTATAAAAAAATTAACAAGCAAATCACAGCTTAAAATTCAGCTTTCTGAAAATGTGATCTCACTTGCATGCTATTGTGTAGAACTCGGTTTGTGTTTAAACATCTGGGTCAATGTCATTTATATAATTTCTCTACCACTCTTGGCAAAAGGCAAAGATAATAATTCCTAGGGGAAGGTAAATCAAGCATTATTATATCCATCCATTCACTTATCAACAGGTATTTACTGAATGCAGCTATTTACACAAATCTTTCTCAAAGTGCTCAGGATCGAGTAGTAAACAAAACCGATAACAATCGCTGCCTTTATGGGTCATGTGATTGCATACATATTTTCTTCTCTGAATCTAAGTGTTCAAATATTTATTTTACATACCCTCATAATAACCCAGAGAAATATGTGGTAAATAGATTTCCAATTAAAAATGTGAATATCGAGACTCAGAGACTTGACAAAAAGATGACTCCTGGCATAAGCTCTTGACTTCTAGGTCAATGTTCTATTTCCTCAAGTATATAGGTTTTCTTTACAATATAAATATCCAATTATTCTAGAAACAATTTTATGGACACATCCATTTAATTTCATAGTTAAGTGATATAGCATTAATCAAAGAGTCATTAGCAGGAAAAAAATTTTTAAAAAAGGTCTTCTATGATAAAGACTTGCTAATGAACCTGTATTTATTGTCTTATTTCACAGTGGATAAGATACCAGATGTATATTGCATAAATGAGAAACTGAAAACTGGCATTTTCCCTTCTGATGTGTATTGTCAGATTTGTGCATATACACGAGGCATCACAAATATATAACCCAAAATGAGATTTTAAAAGAACAACAACAACAACTGAAGCTAAAGCTTCCCATCGGTTCCATATATTCATGATATCTCAAGGTCTGTTCGGGACAATTTTAAAGAGGTAAGCCAAGGCACCCAAACTTAACATGGTGATATTCACTGAACTGATGGATATGCTGATTTCCTCATCCGTCCTCTGAGAGAGCTTTCAACTTTTTCCAAGTCCATTGTCTGTATAGTTTTTTCTTTCTTTTATGTATTGATAATGCTGTATTTGAATACTATTGAAAACACAAAGATGAAAGTATAAAGCACTTATATAATCCCACAATGTAAAAAAAGTACAGAAAATGTACTATGTTAAAATGCCTCCTCTACCCAACTCCAAGGTTCATTCCTCATTCCCTCATTAAACGGAAAGCATTGTTTGTACTGTGGCTGATATCATTCTCAACCATCCCTGCCCTGGGCTCAGGTAGATATAATACTATGTGTTATTTCCCTAGTGCTGCCATAACAAAGAACCACAAACTGGTTGCTTAAAACAACAGAAATGTAGTCTCTCACAGTTCTAGAGACTAGAGTTCAAAATCAAGGGGTTGGTAGGGTCATGCTTCCACTGAAGGCTCCAGGGAAGAATCTTTTCTGGACTTTTTCCTAGAGTCTGGTGGTTTGGAGCAGTCTTTAGGCGTTCCTAGGCTTGTAGGTAAGTCATTTCAACCTCTGCCTCAGTAATCACATGGTGTTTTTTCCTGTGTGGCTGTGTTTCTGTTCTTTTCTTTTAAGGGCTCCAGTGATACAGAATTAAAGCCCACCCTAATCCAGTATGACCTCACATTCACTTAATTAATTGCATATGATGACAAAGACTCTCTCCTTGACCAAATTTTAGTCAGGTTCTTCTGAGATTTCTTCTAGCCTTGCCCTAAACATTGGCCCCCAATCCTCTCTTTTGCCTGCCCAGCACAGGCTTAACAAAAATTCCTGCTAAGTCATCGCCATATCCCTGATATATGATCATCCATGATATGTGAATTCTCATCCCCACCCTTGATGTCAGATCACCTTGCTCCTCCTCCAACAAGAATTCTTAAGCAGGTTTGGCAAGAACCCCCTTACCTCTGATGTCAACTCTTAGTAATTTTCCATCCACTGACCTCTTCAACATGTTCCTTGGCTATAGATCCCCACTTCTCCTTGTGATGTTCAAAATTGAGCTCTGTCCTACAGTAAAGTCTCTTTCTCCCTATTGCAATAGTTACCAAACAAAATCTGTTTTTATTACTTTAACAATTATACGGCTCTGGTTCTCTTTGATACCACCAGGACCCTATTTCTAAATAATGTCACATTCTGAGGTTCTGGATGTACATGGATTTTGAGGGACGCTATTCAACGTGATACACACTAAATCTATTCACACATACAATCTCACACACATTTATCTTTTGCATAAATCAGTTTATTATTATCTTTCTAAAGAAATTGGTTCTTCAATATTATTTAAAATTACGTGGGCTCCTAGATGAAGTAAATCACATATAAGACAAAATAATAACAACAATAAAATAAACTTGAACATAATAATGGGAAAGCTAGTCATCAGCTTCTATGTACCCCTATAGCACTCAGTAAGAATCTCCACTATAGTGACTTTCACACTGTATTAAAATTATATGTGTGACTGTATCTCCAGCTGGATTTTGGGCTACTTTTAGCACAGGAGCTATGTGTCATATTTCTGAACTCTCAGGGTCAGACTTGGTGTCTAAGATATAGTGGGCCTTTAGTGAAAGTCGCAGACTGGAATTCAAACATATTAGGGCATGTCTAGTGAACTGATGGGGTGAAGCTTATTTATCTGCAAGGTCAAAGAGCCTCCTTGAAAGACTCTTCCTAAGGAATGAGGAAATCAATGAGGCAAGCTAGACTCAGGAAAAGAATGCACAAGAGAGAGGTGATTTTGAGTATAAGACTGGGTCTATCACTCATATGTGTCTTATGTAGTAGTGTGTATTTGACAAATAATCCCTACAGGATGTAGGGAGACTGAGTTAGATTTGAAAGAGCTGTTTCATTGAAAATCCTGTAAATAACGAGGAAACTAGCAGCACAGTTTGGATAATCTCTAATACAAAAATAGCACAAAGAAGAAATAGGTCTTTTCACTTAAAATGCCTGAGGCCTCAGATATCTGCCACATTGGCAAATACCAATAACCAACAGTAAGAAGCTTATCCATGACCATCAGGGAGATGGCTTCAGTAAATTATCAGGCATGCTTAGAAGGTGGTTTAAATGGTACATACAAAATGCCAGTCAATCTATTTTCCTATAAACTCTTTAGTGTTGATGGACTGGTAAGATTAGGGAAATGTGGGTTATATAGACTAAAATGGAATGGTAACACCTTAAATTTCAACAAAATAGAGATAGGACCACATTGTAAATTGTAGATGGGGTGCTAGGGTTTAAATGAATGAGGCAATTAATCTTAAGAGATCTTTCCAAAAAGATGCTTGCATTTAAAATGATTTAATGTAAACAGAAATCCATAAAGAGATTTTAAAAAGTGTCATAATTTTGAACCTGTTAATGCAAAGTAATCATATGATGATTGAAAGGCATAGGAACATGCAATATATATATTTCCTTCAGCTCAAGTATGACTTTCTTAGGAAATCATTTCCTACTCTCTGTTACTATATTAAACCCTGGTATTCATATTTTACAATAAATGTTATTTTTAAAATCACTTATCTATGGTAAAATAATACTGAGTGTGTGATGCTTCGCTGGTATCTATAAAATTCAGCTTCAGAAATACAGACCTGTATATATATCTTTTCACATTATATCTACATTTGTTAGTAGAAGACCAGGGCCCTGATAGTTGAATAAATTAAAGAATGAATGATTCAGTGTTTCTCAAATTGTCCATCTAGTACACAGAATCCTCACTTGGTACAGACAAATAGATGTTAGACTACATATAATTACTGGATGAAAACAGCACACACACACACACACACACTCCCTACATTTATCAATTTGCCTGCAGAGATTTTCTGACCATGCTCACATGTGTATCACTACTTAGCCCAACATACTGGGTTGGCACATGGTTTCTGTATAATCAAGGGGAAATATAATGACACCTTCTGCTTACAGAAGATATTCTTTACATAGCATTTAATCATGTGCCTGATCGATGCCTTTGCTTTTACAGAGAAAAGAAAAGAACAGCACATTTTTTTGCTTTTAACGCCATTCCTTTGGTACACAGTTCACTGAAATCCCATTAAAGTGATACGTCTTTAGAATAAATTAGAGAATGGCTCAAATTCTACGCTTGACATAGTTAAACCACAAGATTTGTGATCCTATATTCATATGGACATGCCAGCTGATTGCACTTGTGCTGTTTGGGCAGAAAACCCATTTGAGCATTCACTGAAGTGAGCTATCCAACTTAAAATCACTGTTAATTGGTCTGTGAATTCATTGCTGCATTACAGGACCAAATAGAAGCATATCTAATGTGGAGGACGGAATGCTAGACAGAAATGGAACCTTTGAAGATTCTTTGAATTGCTCAAACATAATTAAATATATTTACTTCAGCCTGGAGGAAAAAAGATAGTATAATTCCATGTATAAGTAATTTTTTTAAGTATACAATATAGATGGCTAAGAATCATTTGTGGAGACATATGATCAAATTCTTATGAATATTTTGAGGAGAAAAGAAAGTTTTAATTTATTTTGTTGTTGTTGTAACTTCACATTTCCTCCATTGTCATCAGAGTGTGATGAATTCAATATCAGTGAACAATTACGATAGGATTCATTTACTGTATGTTTACTATATTCCAGGAATTTTCACACACTAGCCATTTTTCTCAATATAATACACTTCATTTTTGAAAAGATTGAAATTTAGGGACATTCATTTATGTGCACAAAGTTACATAGCTGATCTCTGATTCAGATGCAGAGCTGGGTTATTCAAACTCTCTGCTGCTTTTTTCTTTTCTCTTTTCTTTTTTCCTTTTTTTCACATTGTAAAGAAAAAACAAACATCTCATGTTTCTCCTCTACTTCTATGACCAGATGTGTAGGTGATTATCCCACATCAACCAATCCTTTGACATAAGCTAGGTGTTCTTCAATTCCATTCTGATGCTAGAGTCAGTGTAGAACTCACCGGTTAGGGTCTCAGTCCCATAATATCGGCCTCTACTTACAAATGCTAATCACAACCCTGTTTCCTTGAAAATAAGACCTAGCTGGACCTTCAGCTCTAATGCATCTTTTGGAGCAAACATGACTATAAGACGCGATTTTATAGTATATTACATTATAAGCCCCTGTCTTATATTATAGTAAAATAAGATTGGGTCTTATATTCATGTTAGCTCCAAAAGACGCATTAGAGATGGATGGTCCGGCTAGGTCTTATTTTCGGGGAAACACAGAAGTAGTGCGTCCCCAGGTTATCTCCAACTTCTGTCCAACTTGGCTATAAATTGGAGGTTTCCATGGCTCCCAGCTTGGGTTTGATAATTTGCTAGAGTGGCTCACAGAACCGAATCAAACAGTTTACTTACTATTGCCAATTCATTACAAAATATATTTGAAGAGATACAAAGGAATAGCCAGGTAAAGAAATACATAGGACCAGGTCTGGGTTTCAAGATATGAATTTTGAGGGAACATAAAGATTCCATCCACACCAATAAGGTAATTGTGAGTACATGGCATTATGCATATATTAAGACGCATAGAACTGCACGAAGGAGCTGTAATGACAGCTATGACCTTTTGTTAGTAATAATGTGTCAATATTAGCTTGTTGATCATAACAAATATACCACACCAATGACTTTCATAATAGGGAAACCTATATATGGTGGGAGATTTGGCCAGGCCAGAGGGAACGTGAGAATTCTCTGTATTTTCCACTCAAATTTGCTGTAAACCCAAAACTGCTTTTAAATTGTCTTAAAAAACAATAGATTTCCTTGTAATTGTTTCACATAATTCACCAAGTAGCTATGAGCAAAAATTCATTTCAGCATTTTTAAAAAATATTTGGTTAAGAATAACACAAATATGGACTTAAAAACACGATGCTAATTCAAGAATTCAAGAAATCACTTTATTTACTACCAAAATAAAAACATAAATATATATAAACAATTTTTTTTTTTAAAGCTGTGTTTATAGGAACTTCATGGACCAGCAATTCTTGGGCAAGAAAATGCCAACATGCATTCATTAGCTGTGAAATGTAGTGAAAGCAAAAATAAATGCATGGGACTACATCAAACTAAAAAGCTTCTGCACAACAAAGGAAACTATCAACAAATGAAAAGATAACCTACCAAACTGGAAGATATATTTGCATATCATATATCTGATAAGGGTTTGATATCCAAAATGTATGAAGAACTCATATAAATCAATAGCAACAAAGCCAAACAATCTTAATAAAAATGAGCAAAAGGTGCAAATAGACATTTTTTCCAAAGAAGACATACAGATAACCAATAGGTACATGATAAGATACTTAACATCATTAATCACCAGAGAAGCACAGATCAAAACCACAATGAGATATCACATCATACCTGTTAGGATGGTTATTATCAAAAAGACAAGAAATAACAAGTGTTGATGAGGATGTAAAGAAAAGAGAACCCTCATGCACTTTTTTGGGAATGTAAATTGGTAGAGCCACTGTAGAAAACAGTATGGAGATTCCTTAAAAAAATTAATTCAGCAAATCCACTTCTGGGTATTTACCCAAAAATACTAACTCAAGAAGATATCTGTACCCCTATTTCTTTGCAGCATTATTTACAATAGCCAAGATATGGAAGCAACTTAAATATTCATCATGAATGAATGGATACAGAAATTGTCACACACACACGGTAGACTATTACTCAGACATAAAAAAGAAGGAGGTCAAGCCAGTTGCACAAATGTGGATGGACCTTGAGTGTATTATGCTAAGTGAAATAAGTCAGACAAAGAAAGACAAATATATGATCTCACTTACATGAGGAATCTAAAGGAAAAAAAAATAATGAGCTGATAGATACAGAGAACAGATTGGTTGGTGATTGCCAGAGGGTGGAGGGGAGGGGAGTAGGCAAAATGAGTTAAGGGCGTCAAAAGCTACAAACACCCAGTTCTAAAATAAATAAGTCATGGGGATATAATGTACAGCATGGTGACTATAGCTAATAGCGCTGTATTGCATATGTGAAAATTGCTTAGAAACTGCGTCTTAAAAGTTTTTATTATAAGAAAAAAATTATAACTATGTATGATGATACATGTTAACTACATTTATTATGGAAGTAATTTTGCAATACATACAAACGTCAACTAATTATGTTCTACACTTGAAACTAATATAATGTTGTATGCCAATTATATCTCAATTAGAAAAAAACAATGTATATATATCAGTTGTGAAATACAGGTGAAAATGATAACTACTGCCTAAAAATCGTATATAATTTGACAGTCACTTTAAATCATCCACTTCTCTACAATGAAAAGCTGCATGTTTTAAAGGAGTGAACCAAAGTGAAAAATGGCAAATAGTTATTTTGATAATGTTGTAAAATTTAAGTATAATAGTTTTGTATTATAAAAATTTATTTCTGAGTGGGAAGTTTTAGAAACTAACATCCAAAATTCTCTAAGAATTATAACATGCAGATACAGTGACAGCCTAGATATCTTGGTTAAAGGAAGTTCTCTCCTCAGTTGATCCTGAGAAACTTAAGTACTCAACTTGATTTCTTTGTTCCCTCATGCTCTTCAGAACTGGTACTATGAGGCAGTCATTTCTGTGGTATGACCCTATACACTGAGTGATCTTCATTAACTTGGAGAAAGTATCAAGCCTGATACTTCAGAATGCTTGTAGGCAATACACAAGTGTGATTCATATATGAAAGCCAGATCAAGAAATACTAACTTTATACACAATCTAGACCAATTGTTTCATGTAGACAACAACACTAACAGCCAGATAAAAAACATCAAGCCCAACAGTCCCATGGCCTCCAGTCTGGAATTGGTCAACTCTCAGGACTGACTGTGTATTTACTCATTCAGCAAATAAGTATTGGCTAATCAAGGTGTGTCAGGCTATGTGCTTTGATCTGGGGATATAAAATCTGTCAGAATTAGAACTCTCTTCAACAGACGTGAGTCTCAACTGCTGAGTTTCAGTCAAGATGGCAGAGTAGGTAAATGCTGTGTTCACCTCCTCCCAGGACCACATCAAAATTACAACTAAACTACAAAATAACCATCATTGAGAATCGCCTGAAATCTTGCTGAATCAATGTCCTACAACTAAGGACATACAGAAGAAGCCACCTCAAGACTGGTAGGAGAGACAGAGACCAGAAAAAGGCTGGTCCCAAACCTGTGTGTGACCACTAAAAATGGGGAGGGATATCTCAGCTGCAGAGTTCCCCCCAGAAGGAGTGAGGGGTCCCAGAGCTACACCAGGCTCTCCAACCCAGGGTTCCAGTGCCAGGAAGAGAAGCCTGCATAATTTCTGGATGTGAAAAACAGTGCATATTGTGGCTGAGTGAGATGGAGGGTGGATGGAGTCCCAGGAGCTGCTCTTAAAGGGACCATGCATGGACTTATCCACCAAGGACGGAATTACTGGCTCTGAGCTCCAGCACTGGCACACCAGCTGGAAAGGTGACAGGGACATACAGGGGGGAACTGAGATGTCTTGCTTCAGGACAAGAACTATTGAAGCAGCTTTCTCCCAGGCGGAGGAGTTGGTGGAAGCGCTCCCTCTTCCCATGTGCAGATACAGGCAGCCTCCGTATCTGAGTCACCATCAAGGTGGCTGATACCATTCGTTTGCCAGGCACTGGCAATTCTGAGACTATGCCCCACCCAAAGTTTGGGCTCACCCAAGCCGCTTCCTGTAGCTTTTTGTACAAACCGCCTGATTTGGCTCATACAGCAGACTCTACTAGTATCTCTCAAAGGTTCACAGAACCAAAACAAACAGCATCTGGCTTGAGCATGCCCCTTCCTCTGGCTGAACAGCCCTAAGCTGGCACTAGCAGCAGCTGGCTTTGGCTCAGTCTTGGCCTCTTGAGCCACCTCCAAGTACAGTGGGTGGCAGCCATCTGCGGATTGCTTTGTGGCTCCTGCCGGGTGGCCCGGGTGGGGCACAAGTTGTGGCTGAACATGACCTGCAGCAAGTCCCCTTTTCAGATGACCCTAAGCTGGCACACCAAGTGGCCAGCTTTCAAACGAGGTGGGGCATCACCCAGCCACCTCCAAGAATGACAAACCCAAAGGACAGCTTAGGCAGGCACCAGAGTCCTCCTGAGGGAGTCCTGCTCTGTAGGGTCAGCCCCTGCACCACAACTCCTCCTGTAGTCATGACCAGACCTCACAACCAATGATTCTGAGGGTCAACCCCCTTCTACTGATATGCAAACAGCTACAAGATGAGGACACACAACCCAGACTAGGGACACACCTTCAGTACGTGGCTCAGGAGACCAGGAAGACTGTACCACTGAACCTGACAGCACACCTACTACATAAGACCACTAAACATTTAGTAAATCCAATGCCCAAATGAAAACGTGCCTTTACCTAAATCTAATTATTCTACTTTATTCCCTATTTAATTATACTCGTAAATGGTGTTTCTAAACATCCAATTCTATAAGCCAGTGACTTAAGGAAATCTTTTCTAAAATCCATCTCTGATATTTAGGGTTTCAAAAAGCCCAAGTGTCATCTTACACACTTGCCTTTTCTTTCTTCTACCTTGAGACCAATCTGTCAGTTTCAATATCTAAATACTTTGATATCCATCTCCTTTCTTATTTTCTACTTTTACTTCCCTCATGTGATAGTTTCCCAAATGGTCTCACATATACTCTTTCTGTTCACATTATATTTTTTCCTAACTGGATCCAGATGTTTTAAAAATATGAATCTGATCATGTAACTCTTCTGATTAAACATTTTATAACAATGGCTCCTCCTGTACTTAAAATAGAGACCTAATTCTTAAACTGGACTGAAAATGGCTATTATCTATATACCTTCCTGTGACTTAATTTTATCTTGTTTCACCTCTTCCTTCTTTCATTTCACCCACAATGACCAATTTTTCATTCAAAGATTCCATTATCCTTTTCATATATGGCACTAGGGATCTTTTGATATAAAGAACTGAAATTGAATTGGGCTAACTTCAGCATAAAGAGAATTATCAGGAATTACGTAGGAGAGCTCACAGAACTTATAAGAAGGCCAGGGAAACACACACAGGAAAAAAAAAAATATATATTCTCTGGAATCTAGAGAGCAGGATCAATTCAACAGTTTCAGGTCAGTGCCTATACAGAAATGAATAAGCTACAGTTTTATTTTCATTTTTAAAACTTTTGTTCAAAATTTATGCTTCAGGATGGAACATATGACTGGCACATATCACATACACATTTCCTGGCAAGAGGAAGACAGGAAAACTTGATCAACAACACTACTAAAACATTACAGTGGAGGAGAGATAATCTTTAAAAACTAAATTGAAGTGTTATTACAAAAGAGTCTGAGATTTATCATAGATGGCCAAAATGTTTTTGTCTGAATTTTGTTTATTTTTTTTCCGGAGCTTAGTTCTGTTCTTTTCTGGGGGGACATGTTTATTTGGGTATACAGTAGATTAGATGATATAGAGGATCAAATCAGTGATTTAGAAGATAAAAGAGCAGAAAACACCTAATCAGAACAAGAAAAAAGAAAGAAAAAGAGGAGTATTTAAGAGGCCTCTGGGACAACATAAAGTACACACACATTTGCATCATAGGGGTACCAGAAGAAGAGAGACAGCAAGGAATTGAAAACCTAGTTGAAGAAATAATGACTGAAAACTTCCCTAATCTGTTGAAGAAAACAAATGTACAAGTCCAAGAAGCACAGAGAGTCCCAAAGAGGCCCACATCAAGACACATCATAAGTAAAATAACAAAGGGTAAAGACAAAAAGAGAATCTTAAAAGCAGCAAAAGGAAAGCAGTTAGTTACCTACAGGAAGCTCCCATGAGATTGTCAGATGATTTATCAACAGAAACTCACAGGCCAGAAGAGATTGGCAGGAAATATTGAGAGTGATGAACAGCAAGGACCCACAACCAAGTGACAGCAAGGCTATCATTTAGAATCAAAGGACAGATAAAGAGCTTCCCAACAAGAAAAAGCTAAGAGTTCATCACCACCAACCAGTATTACAAGGAATCTAAGAGGGACTTCTTTAAGACAAAATAAATAAATAAAATTAACAAATAAATAAAAATATGAATAATAAAACAGCAGTAACTATATACCTATCAAAAATTACTTTCAGTGTAAGTGGATTAAGTGCTTCAATCAAATATAGGACGGCTGAATGGATAAGAAGACAAGACCCTTATATATGCTGCCTAAAAGAGACTCACTTCAGATGGGAAAACACACACAGACTTAAAGTAAAGGATTAAAAAAAAGATATTTTATGAAAATGGAAACAAAAAAATAAATAAAATAAAAGCTGAGGTAGTAATACTTATGCCAGACAAAATAGACTTTAAAGCAAAGACTACAATAAGAGACAAAGAAGAACACAGTAACCCCACTTCCTGGTATTAGTCCAAAGAAACCCAAAATGCTGCTTCGAGGAGAGGAGATGTGTGTATCCAGATGTTCATTACATGGCTAGAGATAAGTATATGTATAAGTTCGTAATTGTGGAATCATGCTAAAGTATGACACCAAACTTTTTCAAAGTGGATGCATCATTGTCACTCCCACTAGGCATGGATCCCTGTGTATCTATATACTCTTAAACATTTGTGTTTGTCAGATTTATTTTTTACTATAGTGTTTTGTTTTTTTGCCAATAAGGTGGGTATACAATATTATTCCAGTGTGGTTATGATTTTATTTTCTTATACACTAATGAAGTCGAGTATCTCTTTATATGTTCTTGGCCATATACTATATATGTTCTTTTATAGATATATCTATTTATGCCATTTTTTGCACGTTTATACTTTTCTTAGTGATTTGTATAATTTCTTGATATATCTTTGATACTAATATGTGATTATGTGTCTTGAAAATATATTCTTTAGGATCACAATAAGAATTTGATGAATAAATGAATTAATAAATATTGAATTAAAACACTTGTTCAAAAACTGGATTTTGCATTCAGCAGCTGTGTAAGTTTGGCAAAATATTTAATTCCTCTGAATTTTAATTTTATGTTAACTAGTTATAATACCTACTTTATCAGCTTTGATTCCACTATTTAACTTAATGATAAACTGAGGTTGCCCAAAAATTAAAAAGTATTTTATACCAGAAAAAACATATAGCAAATGATGTGTTTCTGACATTGAAACCAAATAATATTACTTAGAAAAGTATATCTATTTAAAATTGTGGCGACGAAAAATCTTCTATATTTATAGGTACTTTAGCTTTCTACAAGGTAAGTAAGTAATAGCAAGAGGCTATGGAGAAAAAGGAACCTTCATACACTGCTGGTAGGAATGTAAACTGATACAGCCACCATGGAAAACAGCATGGAGTTTCCTCAAAAAATTAAGAATAGAATTACCATGCGACCCAGCAATCCCTCTTCTGGGTATGTACCCCAAAAATCTGAAAACATTTACCGATAAAGATGTATGTACCCCGATGTTCACTGCAGTATTATTCATAGCTGTCAAGACATGGAAACAACCAAAGTGTCCTTCAATACATGATTGGGAAAAGGAGATATAGTACATATACACAATGGAATATTACTTTGCCATAAGAAAAGATAAAATACTGCCATTTGCGTCAACATGACTGGGTCTTGAGATTATCACGCTAAGCAAAATTAGTCACACAGAAAAAATTGAGAACCTTACAGTATGATTCACTCATATGTGGGATATAAAACTGAAAGCAACAAATGAACAAGACCAACCAACAAACAAAAACTCATAAAAGTTCTATTAGTTTTGTGAGAAACAAATATGAAAAAATTTAAACTTTTGTGGTTAACATCTTTCCATAAAATAGTCATAGAATAGAGAGAACAATGTTTAGATGTAAGATAAGGTAAGTATTATCGAATATCACCTTTGTGTAATGCCAGGTGGGTACTAGACTAGTCAGGGGGATCACTTCTTAAATTATACAAATGTCTAACCACTATGCTGTACACCTAAAATTAATATGAAATAATATTGAACATCAACTCTAACTGAGAAATTTAAGAAGTGGGGATAAGATAAATGGAAATAGAGGTTCAAAGTTCCAGGTATAAAACAAATAAGTAATGGGGATGTAATGTACAGCCTAGTAAAAATAGTCAACAATATTGTGATAGCGTGGTATGGTGTCAGATGGTTGCTGGACTTATCATAGTAATCAGTTGTTTAGCATAGCGAATATAATCAATAATATGGAAATAACTATGTATAGTGCCAGGTGGGTACTTTTGAATAACTATGATGTACATCTGAAAGTAATATAATATTGTATCTTGGCTATCTTTTATTAAAATTCTTAAGAAAGAAACAAACAACAAAAAAATGTGAAGCCTTAAGGAGAGGCAATTGCCTAAGGAAATAATTGTAACACCATGTGAAATGTGTTATAATAGAGGTCAAGTACAAGGTTTTATAGAAACACAGAAACAAAAACAAAAGCAATCAATTCCAGGAAAGAAAATCACAGAAAGACTAATATAAGCACCGGCAATTAAGTGGGCCTTGAACGATAAGCTTATCTGGGAGAGAACACTGGCAAAAGAAAGAAGGTAATGAACAGGCACCAAGGCAGAAAAGTGTGTGGCATATTTGAAGACTCAAGTAGTTTGTTTTATGATCATCCTACAACTGATATTTAAGCATCATTTGGTATTAGGTATCATTTAATCACTTGGTGAATACATGATTAATGCTCGTATTTGACATAATTAATTTGGAAATATCTTTGAGATTTTAAAGGATGAAGGATGTTGTTATAATCAGAATATTCCAGGATTATTAGCAGTCTAGTTTTCATTTTATGCTCCAGGATTTAAGTAAAACATTTCAATTTGGAAAGTAAATTAGAAAGCTGTTGTCCCACAAAAAAATAAACACAGATATTCTTAGCATTGTTTTAAATATATCACATTAATATAATAGGCATTATTAGTGAGACATTTTATTCCACCACAGGTAATTATTTCAAGGAATGGCATGGTTTTGAACTATACATGCCATAATATAATGTCAACTGTAAGGCATTATATAGTTTTAATAAAATGTTCATCAAGCCACTCTATACATTTGACTTCAAAATTCACACAAATTTATCTCCCTGGCTGTTAGTGTTAAAGCAAATTAGAAAAAGATAAATAGCACCCACTTACTCAATAATAAATTATAAAGATTGGTCACTAGAACCCACATTAAGTTTTTAAATATGAAGCAACTATAGACAACTCCTGGTTTCCTTATTATAGAAAAATGAACAAAATGCTACTTTATGAAACAGAATTAAATTGGAAGAACCCCAATTTAGAATTGGAATAGAAACAGAATAGAATAGAAACAGAATTCTATTTGGAAGAAGAATTCTATATTTGAAATGAGTTATAAATATTAGAGTGCGAAGCAGGCACAGCAAAATGATAATTAGTAATATTTTATTGTCCTTCATATAACATATTATATTGAGCAGTTGTATGAATTTTTAAAATATTTGTTCTATTACTTTAATACTGAAATTTATGTCATTGTTATAACATTGAAAAAAATAGATCCAAATTGTCATTTTGTAATACAACTTTTCAAAATCAATGAAAAAAAACCTGTGACTAAAGATGTATAGAACAGAAAAACAAAAACATAGATACATGTGCTTATACATACATTTTAAAAGTGAAGCATTGCATTTAGAAAACAAAACAATAGCAAAATGTAGTTCAGGACTATGTTAAATTCTCAAATTTATAATATTACTCCACATCACAAGATATGCCATTTGTTTAGGCATTTAGATTTTATCACCTGCCTACTAGGATCTCTTCCATCACTGAAGTAGTTCTCATCACCTTTAAGGGTGATTAAATTGAACATTAATGGTGGGTTTTTATTCATCATCACCATCATCATCTTCATAACTATGATTACTAGTAAACACTTATGAAGTACCTATTATGTATTAAGTATGTTGATGTATTTACTTATCAGCCCTTCATATCTACATGAACTTAATTTTGTGTTGAATCACATCTTTTTGTTTTCTTTTTGACTATCACTTTTATTGTTTTTATTGGACTTTAAGCCTTATTTTATAAATTACTTGAGGTAACATCATATAAAATAGAAACATTGAAATGTTTTTATATCATGTATGATATCCAAAGAATAATGAAAGATAAAATATAGCATTCAAATAAATTATTTTTATATAATGTCAATCAAGAGAGTGACTAATAATTATGTTAAAAATAATAGAGATAGATGCTATATTTTCTTAATTGAACATTTATTTATTTAAATTATCCTATGTCCTGCTATTGTTATAAAAATTTACAGCTTAAGAGAAAATAAATTATAGAGACAATTTACCTGGTATTACTTTATTTTTAAATAATGATTATTTATACCTATGCAATAAAACAAAATTCAATATGTAACAAGTACGTCTTTTCTGGGCAGAGAGTTTCCAATGTTGTAGATTACATCTCATAATATGCATCATACTATGAAATTGTAAACTTGAATTAGGAAAAATTCTTCTAAATTAAATTCTCACATGCTTTGAAAAAATATAAAACATCCAATTTTGCTATTTTTGTGTTGCATTTTGAAAGATAAATAAAAAAAGTTTCAGATGGGGGAAGTAGAATAGGTAAATTATACAGAAAAATGAAAAAAAAACTGTTGAGTGTAAAGAGAAGAGAGGCCCTCAATAGATGATTTTAAAATGACAGAAAATTTTTTAAAAAGGAAGAAATTACTGAGTTGAGCAGAAAAGAAAAAAAAAAAAAAAAAAGATATATAAATGTTGTCTTCACTTTGTAAAAGGAAAAGGCAGACTTACTGATGCTCGTGGCCCCAGCTCTTCTGTCTTGTTTGTCTGTTTACCAAATGTCTTCTTGATTAGCTTTTCTGCATATTATATAGGTAACTTGGTATTCAAAGAGTAGTCCTTTAGCTGCTCTTCATTTAGGATAATTAATCCCTCTGCACTCTTCATTTCTTCTTTATTCCACTGCCTTCCCTTCTTGTTCTATAGTTCCTTGTGCTCTATTTTGTCAAGTTAATGATACTCCACATTACTGGAAAGATAATGCTTACATTTTACAGTAGATAACCCTAAAATGCTATTGTTTATCTTTTAAAGTAGATTATTTTAGTTCTAAATACCCTTTATAACTCAGTATAAAATAACACAATCTGTAAATAACAACATGTAATATATATCACAAATTTATATGAAATAATGTGTATATATATATGATAATGTATGCATGTAAAATAATTCATGTATTTAAAATAACAATAATGTCAACCTCTTTCCCCATATTATGTCCTCTTTCATTTCCCTTTTTACTAGGGGGACAAAACTAATTTAGAGCACAGCAGTCTTCCAGCATTCACTGAAAGCCCACCAAGCACCATGACTTCCTGCTGAGCCAGTTATAAATGGCAACAGGATGTCTGTTATTGGCAGGCTACCTCAGGAATGTAGTAACTAAAAACAAGATTTCTGTTACAATCCTTATATGTAATTCCTCCTGCTCACTTTGGTGGTGTCTGCCTCTTCAGTAACTACCTTTGCTTTACAACTAATATAGAAGAATCTTTTTTTTCCCACATCTTAAAACATGTTTGAGCAATATCCGTGATACAAATGACTATGTGATAACGCCCAGCAATTGACTTTTAAGTTTTACAGACTTTAAAAGATACGCAAACTAATAGAAATCATGGAGAGAAAGGACAAGAATAATGAGATTTAAAAGGTTTTAGTTTCTGAATGTTCAAACTACCTAAAAGATTTCTTATACTATTAGTTACGAGATCATGCATAGATATTTCCATAACATATAAAGGCTGACTAAATGTGAAACAGTTATTTGATTACAGTATATTAAGTTATTTTGTTTCACTTTTCAATTGTAAATTATATTCCATTGAAACAGATGTGCACACTTTAAACAAATTATTTGTAAAGGTCCTATTCTGGAAACTTCTGAAAACCTACAGTTTTCATAGTTTAATGAGTAACAGTTAACAGAGTGAAAAATAATAGAGAGATATCTTATGAGAAATGGAAGTTTTCTTCATTGTGAAGCAAAATGTGAAATGTTACATAGAAAAGACTCTCTTAGGGATTCTAATAACTGATAACCAGAAATAATATGTAATCATAATCTTCTCATCTGGTTTATTGCTACCAGGATCCAACAAGGGCGAAAAATGAGATCTTGAAAGGAAAGTTTCTCTTTTTCTTTGTTTCTTTCTTTTAACTGGATTTTTTGTTGTTGTCTTTGCTTTGTTTTGTTTTTAATTAAAGTTTATTGGGGTGACAATGGTTAGTAAAGTTACATAGGTTTCAGGTGTACAATTCTGTAATATATCATCTCTATATCACATTGTGCATTCACCATCCAGAGTCAGTTCTCCTTCCATCACCATATATTTATTTGATCCCTTTACCCTCATCTACCAACCCTCTCATCCCTTCCCCTCTGGCAACCACAAAACTATTGTCTGTGTCTATGAGTTTTGTTTCTTTGTCTTGTTCCTTTGTTGTTGTCAGTTTTAGATCCCATATATCACTGAAATCATATGGTTGTCAATTTTTTCTGTCTGACTTATTTCGCTTATCATAATTATATCAAATTCCATTCAGATTGTTGCAAATGGCACTATTTCATTTTTTATTCTGGCAGAATAGTATTCCATTGTGTATATATACCATATCTTTTTTATTCAATCATCTATCGAAGGACACTTTAGTTATTTCCATGTCTTGACCACTGTAAATAAAGCTGCCATGGACATCGGAGAACATATATCTTTACAGATAAATGTTTTCAGATTTTTTGGGTAGATACCTAGGAGAGGGATTGCTGGGTCATATGGTTATTCTATTCTTAATTTTTTGAGGAAGCTAACTGGAGTTTTTTTGTTTGCTTTGCTTTTGTCAGGGAGTAGCTAGCTACCCATCCCAAGCTAAATAAGGTAAAATGGCTTCAAATGGAGTCCATGGTTCCAAAGCCAAGAGTAATTTTAATAATGTAAAATTCTATGTAATTTATAAAAATATAAAATAACTAAAGTAGTAATCAGGGGAAAGATATTAAAATTACTTTTCTATTAGTCTATGCAGAAATAAGAAATAAAGCAAACTCGAGGGTAAACATTCTTTGAGAAGAATATTTTATGATTGTGTCCCTTTTCATCTTATTGTAATATTATGCATCCACTTTAAATATGCTAATTAACTTAATAAAAACATATTTCCATATTACATAGGGTGAGAAAATAGAAACACTAGAGTTAAAACTGAAGCATTAGGAACACTATTATTTCAAACTCAAAACTGTAAAAGCAACTCATGAACACAATATATGCCAAGTTTTATTTTCTTCGTGTGGGGATATAGCGTGCGTGCGCGTGTGTATATGTGTGTATGTGAACTTACAAGTGCTTGAGGTTTTTTGAAGCTAAAGCCACTGTTAATGAGTAAAGAAAAATTGAGGAATTTATGTTCTCTTTTTTTTTTTTTAATTCAAATGGGTTGAAATTTATTCAAGAAAGATGTTGGGGACCTCCAGCCAGCATATTCATTCATTAAAAAAAAAAAGAAGAAGTTTTTCTACATATCTCTATTTTAAGATAAATTTAAAAACATGTTTAAAGTATGACTGTATTTTTTAATGATTTTATTTTGCCATACAGTTTTCTTTTTTTTTTGCTGTAAAATACCTTTTTTTTTAAATTTATTGGGGTGACAATTGTTAGTAAAATTACATAGATTTCAGGTGTACAATTCTGTATTACATCATCTAAAAATCCCATTGTGTGTTCACCACCCAGAGTCAGTTCTCCTTCCATCTCAGGAGGTTTTAATCACTTATTCCTAGAGAAAATTTCCTAACATTCAGTTTTTTTTCTTTTACTAGTGATGGATCTCTTATAAAAGAAACATTGAGGAATACTCTAAGGCATAAATACTTTCAGGATAAAATTCACAAACTTCTTTTTAACATAAAATACTTATGTAGTATAATTATTTTCCTGGTACATTCAATTCTAATCAATATCTCTTTCTGAAAGTTTGCAGAGTAAATTAATTTTACATTTCCACAAATAGCTCTACCATTCATCATTCATCATTCAAACTGAAGACACTCAGACTATATACCAAAGTGCATCTCAATATTTGTATCAATTCACCAAGTGATAAGAAATATCAATTTAAAGCAAACAAAATCATAAGGAGAAATGTGACATTTGCAAGATAAGTTACTTAAATATTTGTATAATTGAGAAAAATATTGCCTTGATTAATTGGAATTATTTGTATAATTAACTTCTAACTTCATTTCACCATAATTCAATTTATCCTAATATAGATGTGGCTTGAGTAAATATATGTACCTTTCTATTAATTAAATATATTTCATTTAAAAATAATATTTAATGATTTTCCCTAAAGGTAAAATGTAAACTTATTAGAATATATCTTTTTTTTTAAAATCATCAAAGCACTTTCTGTGTGCATTTCTTTCTTTTCTTTAATTAAAATTTATTGGGGTGACAATGGTCAAAAAATCTACATAGGTTTCAAGTGTATTAGAGTATATCTTACCTTTATTAATTTTACACGTTTCTGAAGAGTAAATTACTCTGAAAATAATTTTAGAGCATCTTTTTTTTTCCCTTTGTGGATAAGGCAGTGTCTGGGGAAAAAAAAAATCAATTGCTACCATAAAAAACAAGTCCTTTCTGCAATGCCTGTTTAGATCTATTGCAAATGTTAATGAAGAAGTAACTTTCTTTATGAACTACATTTCTAATCAGCTTCATCTGTGTTCATTTTTTGAACAGCCTGGTGAAGCATAGAGAGATAAGCAGGTAATAAAATATTTGATTGAAACACTACCTCTAGGGTACCACCATCATAAAAGGCACCGCGGTGATATGTAATATTGAAGATTAAAATCTAGAATTATTTATTTTCAGGAATTGCAGTTTCAATATTCTCTAGCAAATACGATAATTAATTAACATAACTGGATTAGAGATGTGTTTCAGACATCATAATATAAATAAGAAAACAGAAATTCTGAGAATCATTAGATGAAATTACAATTTAGAAGTCATAGTACAGGTCCAGAGGAGTCAAATAACAGTCAGAATAGGGCATGTGTGCTTAAAGTAATATATAGATACCTCTAGGTATTGGTGAAGATTACTCACCAAATTCAAGCAACACTCTAAACTAGGATAATGATAACTGTTTAAATAAGGAAAGATCTTGGGCTCATATTTATTTACTTGACACTGACACAGAACATTTCTAATAAGGAACTATTTCATTGGAATATTTTTGGCATAATACATAAACTTTATAATAATGGTAGATTGCTTGCAAAAATGGATGTCATTTTTTCTTTTCTTTTCTATATCCATACCTCTTCGCATTTTGACTCTGCAATGTCTCCAACAAGAGTAAGTCTGATAGGCTAGTTGTTAAATCTGAGATGCACTTCCAACTTTCTTTGGCCAATAGAATGTGATCTCAAGAGGCCTTACTTGCTTCCACTCTTCCCTGAAAAACTGCCAAGCCTCAATATGAACATTTTCAGCCTAGCCTGTTGGAAGACTGAAGACAATTGGCCCAGTCATTCACATTTTCTCTGCCAACAGCCAATCAAACACCAAGCATGTGAGTGAAGCTAGATTAGATAGCTCAACCAACCGACCATCTGATCTCAGTCACATAAAAGAGCCTAACTGATATCAGGCAAGCCTGGCCTAGACTGGCAGATCCAGCCATTTGATCCACAGACTCATGAATGATATCAATGATTTTTTTTTGAGGTTTTGGAAAACTAGGGCCCATAGATGGGCCCCTTGATTTTATAAATCAAGTGTTATTAAAACACAGTCTCATCCAATTGTTTAGGTGTTGTCTACAGCTTCTTTTGCACTACAGTAGTAGAATCAACTATTTGTAATAGAGACCTTATGACCTGCAAAGCCTAAAATAATGACTACCTGGTGATTTACAGGAAAGGTTTCTGACCCCTATATTAAGCCACTACTTATTTATGTGGATTGCTTCCCAGAAATAGGTAAATAATGCATACATTTAACAAAACACGTCAGAATTGTTTGCTTTCAGTAAATATAGTATCACACTATACAGTAATTTCTAATTTATAATAATTTCTAGACCTTCGTATTCTTACAACTATTTGTTAAACAAATATTTATTGAGTATCCAATATAAGCCATCATAACCACTGCAACACAACAAGGCACAGACAAAAATCTTGCCTTCATACAGGTTACATTCTAAAGTGTAGAGACAAACTGAATTTACACACATATATACAGGCATACATAGGAAAAATGAGTAAGACTGAGATGATCACCCTAGGGAGGAGAAACAGAAGTTTGTAGGAGGCAAGGAAAGAACATGTTTCAATAAATTGGAAGTGTTTTCAGTTTTATATCTCACATATCAGTGAAATCATATGGTTCTCGACTTTTTCTGTTCGACTTATTTTGCTTAGCATAATAATCTCAAAATCCATCCATGTTGTTGCAAATGGCACTATTTCATCTTTTCTTATGGCAGAATAGTATTCCATTGTGTATATACTCGTATACCACATCTTTATCCAATCATCTATCGAAGGACACTTTGGTATATAAAACTGAAAACTACAAAAGAACAAGACAAACAAATGAAGAAGGAAAACTCATAGACACAGACAATAATTTAGTGGTTATCAGAGGGTAAGAGGGGAGGGGTGGTGGTAGATGAGGGTAAAAGGGATCAAATAAATGTACGGTGATGGAAGGAGAACTGATTCTGGGTGGTGAATACACAATGTGATATATAAATGATGTATTACACAAATGTACACCTGAAATCTATTTAACTTTACTAACCATTTTCACCCCAATAAACTTTAATTAAAAAAATAATAATAAAAATAAATTGGAAGTGATGAGATCTGAAAATTAATAAATATTTTTGCAATATATAGGTCATCAAAGATTTTGTTTAGAACAAATTTGGCTGAGTTTAGAAATAAAATGGGTTAAAGGGAAGAAGAGAAAGAATGATATAGCAGATATTGGTAACTTTCTCTAGGTGTTTTGCTGTTAAGAAAAACAGGGGCATTCAGTGGTTAGTTGAAAGGTTATGTGGATGGTCAAGAGAAACTTTGTAAAACATGTAGATCGCTGAATTTATGACCAAACTCTAAACCAAAATTATCAGTTTCTCCTAATTATTTTATTACAGAATTTATTTTTAGAGCAGTTTTAGGTTTAGAGAAAAACTGAGTAGAAAATACAAAAAAATTCCATAACCCTCCCAATCACAACCCCATACATTTTCCCATATTATTAACATCTTGCATTAGACATTTGTTACAATTGATGAACCAATATTGATATGTGATTGTTAACTAAAATCCATAGTTTACATAGCGTTCAATCTGTGTTGCACGTTCTATTGGTTTTGATAAATGTGTAATGACACATATACACAACTGTCGTATCATGCAAAATAGATTCAGTGCCCTAAAAATCCCCTGTGCTCCATTTATTCATCCGTCCACTCCTTTCCCTAAGCCCCGGCAACCACTGATCTTTAAACTGTCTCCATAGTTTTGTCTTTCCCAGAATATCATAGAGTTGGACTCATACAGTATGCAATCTTTTCAGATTGGCTTTTTTCACTTAGCATGGTTTGTTTGTTTTTGCTTCATAGTTTACTTTTTTATCACTGAATAATATTCCATTGCATGGATGTACTCCATTTTATTTATTCATTCACCTATTTAAAAATACCTTAATTGCTTCCAAATTTTGGCATTTATGAATAAACATACTATAGATATCCATGTCCAGGCTTTTGTGTGGACCTAAGTGTTCAAATCCAAGGAGTACAATTGCTGGATCTTATGGTAAGAGTATATTCCGTTTTACAAGAAACTACCGCTCTCCCAAAGTGTCCGTACCATTTTGCATTTCCATCAGTAATGAATGAAAGTTCCTGTTGCTCCACATCATCACCAACATGTGGTACTGTAAGTGTTTTGGATTTTAGCCATTCTAATATGTGTGTAGGCATATACCTCTGATGTTTTAATTTGCAATTACCTAGTACATACAATGTTGAGCATCTTATTTATGACAATATCCACAAAATAACTTGCTGGGCGTTTCTCTTAATTATTAATATTATTTTTCTAGTTAAAAAATGTGCCTTATTCTTTCCTTTGGCTACATGGAAACAAAAGATTTGAGAATGTTTTATAATATTATTTTAGTTTTTATAATTGATGCTTTAAAAAGATATTTCTATAATTCTACTTTTTAAAATATATATTTTAAAATAAAATACACACATTACTCAGATGAAGGGGGATTTTATTCCTTAAACATATAATTGTTCCAATTATTCACTCTGTAAATATATGAAAATAGTATGAATCAAATAAGTAAATGTATATACTCTTAACAGAACTGATAGTTTTTTTACAGTGCACGCTTCTGTGTGAGAATAAGGTTTTATTTCACGTGCCATGGAAAATTTGCTTTGAAATATTTCTTTAAAATAACATTAAAATGTTAATGGGGAGAGAAAATCAAACTAAGCTTCAAAATATATTGAAACAAAAACATCAGGTGTTGTTAAGTTTTCATATAATTTCCTACATCCAATAGAAAGCATTTAAATTCAGTATTTAAGCAGACTAAATTTTCTGTGGCAAATTGGTCCATCTAAATTTTCATCATTTCTGATTTGAAAATGACTCTTTAAAGCAACTTACACTGATAGTTCATTGGCTAAGACAGAAAAATATTACAAACCATTATAAAAATTTAGCTGCGGGAAAATTAGTAGAATCACTTCTGTGGAATAGAAAGTAATCAAATCCATGCTGTGTCCAAAAAAATGAAAGAAGCTTATTATCTTCAGTCATTCCAACCAAATGTACAGTTTTCAGACTCAAAATTAGAGACATTTATTATTATTTTTTAATTCATTCCCTACAGCATTTAAGTCATTAGCTCGTTTGCTGATATATTCTTCAGAATTCACATGGTTTTACTCATTTTCTCATTGGCCAAAGGTATAGAGAAAGAACACAGTATTTGGATTTTGAAACACCAACATCAAGTTCTGACTTCATTATTCACAGTCTATATCAACTTTGATTAATTCTCTATCTTCTCAGAAAACAGCTTTCTCAAATGAAAAATGAAAAATAAGATGCCTAGCTCACAGGGTTGCTGTTAAAATCAAATTAGATGAATATCAGAAAATGCTTAGTAAATGACAAACACAAATATTGACTTTTTACTCTCTTATTTCCAGACTCTCATAACTCTACTACAGCCATCATTATATTATATATAAATTGCTACATTTCACAACCAATTTCTCCCATCTTCCAAGTTATCTTACGGATAAAAATAGAGATAATACTTCTAAACAAACAGCATACGTAATATGTCATGAATATTGAGAAATAGGCAGAGAAACAGTACAACCATCTCTGTGTGATTGAAATATATTTGATTTGACTTGATTTGTACTTTGATTAAAAAAAACCTCTACATTGCATATACATTCATCCTATAATCAGAAAAGAGATACACCCTACTTCTTCCCTATTTCAGAAAAGAAATACACCCTTCAAATAATTTATTTGAAAGGAATATACACCCTTTTGAAATGTCTATAATTTTCTCAAAATGATATTCATGGTGAATCAAAATGCCTAACTATTAAAAAATCAATAGTCAACTATTAAGTTAATATTATATGCATACCCGTAACTTTCTTGGGTTACAATAAAATATAATAGAGTTTTTGCTTTCAAATTGTAAAGTAAATGTATATTATAGATTTAAATAAGTTAATCTAAGTTAAATATTATTACTTTTAATACATAGAGTTAACCTGTATAATACAGACTCTCATTCAAAATAGATACCCTTAAAAATCATTCTGTTTAATAAGTCACTTAAAGAGTCAAATGTGGTTTCTGTTCCAGGTGTTAGGTTACATGTAAAAAGGACCCCCTTGTTTAATAGGACGGACTTAGAAACATGAAAATATAAAACAGATTGCTGAGCACTCTAATGCTGCCAGGCTATCTTGGCTATGATGGTCCTAATAGTTTCATCTCTCAGCAGCTCTCCCCTTCTCCACCACCAAGTAAGCAGCTTACAGAGTCAGGCCAAAAACTGAGACGCAATATTAGGTACCATCTGTGTTGCTCATCTGATTTCAGTCCAAATTGTTCTGAAGCCAATCATCGAACCGAGAGAAGAATTTGATTGTGATTAGGGTGAGAAATTAAAAAGACATGAAGCTAGAAGATCAGCATCAAGCTTCCAGGCACAGGGAGGTGATTTGTCCATTTTGTAAATTCCATTGTGGAAAAGGGATCTGAGGCCTGAAAAATTATAACGTACAGACAAGGACGAAAATAAAAATAAATGCACATTTGTGTGCATGTGTACACACTCTGTAGAAGTGATTTTGTTTCTACAATTGACTACCTATTTCAAAGAGGAGTTCTTGATCATTGTTTGAGCAAAATATCTGGCAATTTTAAAATAGGGGATAATGAAAAATTTAATGTATGTTTGTGTGTGTGCAACAATTTAATCCTAAAATAGTTAATTTTCAAAATACTTGAAGACTGCTGGAAAGAAAGAATCAGTATATAGACTTGTGTCCTAGTGATAGACACTTGCTCTGTGAGACACTATTGATCTGTCTGCAAAGCACATAGACTAGCCAGTGCTTGATTAGGAACAGGTTGTCAAAACGATACATCACATCATCCTTATTAATTTTGGTCGTCGCCGAGATTCCTTTGGTGGTGGGGGTTCAGGGGTTAAGAGCTATTTTTATCTTATCTTCATAGTTCCATCTTTTTTGTTCTTTTCTTTCCAACATATTTTGAACAGTGTTCTTCATTAATGTTGAGTGACTGGGGTCAATAACACAGCACAAAGATAAATGTTTACAAATTTAAAATATATTAAAAATATGACCACATGTCATGCAGGGTGTCAGGTGGGGTCTCTTCTTGGGTCTCTAGTCCTGCTTCCCACATAAGAATGCAGGATATGGTGAGGCCAAAAAGGAACACCCACGGAGCCATAGATAGGGGAGTCATACCACTATATTCTCGCTGGTGGCTGGGTTGGAGACACAGGGAGCAGGAGCCACACTATCAGCAACCTGCCATCCACTTCTCTCTGCCAACCAACCTCACTTGCTAACTGCAATCCGCCCTGCTAACTGCAATCCGCTCTTGTTAGCTCAGCCACAAGCTTCTTGCTAGCCCCAGTTTGCTGCTAGTGTAGCCACAGCAGTTATATTAGTGGCCAATGGCTCACTGGTTATAGCTGACGGCCAACTAGCGACAGCTGATGGCCATCCAATCACAGTTGATGGCCATTCACTACCTGAGCCAGCACCTTTCCACGTGAGGCCAAAAGCCTGGAAACTGCACTGCTGACTCTGTCCCCACACTACATTTTAAAGTTAATTATTTTATGTTAAACATATTCTATTTCTATATAAGTAGAAGACAAAAAAATATTTGCCTTTTTACACCAATGAAACATATCACTTTAGGCTTCAGATAATTATTTCTGCAGCATATTACCATTGAAGTATATTGAAAACTTTATACGATTACCAATTGTTGGAATCATCTATGTAAGCTCCATATGTATTTAAACACTAATGCATAAAGAAGGCACGTATAGAAACATTTCTCTTAGTTCCCTTCTGCCATCACTGTCAGTTTTTACGGCTATAGTTATTTTTATCAACGGAATACATGTGATTTGAGTTACACTTATATACACTTTTCAGTTTGACACTAAAATGAATCATTTTCATTTAGAAATTACCATGATATCTCACCAAAGCATATGATATTTATAAAGGTTGTTAAACAACATTTATCAAAACCTGATAAGAAGCAAGTGTTCTAGGAAACACTTGTTCTTATTGTTTGCTTGCTTTTCTTGTTTGTTTCTTTGTTTCATAGAATTGAGTATTTTCTAATTACATACTACTTTATAGAAAAGTGTGTTATGATAATGGCAAAGATTGATTCTGATGTTTATCACGTATATGACGTTTGTCTTGCTAGTAAAATATTTTTGGTAAGAACATAGTATGATAAATGCCTTGCCATGAGCTAGATATTATGGTTTTCATGTTGAACATCTACCTTAAACAAAATGATCTGGAACAAGCCTGACACTTTCAGAAAAACTGTGTAATTCTCTCTACAAGATGGTGGAGAGAATTATGATTTCATGATTTTGTGGGGACAGAGCCAGGAGTGCAGTTTCCAGGCTCTCGGCCTCACGTGGAAAGGTGCTCACTCGGGTAGTAAATGGCCATCAGCTGTGGCTAGTTGGCCGTCAGATGTAACCAGTGAGCCATTGGCCACTAATATAACTGCTGTGGCTATGCTAGCAGAAAATGGGGGCTAGCAAGAAGATGGTGGCTGGCAAGCACGGATTGCATTTAGCACGGCAGAGTGCGGCTTGCAGATTGCAGAGATGTAGACAGCAGGTTGAAGATAGTGTGTCTCCTGCTTCCTGTGTCTCCAACCCATCCACCAGCGAGACTATAGTGGTGTGACTACCCCATCTATGGCTCCGTGGGTGTTCCTTTTTGGCCTCACCATGTCCTGCGTTCTTATGTGGAGAGCGGGACCAGAGACCCCGCAGGCCGCCCCACATGACAGATTTCATATTGCAACACTGCAAACATGTATTAAAAGTTAGTTTGTGCACTTCAACTGCTAACACGTGAACTCTCAGAGCTGATATGTTAATAGGAACCCCAAGGAAATCACTTAGCACAGTACCTGGTTTAAAATAGTGCTCGCTAAATAGTGGCTGCTGCCATTATTACTTTTCAACTGATACACATTTCATCCAAATTCCCTTTTCCTAAATTATACACACTAACATCTTAAAAAGGATTTAGACTTCCATTTTCTTGTTCTACATGTATGGAATTTGGTAGTTGCTACTCTCTCCTAACAAGTAAAAAGCTGAATAAGCTGAAAAATCAACAATCCTTGGATTCATAAGAGAGGGTTGAATACAGAGCAAATTGCTGACCACAAGATTGCACAGTGTCGTGCGCGACGGCCTTCTCGCCGCGCCCTTTCAGGCGGGGCGGCATGCGGGGTCTCTGCTCCCGCTCCCGACATAAGAACGCAGGATACGGTGAGGCCAACAAGGAACACCCACAGAGCCATAGGTAGGGGAGTCATACCACTACGGTCTCACTGGAGGCTGGGCCCACCAGAAGCGTGACCTGCCGTCCGCCTTTCCGCCAACCGACTGACCGACGACTCTCCTCGACTCTCTCGACTCTGTTCCTCTCTCTCGGCTCTCCTCTTCCGCTCTCTTCGGCTCTGCTCGGCAACCCTTCGTAGCCGCAGCAGTTATACCAGCGGCCAATCGGCTAACCGGCCACAGCCGACGGCCATTCACCACCCGAGCCAGTAACCCTTCACGTGAGGCCGAGAGCCTGTAAACTACTCTCTGGGGCTCTGTCCCCACAGACAGACAGAGACAGACAAACACAGGCAGTCGTGGCTAACCTGAGCGGAAACCACAACTCAAACAATTGCTGGGGTGTCTTGCGGGAGACCCTGCTCACTGCGCCATTTGTCGTGCGGGAGACCCTGCTCGCTGTGCCATTTGTCGTGCAGGGAGGCCGGCGGGGCATCCAGAGGGGTCTCTGCTCCCGCTCCCCACATAACGCAGGATATGGTGAGGCCAAAAAGGAACACCCACGGAGCCATAGGTAGGGGAGTCACACTAGTATATTCTCACTGGCGGCACTATACTCTCACTGGAGGCTGGATCCACACTGTCCGCAACCAGCCATCTTAACTGCAACCTGCGCTTGCCAGCCCAGCCACCATCTTCTTGCTAGCCCCCATTTTTTTCTCTCTCTGCTAGCATAGCCACAGCAGTTATATTAGTGTCCAATGGCTCACTGGTTACAGCTGACAGCCAACTAGCCACAGCTGATGGCCATGCAATCACAGTTGACGGCCATTTACTACCTGAGCCAGCACCTGTCTATGTGAGGCCGAGAGCCTGGAAACTTTCTGGGGCTCTGCCCCCACATGGGGTAAGAAAACCTGAATTATAATTGATGAATTGCTGGAGGCTCAGTGTATACAACTCTGAGAGTTATAAAACTTCAGGGATAGCCACAGGGGAGCCCCCACAAGACTGTGAGATTTACCTCTAGGAGTTTCAACTGATTTCCACCATAATTATCAGAGAAAAATACCTTCAGATTCCAGCAGTGGGAAAGGAAAGGAACCATTTTGAAATGACAGAGCACACTATTCTTAACAAGGTCTGCCCTCAGGAGAAACTAGTTAACCAAAACCTAACCAAATAGGCTAGTTTTATCAGAGCCTAACTGATCTGGGAAAGGGAAATACCCAACTTCAGCCTATTCTAGCCATCTTGTACCACCAAAGAGGGGAGGAAAAAAAATTGAAAACATCTGTGATGTTCACAGTCCAGAAGTTTAGGCTCACTGAAAACCTGAGATATAATCCTAAAACTATAGAATGCTTCCCTGCCCCCAACACCTCACCACCACACACTAAAGGCCGATTTACAGAAGTTCCTTTTATCCAGCACATCATGTCAAGGAATCAAGAAAAAATTACAAGGCATACCAGAAAGGAAAACAGCAAAAACACAATTTGAAGAGACCCAGAAAGCATCTAAACCAGACCTGGTTGGCATATTCAATTATCAGATTGCAAATTTAAAACAACTGGTTAATATGCTAAGGGCTTTAATGGATAGACAGCAGGCAAACACAAATGACAAGTGTAAGCAAAGAGATGGAAATCCTAAGGAAAAACCAAAAGAAATGCTAGAGATCAAAAATACACTAACAGAAATGACGGAATCTGTATTTTCAGCTTCTTTGGATAAATAACAAGGTGGACAATTGCTTGATTGTGTGGTAAGAGTATGTTTGAAAGCTAATCTTAATGTGTTTAAAAACCACCAAACTGTCTGCTAAAGTTGATGTACCATTTTGCATTCCTACTATCAATGTGTGAGAGTTCTTGTTGCTCCACATCCTCCCAGCAATTCATGTTGTCACTGTTCCAAATTCTGGCCATTCTAATAGTTGCATACAGTACTTCATTATTATAATTTGTATTTCACCGATGACATGAGGTGGAATATATTTTTATTTGCGTATTTGCCATATGTATATCTTTGGTGAGGTGTCTGTTTAAGTCTTTGCCCCATATTTTAATGGGGTTGTCTGTTTTGATATTGGTCACTTTTAAAGAGTTCTTTGTATAATTTAGATAGCAGTCCTTTATCAGATGTGTCTTTTGCAAAACAGAAGTTCTTAGTTTTAATGAAGTCCAGTTTATCAAATTTTTTGGGATCATGCTTTTTTTATTTTTTTTTTTTTGCTTAAAAGGTATCACCATTCCCCAAGGTCATCTAGATTTTCTCCTATTTTATCTTTTAGGAGTTTTATAGTTTTGCATTTTACTTTTTGATTTATTATCCACTTTGAATTATTTGGTGTGAGAAATCTAAGATCTGGGCCTAGATTTACATGTGGATAGGCAGTTTTTCCAACTCTGTTTAATTAATTCACCTATGAATTATTTTGGCTCTTTTGTCAAAAATCAGTTGACTACATTTGTGTCATTCTTTTTGGGGGGAGCTTATTATTCTGCCCTATTGATCTGTTTGTCTACTATTTTGCCAATATCACAATCTTGATTACTGTAACCTTACAGTAAGTATTAAAGTCAGATAGTGGCAGTCTTCCAACATTTTTTTTTTTATCTCCTTCCATATTGCATTGGCTATTCTAGGTCTTTTGCCACTTCATATAAACTTTGGAATCAAGTTGTCAATAGTAACAAAATAACTCGCTATGACTTTGATTCTGATTGCATTGAATATATAGATGAATGTGGGAACAACTAACATCTTGACAATATTGAGTTTTCCTGTCCATGAACATAAATTTTTTGGCACATACAGTTATTCTTTGATTTTGTTCATCAGAGTTTTGTAGTTTTCCTCATATAAATCTTACAAATATTTTGTTAGATTTATATCTAAGTATTTCATTTGTGGGGCTGGTAATGTATATAGTATTGTGTTTTAAATTTCAAATTCCACTTGTTCATTGCTGTTATATAGGAAAATGACTGATTTTTTTATGTTAACTTATCATACAACCTTGTTATAACTACTTATTATTTCCAGGAGGTTTTTTTGTTTGTTTGTTTTGTTTTGTTTGTTTTATTCTAATCAATTCTTTTGGATTTTCTACATAAATGATCATTTCATCTGTAAACAAAGACAGTTTTATTTCTTCCTTCCCAATCTGTGTTACTTTTATTTATTTTTCTTGTATTACTCCATAGGCTAGAACTTCCAGAATGATGGAATGCTGCAAGTTTCTCACCATTACATGTAATGTTAGTTGTAGGGTTATAGTTTGTATATATTCCTTATCAAGCTGAGAAATTTCCCTTCTATTCCTAGTTTATTGAGAGTTTTAATCATGGATGGGTGTTGGATTTTTCTCAAATGCTTTCCCTGCATCTATTTATGTTATTGTATGATTTTTCTGTTTTACTCTGTTGATGTGATGGATTACATTAACTGGTTTTCCAGTGTTGAACTAACTCCATATACCTGGGATAAATCCCACTTGGTCACAACATATAATTATTCTAATGCATTTTTAATCATTGGTTTTAATCTGTTAATACCTATTGAGGATTTTTGCATGTTTGTTATTGAGAGATCTTAATCTTTAGTGTTAAGTATCTGTCTGGTTTTAATATTAGGGTAACAGGGACCGCATAGAATGAGTTATTAAATATTTCCTCAGAGAAAATGTCCAAGAGCAGACTTCATATGATTTTTTGTTTGTTTTTAGTTTGTTAGGTAATGTCTTATGTCTCAGTATGTGATATATCTTGATGAATGTTCTATTGAGCTTGAGAAAAATGTATATTATGCCATCCATTGATGGATGAAGTAGTCTATAGATGTCAGTTACAGATATCCAGTGATTGATGGTGTTGTTGAGTTCAAGTTTGTCTTTACTGATTTTCTTTCTGTCTGCTGGATCTCCCACCATATTCTTAAAGTGAAAATACGAAAGCATGCTCTCTTCAATACAGATTGGATAACAAAGTCAAATTTAAGAAAATAAAAAATTTGGAAAACCAACATTATGTACTCCATAATATTCTGACATAATCCAAAGACAGATCTGTTTTTGTTACTACATTCTCCAGATTAAGATAGGTGCACACACTAGAAAAAGTGCTGGATGTCATAAAAATGGTGGTGTGAGGTGAGCCTATTGAAATCTCCCTTGGAATTTACAACAAATTGAACAACTATAACTCTACAATGGACTCCCTGCACAGCAGACAGGCAAAACAAAGAGATATACTACTGAAATAAGCTAAAGTTGGGCAAATTGCGTGAGTGAGGGAGGAGAGAAGAGAGAAGTGCGGAGATGGGGCCACATGGTGCGCAGGATGCAGACCTAGCTCAGTGCTTCAAGATCACTGCATCCCGGAACTACAGCAGCTGCGGGAGAGGGAAGAACTTGGACTGCTAGGACTCCGCTTAAGGCCCACAAGGCTGAGGGCACAGCATATAACACACCTGAAACCAACGCCCATGGCAGAGACCTCAAAGCAAAGACTGAGGGAAGAAGGCTGAAAATGGTGGTTTAAGCCCTCACTGCCAAGCAGAGAGCAGAAGCCTTAGGCACTGAGACTAGCCGGCGCCTCCCTCCCCTCCCAGAGCTCACTCCACCCTCACCTGCCCAGTGCAAGAAATGGAACAGTAGCAGTGTCAGATCAAAAGAACAGAATATTTGCAGTTCTCAGAACTGTGGTTCACAGACATGGACTCACAGCCCCACTAGTTCCTGCAAAGGGGATGGAGCAGTGGAAGGAGGATTGGCTGTGGTGATGGCCGCCACCATTGCTCTGGGCCACCTCTCACAACCCACCCTGCCCCTGTACCCACCTATCTGGGCAGATCACTGCAGGAGGAAACAGAGCTGCTGAAACAAATGGGCTCAGAATCTGGTGCAAGAAGAGCTTTGGAACTTCAGAAGCTCCCTGCATCCCAACACGGAGCCAGCGCCCTATGACCCAGGAGAATGTTCAGAAAGGAGAAGCCTGTCTCCCAGGGAATCTCCCCATTGTGTGAGAAGCTGGAATAGTGCAGAGAATATATAACACTACAGTATAAGAGAGAATAAAAGCCTGCAGTAGGAGAGAAAATAAAACATTCTAGGGCTGGCCCGGTGGCTCAGGCAGTTGTAGCTCCATGCTTCTAACTCTGAAGGTTGCCGGTTCGATTCCCACATGGGCCAGTGGGCTCTCAACCACAAGGTTGCTGGTTCAACTCCTCTGAATCCCGCAAGGGATGGTGGGCTTGGCCCCCTGCAACTAAGATTGAACACGGCACCTTAAGCTGAGCTGTCACTGAGCTCTAGATGGCTCAGTTGGTTGGAGTGCATCCTCTCAACCACAAGGTTGCCGGTTCGACTCCCGCAGGGATGGTGGGCTGTGACCCCTGCAACTAGAAACGACAACTGGACCTAGAGCTGAGCTGCACCCTCCACAACTAAGACTGAAAGGACAACAACTTGACTTGGAAAAAAAGTCCTGGAAGTACACACTGTACCCCAATAAAGTCCTGTTACCCTCCCCCCCCCAAAAAAAAAGCTTTCTAAAAAAAAACAAAGAAAAAATTAAAAAAAAAAACAACATTTTACCAATATCTACAGAAAACAAAAGAAAGACCTCTTCCTATCAAGCTGTAGCAGAATCCACTACTGTAGATATCTAGGAAGAGAAATAATAAATCATTAATTGCCATGACTAACCAAGGCAACAAGACAGCTCAGAAAGAAAATGAAAAGTCTCCAGAAAATGAACTTAAAGATATGGAAATATGTGACTTAAATGACAGAGAATTCATGAGTTCTGAAAAAATTCAACGAGATGCAAGAAAACACAGACAGACACTTTAATGAACTCAGAAACACAATCAAAGAACAAAATGAACATTTTTACCAAAGAGATCGAAATTTTATAAAAGAGCCAAATATAATCTATGAAGGTTAAGGACTCAGTAGAAGAAATTAAATATGAAATAGCCAGTTTAGGTAACAGAGTTCATCAGAGAGAGGAAAGAAACAGTGACATTGTAGAAACCTGGAAATGACATGGATGGAAGAAGAAAGAGACTTGAGACTTAAAAGAAATGAAAGAACTCTACAAGAACTTTCTGACTCCATCAGAAAGAGCAATATAACAATAATGGTCATACCAGAAGGAGAAGAAAGAGAGAAGGGAACAGAGA
The DNA here is from genome assembly GCF_057876585.1 of Rhinolophus sinicus. Lineage (NCBI taxonomy): Eukaryota > Metazoa > Chordata > Mammalia > Chiroptera > Rhinolophidae > Rhinolophus > Rhinolophus sinicus. The sequence goes on from NC_142501.1 coordinate 81,608,752, forward strand.
ATATATTCAAACAAATAGTAGATGAGAACTTCCCAAACTTGTGAAAAGAACTGGATCCTCGAATCCAAGAAGCAAATAAAACACCTAATTACCTCAACCCCAACAGGCCTTCTCCAAGGCACATAGTATTGAAGCTATCAAAAATCAACAACAAAAAAAGAATCCTCAAGGCAGCCAGGGAAAAGAAGTCGGTAACCTACAAAGGAAAGCCTATTAGAATATCATCAGATTTTTCAGCAGAAACTCTACAAGCCAAGAGAGAGTGGAAGCAAATATTCAAACTATTGTAAGAGAGAAATTATGAGCCAATAATAATATATCCAGCAAATATATCCTTTAGATATGAAGGAGGAATAAAGATCTTTCCAGACATAAAGAAGCTGAGGGAATTTTCTAACACTCGATCGGCACTACAAGAAATACTGAGGAGGCTATTTGACCAGCATCAATAGGGACAATTTGTGGCAACCAAAACATAAAAGGGGGGAGAGTAAAGGACTGAACCTGAAAATGGGAATAGATAAAGGAAGCATGCTGAAGAAAATGGAATACTCTAAATATATGAAACTTTCTTTTACATAAACGTAATGGTAACCACGCAAAAAACAAACAACCAAACAACAACAACAACAAAAAACAGACAAAAAAAAAAAAAAAAAAAGAACTGAAATGTATAATGTAATAAAAGAAGAAATAGAGGGGGAAAATCATAGAATATCACCACACAGAAATAATAGACAACAACAAAAAAGCAAAGAAACAATGGAGACACAGTCATACCAGAAAACTAAAGATAGAATGATAGGAAATCCTCACATATCAATAATCACCCTAAATGTAAATGGACTGAATTCACCAATAAGAAGGCACAGAGTTGCAGATTGGATCAAAAAACTAAAACCAACTATATGCTGTCTCCAAGAGACTCATCTCAGCTACAAGTACAAACAGAGACTCAAACTGAAAGAGAGGAAATTGACACTCGAGGCAAATGGTATCCAGAGAAAATCAGGTGTATCCATACTGATATCAGATGAAACAGACTTCAGGATAAGTAACAAGAGACAAAGATGGACATTTCATAATGATAAAGGGGACTAGACAACAAGAAGACATAAAGTTATCAATATTTATGCCCCCAATTGGGGGGCACCAAATTATACCAAGCAACTGCTAATAGAACAAAAGGAAGAAATTTACCAAAACACAATTATACTAAGGGATCTAAATACATCATTGACAGCTATGGATAGATCATCCAAACAGAAAATAAAGAAACAGCATCTCTAAATGACATAGTAGATGAAATGGACATAATTGACATTTATAGAGCAGTTCACCCTAAAACATCAGACTATACATTTTGTTCTAATGTACATGGAACATTCTCAAGGATAGACCATATATTGGAACATAAAACTAGCCTCAGCAAATTTAAGATTGAAATCATACCAAGCATATTCTCTGATCACAAGGCTTTGAAATTGGATATCAACTGCAAAATGAAACCAGGAAAAACCACAAATACATGGAGATTAAACACCATACTTTTAAAGAACGACTGAGTCAAAGAAGAAAGAAGAGGAGAGACCAAAAGATACATAGAAACAAAAGAAAATGAAAATACATCCTATCAAAATTGTGGGGATGCACCGAAAGCAGTTTTAAGGGGGAAATTTATATCATTACAGGCCTATCTCAAGAAACAAGACAAATCTCAAATAAATAACCTCACGTTACACTTTAAAGAACTAGAAAAGAAGAACAAATGAAACCCAAGGTCAGCAGAAGAAAGGAAATAATAAAAATCAGAGCAGAACTAAATGAAATAGAGAACGAAAAGACAATAGAAATAAATAATGTGACAAAGAGCTGGTTCTTGGAAAAGATCAATAAATTTGACAAACCCTTGTCTAGACTCACTAAGAGAAAAAGAGAAAAGACACTAATAAACAAAATCAGAAATGAAAGAGGGGAAGTTATCACAGATGTCACAGAAATACAAAGTATCATCCAAGAATACTATGAAGTATTATATGCCACCGAATTCAATAATCCAGAAGAAATGGACAAGTTCTTAGAAATATATAGCCTTCCTAGGCTGAGTCATGAAGAATTGAAAAATCTAAATAGACTGATCACCATAAGGAAATTGAATCAGACATCCAAAATCTTCCCAAAACGCAAAAGTCCTAGACCATATGGCTTCACTAATGAATTCTACCAAACCTTCCAAGAGTATCTAATACCTATCCTACTCAAATTTTTCCAAAAAAACAAGAGACAATACTCGCTAGTTCATTTTTTGAGGCCAACATTACCCTGATACCAAAACCTAGTAAGGATAACATACAAAAAGAAAACTACACACCAATATCTTTGAAGAATACAGACGCAAAAATCTTAAACAAAATTCTAGCAAATCGAATGCAACAATACATTAAAAAGCATATTCATCACGATCAAGTGGGGTTCATCCCAGGGTCACAAGGATGGTTCAACATATGCAAATCCATCAATGTGATACATCACATAACCAAATAAAGGACAAAAATCATATGATTATATCATTTGATGCAAAAAAAAAAAAAGCATTTGACAAGATACAACATCTTTTTATGATTAAAACTCTTAATAAAATAGGTATAGAAGCAAAATACCTTAGCATAATAAAGGCCATATATAACAAACTGTCAGCTAATCTCATAATTAATGGTTAAAAACTGAAGCGCTTTGCTCTACACTCAGGAACACGACAGGTCTGTCCCCTATCACCTCTGCTTTTCAGCGTAGTGTTGGAAGTCCTTGCCAGAGCAATCAGGCAAGAGAAAGAAATAAAAGGCATCCAAATTGGGACTGAAGAAGTTAAATTGCCACTCTTTGCAGGTGTCATGATGCTCTACATAGGAAAACCTAAAGACTCCACCAAAAAACTATTAGAAACAATAGACGAATACAGTAAAGTTGCGGGCTACAAAATCAATGTACAAAAGTCCATTGCATTCCTACACACTAACAATGAAATCTCATAAAAAGAAATAAAAAGAACAATTCTTTTTGCAATTGCAACATAAAGAATAAAATACCTAGAAATAAACTTAACCAAGGACATGAAAGACCTATATGCTGACTGTAAGATATTTATAAAAGAAATTGAAGAAGACACAAAATAAATGGAAAGACATTCTGTACTCATGGATTGGAAGAATCAACATAGTTAAAATGAACGTATTATCCAAAGCAATATACAGATTTAATGCAATCCCGAACAAAATTCCAATGGCATTTTTTAAAGAAATAGAACAAAAAATCATTAGATTTCTTTGGAACCCCAAAAGACCCCAAATAGCCAAATTAATCTTAAGAAAAAAGAAGAATGCTGGAGGTATCATACTCCCTAACTTTAGCTTGTACTACAGGGTGACAATAATCAAATTGCATGGTACTGGCAGAAAAACAGACGCATAGACCAATGGAATAGAATTGAGAATCCAGAAATAAAACCATATAAATATGGACAGATAATTTTTGACAAAGAAGCAAAAATCATGCAATGGAGAAAAGACAGCCTCTTCAATAAATAGTGATGGCAGAATTGGAAAGCCACGTGCAAAACAATGAAACTGGACTGCTATCTGTCATCATGTACCAAAATTAATTCAAAATGAATCAAATACTTAAACCATCAGACTTGAAATAATAAATTGCATAGAAGAAAACATAGGTAGGGTACTGAACTTATGTACCTTGTATTCAAAGAGCATTTTATGAATTTGGCTCCAAAGGCAATGGAAGTAAAACCTAAAATAAATGAAAGGGACTATATCAAACCTAAAAGCTTTTGCACAGCAAAAGAAACCATAGACAAAATAAAGAGGCAACCAACTGAATGGGAGAAGATTTTTGCAAACAGTGCCTCCAATAAGGGGCTAATATCCATACTATACAAGGAACTCATGCAACTCAACAACAAAATCAACCAACAACCCAATTGAAAAATGAGCAGAGGACCTGAAGAGACATTTCTCCAAAGAGGACATACAAATGGCAAATAAACATATGAAAAAAAAATCTCAACATCACTAATCATCAGCGAATTGCAAATAAAAACCACAATGAGATATCATCTCACCCCAGTTAGAATGGCTATCTATCATCAACAAGAGAAATATTAGCAAGTGTTGGAGAGGCTGTGGAGAAAAAGGAACCCTTATACGCTGTTGGTGGGAATGCAGATTGGTGCAGCCGCTATGGATGGCAGTGTGAAGGTTCCTCAAAAAATTGAGAATAGAATTACCGTATGACCCAGCAATCTCTCTCCTGGGTATCTACCCAAAAAAATCTGAAAACCTTTATCCATAAAGACAAGTGTGTTCCAACGTTCATTGCAGCTTTATTTACTGTGGCAAAGACATGGAAACAACCAAAATGTCCTTCGATAGATGAATGGATAAAGAAGTTGTGGTATATATACACAATGGAATACTATTCGGCAGTAAGAAAAGATGATATAGGAACATTTGTGACAATATGGATGGATCTTGAGATTATAATGCTAAGCAAAATAAGTCAGACAGAAAAAGCAGAGAACCATATGATTTCACTGGTATATGGTATATAAACCAAAAACAACAAAAGAACAAGACAAACAAATGAGAAACAAAAACTCATAGACACAGACAATAGTTTAGTGGTTATCCGAGGTTAAGGGGGGAGGGGAATGGTAGATGAGGGAAAGGGGATCAAATATATGGTGATAGAAGGAGAACTGACTCTGGATGATGAACACACACTGTGATGTTTAGATGATGTAATACAGAATTGTACACCTGAAATCGATGTAATTTTACTAACAATTTTCACCCAATAAACTTTAATTAAAAAAAAAAAGAAAAAGATAAGTGGATACTTCAGAAGGAAAAAATATGCATTTTAGGTCAAATGATAGCCCATTATTATAAAGTGGTTTTCACAATTAGACCAGGGCTTGAGATTCCAATTATTAACAGAATATTTTTCTCTTTTCATTAATCATATATATATATATATATATATATATATATATATATATATATATGGAGAGAGAAAGAGAGAGAGAGAAATGTATACATATTATAAGAAAGGAAGAAACTATTAAAATTTGTCTGATGGTAACCACTTTGAGCACCTCTTATAATTGCAGAAGTCAGACGTGACTTGCATTCATCTTTTGTTATCAGTATATATTGAGTATTAAAATTTTAATACAGTTTTTCCTTTCTTAAAATGTGTATACATTCTTTTGGCACCCTCAGTTTGTGTGTGTGTGTGTGTGTGTGTGTGTGTGTGTAGCCACTTACATCATAATAAAATAATATTAAGATATTTAATAATAATAATAATAATAGCTATTATTAGTATGTTAGCCTATAATGAAAAGACTAAATACAAATATCCATGGCAAAAACCTTTATACAGGTTTCCCAGCTGGTGATAAAGAATATGTGGGGGTATTGAACTAGAATAAGAAGTTAGGAAATTGTTTTTATTTTTATTTTTTGACTGGTGCATGTTTCTTATTCCTGAAACAGAATTCAGATGGCACATTATATTTTCAAATATACAGCAACATTTATTACTATAAAATATACAATATTGCAAATTATAGAGATGGAACTGTTAGCATAAGATCCATCTGTAATCCTTATACAGATTGGTTCCATTTTTCTCAGAAAATTTTCCAAATCCCTATTGTATAGTCTGAGTATACATTAGCTCTGGAGAAGATGATAAGATCATTGCACAGTATCTGGCCTCAGAATGCAGAAGAGATGGGGGGTGGGGGGAGAGAGAGAGAGAGAGAGAGAGAGAGAGAGAGAGAGAGAGAGAGAAAGGCTTAACAATATAGGTAGTATGTTTGCAGTATGAATGAAATGTTAGAGAAGCGCAGAGGAAAGCTACTGTGAGGGTTTGTAAAGGACCAATAATGAAAACACATGTTGGGTCTTCAAAATTTAAAAGGGATATTTATTTACAATAGAATAAAAAAGATATCAGAAATTACGGATACAAGTATTCATTTTAAGTAAAGAAAAAAAGGATAAATATTAAAGAGCTAACAACATAAACTGTAATGAAATAGAGATAAATGCAAAGTTTCAACAGAGAATAGACAGTGACCAACAAAGAGGGGACACTAAGAGATAGCTACAGCAATGAAGGTAATAGGGGTACAGTGTGCAGAGACCTTGCAAATAAATAATTGCTACATCATTGATCAAGTTACTTTGAGTTTCAAAAGATATGTAACCTTCAAATTCCACATTTTCATTACTTCTATTGTAATAATCATCGTATTCTACCTGGGAAAAATTATACGTATTCATTCAATAATAAATTCACAGATGTTCAAAATCATTCACTTTTGCTTCTGGCACAGTTTGTGTCACCTGCACCTGTGGTGCTTCCTATTCCTGTGCTTAAACAATAGAATAGAAATAAACAGTGACTGTAAAGAAAAGAAACAAAATGTGTACTGCTTCACTTTTATTTTGAGTGGACTTGGAGTTTTCACTTGAGTTTAAAACTGAAAGCACTAAGTGTAAACGATCAGTGCAAAGTTTTGCTTTGTTAAAAACACCTTTGAAATAATTGATTTAAATAGTTTTCCTTTTACTCTTTAATTTTGTTTGGTAAACTAACAAAAGAAAACACTGTATCAGTGGTACAATTTGCTATTTTCATAAAATATACCTTTCTCAGACATTTGTTTTCTCAAAATTTATTTATGAATTATGATGAGGTTATTATTGATGACTATCATGGATCAGTTAAGTGCAGGTACGCATTTGCCCATTTAAAAATAAATCAATCAAATGTAAAAGAAGTAAAGTGGTACTCTTCTTTTTTGTGTATTGTGATATGTTTTATTCTTTATTTTTTTACTTAATTATTTTTCCAGTGGCATAGTATTACAATAAAGTAGAACAGAAGAAAATTTTCACTACCTAAATTTATTTTCTACTCATTATTTGACAGTTATTACTGAATATAAACTTGCCATAATAGGAAGAAATAAAAATTGATCCACTCCAGTTGTCCAATATAATAGCTTACTCTACAGAGACTGGCAAACGTTTTTTCCTGTAAAAAGTCAGATAGTAAATATTTTATGGTTTGTAAGTGATACTATCTCTGTGACAACTACTCAAAACTGGTGTTAGATCATGAAACCAAGCACAGCCAACACATAAACAAAAGAGCATGGATGCTTTCCAATAACAGTTGATATGTAAAAACAGGCAGCAAGCTGGATTTGGCCCTCTGGTCATTGTTTGCTGAACCTGGGTCTAGAATATGAGTTACAGGCATGTCCAATAAGGAAATTCTTTTATAAATCATTTTCTTAAAACAATTTAATTTTCAAAATGGGATGGAAACCACTAAATACTTCAGTACACGTTACAGAAAGGTAATTAACTATTTCTTTTCTCAGAATGAAGAAAATAGGCTGACAAGATTCTTCTTAAGCATATATTTTTTAATTTAACATTTAATCTTAATTATGAAGCTGAAGCCGAACAATAATGAATGTCAACTACAATTATATATATATGTAAATATATTTACAAGAAGTGGAGTACAGCATTAGGAATAGAGACAGTGGAAATATAATGACTGTATGAGATTTCAGAGGGATAGTAGATGGGGAAGGGGGTTATCACTGTGTGAGGGATATAAAGGATAAATGTCTAACTATTACATTGTTTTGTACACCTGAAACTAATATGTGTGTAGATATATATATATATATACACACACACATACATATATATACATATATACATATATATGTATATATGTATATATATATGTACATATAATATATGTATATATGTATATATGTACATATAATATATGTATACATGTATTATATATGTATACATATATAATATGTATATTATATGCATATATTATATATATGTATATATTACGTGAATTACCTATTAGTGAGGAAACAAAAATGCTGCATTATATATAACCTAGTCTCTTAAATAAAATATTTTCTTGGTCAAAATCAATTCACTAAAGTATGTCAAGAGCTAAATTTATCCTTCTAAATTTATAGAGTTAAATGTACTCTGTATTTGTACATGCAAAAGGATAAAGAAGATTGAAATCAACGTAGAATCTTTTAAAATAATAAATAATTTTAACACATCTTCTATATTATAGTTATGGAAATTGTTAGGCTACACGTCGGAAAGATGGGTAAGAATCCTAAAATTTGACAATGACATTTATTCTATTAGGTTTTCTTCCTCTCCTTGAAAAGATAATATTCACCATGAAATTTTCATTCATTTGGAAGATTACTGGATTTCAAGTTCAAAACTATTGTTTTTATCATTATTAGTTTTACTTTTTAGCAGTGTAAGCCTGATATCCACCTTTTCAGCTTGTTGCTTACTCTGTATTACTCTCTGAATGATCAAAGTGAAATCGATTTTTCTTTAGTCTTCACAGTACTGAGTCTAAATGTAAAGACAAGTACCACTAACAGTGCTATTTAAATGCATTCTTAGACTTCATATGAATAAATTCTGCTATAACATGTTTGGGGCAGGGATCACAAATCTGTTTTGTTTTTTCTGTTTTTTATTTTTTTTTTTAGTAAGTATAGTGGTCCATGGAACAAATCTACTATTAACATGTGAAAAGCACTATAAAAGGTGCAATATGCAAGCCAAATTAATACTAAAACAAACAAACAAACAAACAGCATAGTAGAATAAAAATTTTCAAAACATGATTAGTTTTTGCTTGTTTGCTTAGAGAAAATGGAAAAACAGTTGTACAGGAAATGAGTTGTTTATATGTTTGCTTCTTTGTATTATTCCAGTCAATAGTTAATCCAGGAACAATAGAAGAAATATCATCTGGAAGATAGATAGATAGATAGATAGATAGATAGATAGATAGATAGATAGAATTATATATTTATATATAAATATAAATATATATAAATATATATAAATATTAATATATATAAATATATATACTCTATTTATTTTTACATACACTAATTTAATTTACTTGGGTACAAATTTTCTGAATTTCCTATGTTGACATTTGAAATAACTATTTTAAAACCAAGGCTTTATTAAGTAACATACTCTAATTTGTCTCACTTTTTTCCATACCTTATTCTTTAATGGTATATTTAAGAGTAGATTTATTGTGATGAAGATTGACTTTACTGCAGAATGGCAGAGGTGAATTCTGTTTCAAATTGTTGCATCCTAGGCATAATACAATAGAATAAGTTGTCCTTACCCAGGAAATTTTGTCTTCAACATTTTATCACTAAAGTTCACAGAAAAGATTAGGAACAATCTAACACCTTTTTTATTATTTACTTCACTTATAAATATCATGGAGGAAGAATAAAAGAAACTTAATGAATAGAAAGGATATTCAATCATGTCTCATCTCACACTGAATAAAGTTTATTACTCTGATTTCACATGACAGGTTTATAGAATTGTATTATCTCAGTGGTCTTGATTGCGAATAAACGCTTCATTAAATTTAAATATAGCACCTAATAACAATAGTAAAACCAGAGAGAATAATGACAGAGATTAAAGGTAACACGTATCTCTTTAGAACATATTCAACTCCTAGATAAAATGCAAAGTTTAATATTCACAATTGCATAATAAATGTGAAGAACTGTGGTATGACATTAGGATATTAAAAAAAATCATACTTAATTTGAGAGCAATTTTTAATGTAAAGAGATCTTATTGATTGTTTTTGAAATAGAAACTGTAGAAGAAAGAACAAATAATTACAACCCCTAGGTTGGTAGCAATGGCAACTAGGTGAATGAGTAGTAATGAACTTCACTGAGATGAGCAATAATGGAGAAGAAACAGGGTGTCATTTATGAGGCGAGTGCAGACAGATTTCAATTTTTTAGCACATGGAATTTGAGATGCCTTTGAAGCCTCCAATTGGAGATGCAAAATAGGAAGTTGGCTGTATGGATCTGAAGCTCAGAAAAGTCTGGGCTGCTGAAGGCCCCCAAAACTGTTCCCCAAGCCTCAGGCACAAATAGTCAATCCTACTGGACATATTTTCTTGTATATCTCAAAATTACTAAACATTTAGTAAATCCAACGCCTAAATGAAAATATGCCTTTACCCAAATCTAATTATTATACATTGTTCCTTATTTAATTATACTCATAAAAGGTGTTTCTAAACATCCAGTTCTATACGCCAGTGACTTAAGGAACTCTTTCCTAAAATCCATCTCTGATACTTAGGGTTTCAAGAAGCCCATCTTACACACTTGCCTTTTTCTTTCTGCTACCATGAGACCAATCTGTCAGTTTCACTATCTAGATACTTTGATATCCATCTGCTTTCTTATTCTCAACTTTTATTTCCCTCATGTGATAGTTTCCTAAATGGTCTCACATATACTCTTTCTGCTCACATTATATTTTCCTAACTGGATCCAAATCTACGTTTTTAAAATACGAATCTGATCATGTAACTCTTCTGATTAAACATTTTGTAACAATGGCTCCTCCTGGACTTAAAATAGAGACCTAATTCTTAAACTGGACTGAAAATGGCTATTATCTATATACCTTCCTGTGACTTAATTTTATCTTGTTTCACCTCTTCCTTCTTTCATTTCACCCACAATGACCAATTTTTCATTCAAAGATTCCATTATCCTTTTCATATATTACTAGGGATCTTTCAATATAAAGAAATGAAACTGAATTTGGCTAACTTCAGCATAAAGAGAATTATCAAGAATTATGTGGGAGAGCTCACAGAACTTATAAGAAGGCCAGAGAAACACACACAGGAAAAAAAAAAAATTCTCTGGAATCTAGAGAGCAGGATCAATTCAACGGTTTCAGGTTAGTGCCTATATAGAAATGAATAAGCTACAGTTTTATTTTCATTTTTAAACCTTTTGTTCAAAATTTATGCTTCAGGATAGAACATATGACTGGCACATATAACATATACATTTCCTGGCAAGAGGAAGACAGGAAAACTTGATCAACAACACTACTAAAACATTACAGTGCAGGAGAGATAATCTTTAAAAACTAAATTGAAGTGTTATTACAAAAGAGTCTGAGATTTATCATAGATGGCCAAAATGTTGTTTTGGGGGTTTTTTGTTTGTTTGTTTATTTTTGCTAAGTATATAATACTCAGGACCTTTATTCGGCTGCCACCACTACCTGCAATACTCTATCTTCTTCTTAATAAGTTAATTCCTGTATTTGCTTCTGATCTTGATTCAAATATATGTCCTCAAAGAAACTCTTCCCATATCAAGTCTAATATCAAGTCTCACTCTAATCAAATCACTGAGTGTAGTACATTTTTCTTAAATGACAATGATCACAAATTGCGTTTATCAATTGACTTGTATGATTATTTGATTAATGTTTCAGTTTTGCTCATATTTTATCCCCAGTACTAAACATAGTGCTTTTCACAAAGTGTATGTTTAACATACAATCGCTGAACAATAGCACCCATAAGTAAGCATATGGGTGCTCTTTGATATCATAAGGGGTAGTGAGTGTGTTAAGTTTTTTGTTTTTGTTTTTGTTTTTCTTTTTTGTAGAATAGTAATAGTGAGCTACAGTAATCAAAGCAGTATGGTATTGGTGAAAGAATAAACAAATAGATCATTGGGTCAGAATACAGAAGCCAGAAAGAGACCAACAAAAACAGAGTCAACTGATCTTTGACAAAGAAGCAAAAGGAATACAATGGAGCAAAGATAGTCTTTTGAACAAGTGGTACTAAAACAACTGGACATACACACAACACACACACACACAAAATGAATCTAGACACAAACATTTCACCTTTCAAAAAAGTTATTTTCAAATGCATCAGTGACCTAAATTTTAAAAGCGAGACTTTAAAACTTCTAGAAGATAACATAGGAGAAGCCTAATTGACCTTGAGTATGGTGATGGCTTTTTGGATACAACACCAAATGCACAATCCATGAAAGAAAGAATTCACAAATTGGATTTGATTAAAATTAAAAATTTGTGCTCTGCAAAAAGATGTCAAGAGAATTAGAATACAAGAATTAGAATACAAGGGAGAAAATATTTGCAAAAGACCTATCTGGTAAAGGACTACATTTTCCAAACTATATCAAGAACTCCTAAAACTAAAAAATGAGAACATAAACTACCCTATTTAAAAAATTTTGTCAAATACTTTAACAGACATTTCACCAAAGATACATACATGGCAAATAAGTATATGAAAATATATTCCACATTATATGTCATCAGAGAAATTCCAATTAAAGCAACAATGAGATATGACTACACTGCTATTAGAATGGACAAAATCCAGAACACTGACAACATCGAATGCTGACAAGAATGTGGAGCAACAGGAACTCTCATTCACTGCAGTGAGAATGTGTAATGGTATAACGACATTGAAGGACAGTTTGGTGGTTTGTTACAAAAGTAAACGTATTCTTACAATATGACCCAGCAATCTTTCCCTTGATATTTACTCAAAAGAGTTGAAAACTTTTCCATACAAATACCTATACATAAATGTTTATAGCATCCTTACTCATAATTGCCAAAACTTACAAGCAATCTAGATGTGTTTCAGTATGTGAATGGATAAATAAACTGATATATCCAGGCAATGGAATATTTTTCAACACTAAAAAGAAATGAGCTTTCAAGGCATGAAAAGACATGGAAAAACTTTAAATGTACATTAGTAAGTGAAAGAACCCCCCTAAAACAAAACAAAACAAAACAAAACAAAAAACCTACACACTATGATTCCAATTATATGATATTTTGTGAAAGACAAAACTACAGAAACAGTGAAAAAGATCAGTGATCGCCAGTGGTTAGGGAGGAGAGAGGGATGGTCAAGCAGAGCATAGAGAATTTCTAGGGCAGTGAAAATATTCAGTATGATGTTATAATGGTGGATACAGGTCATTATAAATTTGTTCAAACTCATAAAATGTACAACACCAAGAGTAAACTCTAATGTAATCTATGGGCATTGGGTAATAAAAGTGTGGTAGATAACTGATATAGGTTCATCAGTTGTAACAAATATGGCTCTGGAGAAGTTTAAATATGCATGTAAAAAAGTTAGAAAATCGTGAACACGAGTGAGAAAAGAGTTGTATGAGGGAGAAGAGGAAGTGAGAAAATCCAGGTCGGTCCCTTTAGACATGAAGGGGCTAATCCAATTTTAAGGAAGGGGAATAGGAAATGCCTATGGATACAAATATGATTATAAAATTAGAAATAGAAATTTGACAGAGGTTTGGCTTATTTGGCATAGAAGGACAGGATCATTTGACTGTTAATGAAACCCACACAAAAGATGATGAGGAACTGGGAGGGTACCACTAGCAATAGAAAGAAATAAAAAGGTGGGAGAAAGAGCCTGGAAATTAAAGTGACAGGCAGTGTTGGCTTCCAGTTTCATGGTTCTTGAAGTATAATCATATTTTACCCCTTTAAGATAAGAACAGAAAATTGCAAACCCCCAAATAAGTATGAGATCTTGGGAGGAGTCTGTGCAAGACTCCTGTGAGAGACCCTGAAGCTTAAGTTTCATGGTAAATCTGCTTATCACAAGACTTACTGATAAATTTGGCATGGGGTAGGAGTGGAAGAGTTTGCATTTTAAAAAATGACTGCTTTAGCTGTGCTGTGGAAAATGGATTGGAATAGACGTGTAGAAGTTGGGAAGTAAACGAAAGATAGCAAGAGAAATGAAACTCAAACACATGAAAGGAAATGTGGATTTTATCCCCTAAAATACGCTCAATTAACAACGTAATGAATTCTTCGATTGCTATAGGCAAATGCATTTTACATTTTACTTTTTTTTCCAAAATATAATACAGTCATATCTGTTTTAAATACTTGGATATTGAATAAAACATTTTGTGATATTCATTTGCCCAGAGTCTCACTGTAAACTAGATGTATTTAATAGAATTCTTTGAGATGAACTTCAAAATGATGCAGAATGAATATGTATGTGATGTCAACATGTTTTCTTACTTACATTCAACAAGAACAAAACTCTTTAAGAGTATCATAAAGTTGTGTTTGTGTTTTTTTAATTAAAAATTTTGTTGGGATAATTTTAGATTTGCATGCAGGTGTAGGAAATATAGAGATTCCTGGTATACTTTAATTTCCTCCAATGGTAACATTCATAATACTTTAGTGTAATATAACAACCAAAATATTGATATTGATGCAATACTCTGATCTTATTCAGATTTATTCTGTTGTACTTATATTCATTTTGGTGTGTGTCTCTCTGTGTGTTTTAAATTTCTATGCAATTTCATCACATGTGTAGTTTCTTGTATTCACCACTACAGTGAAGATACTGAATAATTTCAGCACCACATACATGAGATATTTTAAAAGTAAAATGTGAAATATTTTATTTTTCTACTTAGCAATCGATAAAAAAGACATATTGACTTAATTATGCAACCCAGTCATAATTGGTAAATTAAAGTTTTGTGAACTCAAATAATAGGGACATCTGAAGAAGCATCACACTTGTCATCTTTATTTCTTGCAATAAAATATAACCACCAATTAGTGGCATACAAATCTACGATGAGAAGACCAGGTTCTAAGATGCTCCAAGTCACATATCAGAATCAAATTAATAGGCTGAAACACTAAGCACAATAGACACTGTACATGAACAAATGTCTGATGATAACCATTTCCATAAGTATCCCCTCCCTATCTTAAAAACAACAAAAAGTCATGTGTAATTTTATGAGAAAGAACATTATGCTCGTTTTTATGGAGAAAAGATGTATTTGCTAGTGGAAAACATTATGTAAAGTGCATGCTTAAAGTACAATTATTCAAGTTACAAGTATTCAGATTATATCCTGTATAAATATGTGCATAGTTACAGGACATGTAAATAGAGTAAAATACATTTTACTATTGAATAATACATTTATATAAGGTGAATGTTTAAAATATATTCATGTAACAGGCTGTTTAGAATACTTGCTGTATAAATATGTTAATAATATTTTATACTTGCATTTTTAAAGTAAATTTCTTTAATAGAGAATTACTATTTGCATTTACAATATTTTCTTGGTTTTATTGTGGAAAAATTCCCAGGGGTGGTGGAAAGAGAGAGAACAAAAATAAAATACATTTACCATTCTCTCTTCCCTAAGAAACCTGTTTCTATGGCAGAAGTTGCATTTGAGTGAATCAAGTGCAAATTTTCTAGGCTCAAAGGCATAGGTTTTAACATAGTTCTTTTTCATGGACATTGGTGTGGGAAATGTGTTCCTTTCTGAGGTTGACGAGCCACGTGGAGGCTGAAACATAATTACTATTGGTTACATTACACAGTCTTGGATGCAGAACTACCGTGTTTCCCCAAAATAAGACCTAGCTGGGCAATCAGTTCTAATGCATCTTTTGGAGAAAAATTTAATATAAGACCTGATCTTATTTTATTATAATATAAGACCAGGTATAATACAATATAATGCAATATAATATAATATAATATAATATAATATAATATAATATAATATAATATAATATAATATAATATAATATAATATAATATAATATAATATAATACAATACAATACCGAGACATATTAATTTTTGCTCCAAAAGATGCATTAGAGCTGATTGCCCAGCTATGTCTTATTTTTGGGGAAACACGGTAAGTATCAGGGTAGGTTTTTTTTCGTAGGATGTGTTAGGTGCAGTCATGTTCCTATTTAGAGCCACACAATCATTGAATGCTAGCTAGAGGGTTATACATGGAAATCCAAATT
This sequence comes from Rhinolophus sinicus, assembly GCF_057876585.1. Taxonomy (NCBI): domain Eukaryota; kingdom Metazoa; phylum Chordata; class Mammalia; order Chiroptera; family Rhinolophidae; genus Rhinolophus; species Rhinolophus sinicus. Next base: position 81,624,647 of record NC_142501.1, read on the forward strand.
TATGAAACAAATAAATAATTAGGTAAACACAGTAAACAGGAGGAAAAACAAAGCTTATCCTGAGAATGACAGTTTAATGGCTAAACAGTAGATTGCACAAATTGAAACAAATGAGAAATTTTGATAATCATACAGTGTTTTTGTAGGATAATGTCCTAGTTTTACACACACACACACACACACACACACACACACACAAGTGTTTATGAGTAAAGGGACACTATATCTACAACTTACTTTCAGAAATTTCAGAAAAAATGTATATGTGTCCCCCTCTGTGTGTGTGTGTGTGTGTGTGTGTGTGTGTACATGCATGATGAGTAAAGTAATAATGTAAATATGATAAAGCATAAACATATAGAAAATCTGACTTCTCTGAGCTATTATTGCCATTTTAATGTAAGACTGGAATTATCAAAATTAAAAGTTGAAGAAAAAACAATTGGAAATCAGCTAATGTTGTTTTTTTTCCCTTCACATCTAGAGGTTATTTTATTTTTATCATGTGGGAGGAAGAAAGCTAGAATATATGTTCTCCGCAGGGAACAGACAGACAAGAAACAAACAGGGGTTAGCTAAACATTAATGAGACAGATTAAACTTTATCTAAAATAACCCATAACACATACCTTCTTTTTCTATCACATTGCCATTGTCATAGGTTGAATCCTGATGTCTTATCTCGACTGGAGCAGCAGTCTAATTGGTACTTCTGCTACCAGTTCCATTACATTCTCCATTAATTTTCCTAAGTCATTGCATTACAGAAATATGTCTATATCTCCTCACACATGTACTAGATTTAAGTCCCTAAAAGCTAAGGACTGAATCTTACTAACTGCCATATTCCCCAAATGTGAGGACCTAACTAAGTTACAAAACGATTTGTTAAAAAGATGATGATGATGTGTCTAGAGGCCACACAGAGTCATTTACTTATAAGTATTTTACACATTCTTATTATAAACACAAAGCAAAATAGAAATGATACATTCATATTGTGATGTTTCATAGAAATATTGAAGTTAAAGAGCTTTGGAGATTTTTGTAGAAAACACCATACTCTTCAATTGGTTGTTTTTTGGTGTTACTGTCAAATTCAGAATACTGGTCTAGATAAAACATCATCCTGAGCCGATTTTTAAATTTTCACTTATTTAACAGAAGTAAATTAGTAAAATTCTTATGAGTTTTGTTTTGGTCAAAATTTCAAAACAGCTGAAAAATATCAAGAAGAGTGGATGGCATAAAGAATAAATAAGCAACATGCATAAAGAGGTGAACAATTTTCTCAAACTTTAAGGTATTGCATGAATAAGATACAAGATACAAGAATAATATAACAGATGAGCACCAGTTGAGGGGCCTTGAAATACATCCCCTATTTCTGGTCAAGATGATGGATTGTAGGTTGTGCTCACCTCCTCTCATGACTACATCAAAATTAAACCTAAACTACAGAGCCATCACTGAGAATCACCTGGCATCTAGCTTACAAGAAGTCCTACAATGAAAGACATACAGAAGAAGCCACCTTGAGACTGGTAGGAGAGGCAGACACAGAACAAACTGGTCCCACACCTGTAAGTGACCATTAAAAATCAGGAGGGAGAGAGGAGACAACCAAGATGGTGCAATAGGTAAATGCTGTGTTTACCTTCTCTCACAACCACATCAAAATTACAACTAATCTACAAAGCAACCATTATTGAGAATTGCCTAAAATCAAGCTGAACTGAAGCCTTTCAACTAAGGACATGCAGAGGAAGCCACCTTCAGACTGGTAGGAAGGTCAGAGATTGTGGAATGGGCTGGTCCCACATCGTGTGTGACCATTAAAGTTCGGGAGGGATATTTCAGCTGTGGGGGTCCCCCCATCCCCTAAAGGAGTAAGAGATCCCAGCCCCCCCACCCCCACCCAAGTCCAGGATTCAAGTACTGGGAAGAAAAGTCATCAGAATTTCTGGTTGTGAAAACCAGCAGAGATTGTGACTCAGTGAGCCTGAGGGCGGCTGCACTCCCAGGTGCTCCTGTTAAAGGGACTGTGCGCAGACGTACTCACCAACGGAATCACTCACTCTGAGCTCCAGCTCTGGGGCTGCAGCTGGAAAGGCAGCAGGGAAAAATGGTGAGGAATTGAATTGTCTGGCTTGGGATGGGAGCTGGAGAGGTGGTTTTCTCCTGGATGGAGGAGCTGACAGAGGTCATCGTTTCTTTGTTGAGCCTCTCTCTTCCTGGCAAGTGAACATAGTTGGCTGCCATTTCTGAGTCGCTGTTGTTCGTTCACCACACCCCGGTGATTTGAGATCTTGTCCTGCCCAACTTTTGGGCACACCCAGGCTATTTTCAGTGTCTGTCATGTAGGGACTCTGGTCCCACTCCCTGCACCAGATTGCAGGATATTGTGAGGCCAAAAAGGAACACCAACGGAGCCATGGATAGGGGGTTCATACCACTATATTCTCACTGGTAGCTGGGTTGGAGATACAGAAAGCAGGCTCCACATCATGCACAATCTGCCATCTGCTTCTCTGCCAACCAACCAACCCTCTTGCCAGCATAGCCACGGCAGTTATATTAGTGGCCAATGGCTAACTGGTTACAGCTGATGGCCAACTAGTCACAGCTGACGGCCATCTGCTACCTAAGCCAGCACCTTTCCACATGAGGCTGAGAGCCTGGAAACTGATCTCTGGGACTCTGTCCCCATAGTGTGTTTTTCATGCAGACCGCCTGCTTTGGCTTGAGCATATCCTATACCCCTGGCTGAGAAGCCCTAAGCCGTCACTAGTGGCAGCTGGCCTTGGTTCACAGCTTGGCCTCTCAAAGGCACTTCTAAACACAGCACAGGTGGCAGCCATCTGCAGATTTCTTTCTGGCTTCCGCTAGGTGGCTCTGCTAAGTGGGGCACGGGCTGTGGCTGAAGTAGACCTATATTGGATCCCCTGCAAGGTAGTCCTGGGGTTGGTGCCCCAAGTGGAGAGCTTCTGTCATGCGGGCGACCCTGCTCGCTGCGCCATTTGTCGTACGCGGAGGCCTTCTCGCCGCGCCATCTTTCAGGCGGGGCGGCCTGCGGGGTCTCTGCTCCCGCTCCCCACACAAGAATGCAGGATATGGTGAGGCCGAAAAGGAACACCCACAGAGCCATAGGTACGGGAGCCATACCACCACGGTCTCACTGGAGGCTGGGCCCACCGGACGCCGACCTGCCATCTGCTTTTCCGCCAACCTACCGACCGACGACTCTTCACTCTCTCGACTGTTCCTCTCTCCTGGGCCCTCCTCTTCCGCTCTCCTCGGCCCTCCGTAGTTGCAGCAGTTATACCAGCGGCCAATTAGCTAACCAGCCACAGCCGACGGCCAATCAGCCACAGCAAATGGCCATCCACCACCCGAGCCAGCACCCCTTCATGTGAGGCCAAGAGCCTGTAAACTACTCTCTGGGGCTCTGTCTCCACAGCTTCAAAATGAGCTGGAGCATCACCTAGCTGCCTCCAAGTATGACACACACAAGGGGCAGACAGGTCAGGCACCAGAGTCCTGCTAAGGCAGATCCTGCTCTGTAGGATCAGCCCCTGCACAACTACTCTTCCACTGTAGTCAAGGCCAGTCCTTACAACCAGTGAGCCCAAGGGTCAGTCCCTCGCATTGATGTGCAATTATAAACCAAGGCTCAACTACAAGAGGAGGGAATATATAACCCACACAAGGGACGCACCTGGAGCACATGTCTCACGTGACCAGAAAGACTGTGCCACTGGGCCCCACAGCACACCTACTACATAAGACCACTCTACTAAGACCGGAAGACATAGCAGTCCTACCTAATACAAAGAAACAAACACAGGAGGCAGTCAAAATGGAGAGAAAAAGAAACATGTACCAAATGAAAGAACAGAACAAAGCTCCAGAAAAAGAACTAAGTGAAATGGGGATAAGCAATCTATCAGATGCAGAGTTCCAAACACTGGTTATAAGAATGCTGAATGATCTCATAAAAATGGAGATGGAAACTATGAAAAAGAACCGGTTAGAACTAAAGGCTACAGTAAGGGAAACAAATAATATATTATAGGGAATCAACAGTAGATTAGATGAAGCAGAGGATCCAACCAGCAAAGTAGAAAATAAGATAGCAGAAAACACCCAACCAGAACAGCAAAAAGTAAAAAAAAAAAAAAAAAAAATCCAAAAAAATTGAGGGGAGTTTAAGGGGACTCTGGGACAATATCAAGCATACCAACATTTGCATTATAGGGGTACCAGAAAGAGAAGAGAGAAGGCAAGAGATTGAGAACCTATTTGAATAAATAATGACAGAAAACTTCCCTAACCTGGTGAAGGAAATGGACATACAAGCCCAGGAAACCCAAACAAGATAGAGTCCCAAACAAGATAAACCCAAAGAGACCCACACCAAGAAACATCATAATTAAAATGCCAAAGGTTAAATACAAAGAGAGAATCTTAAAAGCAGCAAGAGAAAAGCAGCTAGTTACCTAAAAGGGAGCCACCATAAGACTGTTAGCTGATTTCTCAACAGAAACTTTGCAGGCAAGAAGGGAGTGGCAGGAAATATTCCAAGTGATGAAAAGCAACGAGATACAACCAAGATTGCTCTACCCAGAAAGGCTGTCATTTAGAATTTAAGGACAAATAAGGCGTTTCTCAAACAAGAAAAAGCTGAAGGAGTTCATCACCAACAAACCAGTATTACAAGGACTCTTGGAGGGACTTCTTTAAGATGGGAGGGGGGTTAAGGATGGATTAAAGGGAAAGGGATTAATAAGAACAAATTGGTGTGATACAGTAGTCATGGAGATGTAGGTTATAGCATAAGGAATATAGTCAACAATATCATAAGGAATTAGTCCACTAGGTATGGTGCCAGATAGGTACATGATATATCAGGGTGATAGATTGGAATGGTGTTGGGGTCAGGGTGAAAAAGGTGAAGATATTAAGAAATATAAATTGATAGTTAATACAGTATGGGGAATACAATCAAAAAAGTTGTAAAGATCATGTAAGGTGCCAGATGGGCACTGGACTTATCAGAGAGAACACGTCATAGACTGTGTAGATGCCTGACCAATGCACTGTACACCTGAAGCTGAAGTAGAATAACATTGAATGTCAACTATAATTAAATATATAGGTATATATAGTCACGGGATGTGGAGTACAACATAGGGTAGATAGTCGATGGTATTGTAACAGCTATATAAGATGCCAGAGGGGTAGTAGCTTGGGGGGAGTGAGTTATCACTTTATAAGGGATTTAAATGACTAATTATTACATTGCTTTGTACACCTGAAACTAATAAAAAAAAAAATCAGGCGGGATATCTCAGCTGCAGAGGCCCCTCTTGGGATAGAGGGGTCCCAGCCCCACACCAGGCTTCCTCGTATAGGGTTCCAGTGCCAGGAAGAGAAATCCCCACAACCTCTAGCTGTAAAAAACAGCAGATATTGTGGCTAAATGAGACAAAGGGCAGCTGCAGTCCTAGTCATTCCTAATAAAGTGACCACACACAGATTTACTAGTTGATGGACTTACTCACTCTGAGCTCCACTGTTGGGGCAGCTACTCGAAAGTCACCAGGGACATATAGGGAGGAACTGAATTTTCTGACTTCAGAGTGAAGGATGGAGGGACAGCTTTCTGCCAGACAGAAGTGCTGGCAGAAGCCATTATTTCTTTGTTGAACCCTCCCCTTCCTGGCTTGCAAACAGGTGGCCACCATATCTGAGTCTCAATCAACCTGGCTAATATCTTTCCCCCTGCCTTAATGATTCCCTGAGATGCTGCCCCTCCCAGCTCAGGGTCACCCAAGTCTCTTCCAGTGTCTTTTCCATACAAACAGCATGTCTGGGTTCATGCTGTGGACTTTCCTAAAAATCTCTCAAAGATTCAGAAATCCCAGACAGGCAGCATCTGGCTCTCATACCTCATGCTATGCATCCCCAAGCCTAGCACTAGAGGCAGCTGGCCACAGTTTGCAGCTGGGCCTCTTCCAGTCACCTCCAAGGCCAGTGCTGGTTGCTTCCATATATAGATTGTTTTGTGGCTCATGCCATGTGGCCCTAAGCAGGGCAGGCTGTAGCTGACCTTGGCTAATGGCCGGGCCACTCCCAGGAGGCCCTGGGAGTAGCACACCCAGTGACTGGCTTCAGTCCAAGCCACAGCGTCACCCAGCTGCCTCCATGGGCAACACCCAAATGGCAGACTGGGCAGGCAGCAGAGCCCTGCTAAAGCAAATCATGCTCTGTAGGGTCAGCTCCTACACGACAGCTCCTCCACTGTAGTCATAGCCAGTCCTCATAACCAATCAGTCTCCCACTGATGTACACACAGAAACCAAGGCTCAACTACAAGAGGAGGGTACACACAACACACACAAGGGACATACCTGGAGCACCCATCTCAGGTGACCAGAGAGACTGTGCCACAGGGCTGCACAAAAAAACTACTGCATAAGGACACTGTACTAAGATTGGGAGACATAGCAGCCCTACCCAATACATAGAAACAAATATAGGGAGGCAGCCAATATGGGGAGACAAAGAAATATGTCCCAAATGAAAGAACAGAACAAAGCCCCAGGAAAAAAGAAAACAAAATAACTAAACAAAATGGAGACAAGCAATCTACCAGATGCAGAGTTCGAAACACTAGTTATAAGGATGCTCAATGAACTTAGGAGAATAGTACATGAACTCAGTGAGGACTTTAACAAAGATAAAAATAAATAAATAAAAAGTCAGAAATAAAGAATACAATAACTGAAATAAAGAATACATTAAAGGTAATCCACAGTAAATTAGATGAAGCAAAGGATCGAATCAGTGCTTTAGAAGATAAGACAGCAGAATACACCCAATCAGAACAGCAAACAACAACAACAGCAACAAAACAAGAATCAGAAAAAATGAGGTTAGTTTAAAGGACCTCTTGGGCAACCTCAAGTGTAACAACATTTATATCACTGGGAACGAGAAGGAGAACAGAGAGAGCAAGGAATTGAAAACTTATTTAAAAAATAATGACAGAAACCTTCCCTAAACTGGCGAAGGAAATAGACGTACAAGCCCAGGAAGTGCATAGAGTCCAAATCAAGATGAACCCGAAGAGGCCAACAACAAGACATATCCAAATTTAAATGCCAAAGATTAAAAACAAAGAGAGAATTTTAAAATCAGCAAGAGAAAAGCAGTTAGTTACCTACAAGTGAGTTTCCATAAGACAGCCGATTTCTCAACAGCAGCTTTGCAGGCCAGAAGGGATTGTCAGGAAATATTTAAAGTGATGAAAAGCAAGGACCTGCAACCAAGATTACTCTACCCAGAAGGCTATAATTTAGAATCGAAGGACAGATAAAGAGCTTCTCAGATAGAAAAAAAGAAAAAAATTAAAGGAATTCATCACCACGAAACCAGTTTTATAAGAAATGCTAAGAGGACTTCTTTAAAAAGAAGAAAAGAAAACATCAAAAATACGAATAAAAATATCAATAACTACCTATCTACCAACAATTACTTTAAATGTAAATGGTTTAAATGTTCCCATCAAATGACATAGGTGGCTGAATGGATAGTAAAACAAGACTCTGACATATGCTGCCCACAAGAGACTCACTTCAGATCAAAAGACACACACTGACTGAAAGTAAAGGGATGGAAAAAGATATTTCATAAAAATGGAAAGAAAATAAAAACAACTAGTGAAGCAATACTTATACCAGTCAAAATAGACTTAAAACCAAAGGCTATTACAAGAGACAAAGGCAGACCCAGTAATCCCACTTCTAGGTAGTGGTGGTTATCCAAAGAAACCCAAAACAACATTTGGAAGGGACATGTGTATCCATATGTTGTTCTTTGCTGCGTTGTTAACAATAGCCAAGTTATGAGTGGCAACTTGGGTGTCCAGCAATGGATAAGGAAATATATATATATATATATATATATATATATATATATATATATATATATACTTATGTATGTATATATATATATATGTGTGTGTATATATTTTAATATACATAGACAGATATAGATATATACAGATATCTATATCTATCTATCTATACCTATATCTATATCTATCTATCATCTATCTATCTATCTATCTATCTATCTATCTATCTATCTATCGATCTATCTATATTAGAATATTACTCCAGCATAAAAGAGAATGAAATCTTAACATATACAACAACATGGAAACACCTAGAGGGTATTGTGCTGAGTGAAGTCAGACAAAGAAAGAAAAATGCCATATGATTTCACTTGTATGTGCAATTAAAAGAAAAACAAACAAAACAGAAAGAAATTCATTAGATACAGGGAACATTTTGATGGTTCCCAGCTGGGGGGAGGGTTGAGGAGTGGGTGAAAAGAAAAGGGATTAAGAAGTGCAAATTGTTAGTTACAAAATAGTCATAGGGATGTAAAATATAGCATAAAGAATATAGCCTGTAATATTATAATAACTATGTATGATATTGGTGGCACTAGATTTATTGGGGTGATCACTTTGTAAGTTATATAAATGTCTAATCACTATGTTATACACTGAAAACTAATATGTATGTCAACTGTAATGGAAAGATGAATAAATTATTAAAAAATATTTTAAATAATTTAATTATTTAAAATATTACATTATAAAAATTATATTATAAATTATTTAACAATTTTAGTAAAAGGAGGAAGGGAATGTTGCCTTCCATTCTCATATATTTGCTTGTCTTTGGAAAAAATAATAAAATCTTTTCCTCAAGAAAAAAAAAATACATCACCTTATGAGAACACACAAACACACAATCACAAGATCACTCACACACATACTCACATGTGTAAAATAAAGAAACAACACAATTTATGTACCCCTATGTTTATTGCAGCACTATACACAATAGCCAAGACATGGAAACAATGGAAATGCCCATTGGTAGACAACTGGATTAAGAAACTGGTACATATATACAATGAAGTACTACTCAGCCATAACAAGAATGAAATCTTACCATTTGCAACAAGATGGATGGACCTAGAGAACATTATGCTAAGTGAAATAAGTCAGACAGAGAAAGACAAATACCATATGATCTCATTTATATGTGGAATCTACAGAAAAGAATAAACAAACAAACTAATCAGAAACAGTCTCAGAGATATAGAGGAAAATCTGAGGGTTGCTAGATGGGAGGAGGGATGGGGATGAGGGGGAAGGTAAGGGAATTAGAAAGCACAATCGGTAATCACAAGATTGCCACGGGGATACAAAAGTCAGTTTGGGGAATATAATCAATAATGTTGTAAAGATTTTGTAGGGTATCCGATGGACATTTGTCTTATTAGGGAGACCACTTTAGGGATGGTGTAGATGCCTGATCACTGCACTGTACCCCTGAAGCTGAAGCTGAATAGTAATGAATGCCAACTATAAATATATATATATATATATATATATATATATATATATATATATATATATATATATATGTATATGTATTCACAAGAAGTGGAGTACAGCATGAGGAATAGAGATGGTGGAAAAGTAATGGCTGCATTTGATGTCAGAGGGGTAGTAGATGGGGGAGGGAGTTATCATTGTGTGACGCGTATAAACGATAAATGTCTAACTAGTACATTGTTTTGTACACCTGAAACTAATAATAATAATAATTTAAAAAAAGAATAAGAAGCTAGATGACAAGATTCCAGGAAAAAGATAACCTGCGAAGCTTCCTCCATGGAAGGCACCTCCTTGAATGCCTTAAAAGAAAGGTTACCAGCAGACCAGCAAGACGCTGTGATTAAGACCCCCTGTTTTGGAGAAAGTTGTGGATCCCCTCCTTTTAGATTTAGCCATTTTTGGAAGCCTACTCCATGACCATACTATGAAAACATATGAAATGAAAGTACTTGTATATGTATATAAAGATGGGTTCTTTCAAAGACAAAACAAAAACAAAAACAAACAAACAAAAAAAAAAAACAAGCATCAACAACAACAAAAAACAATATGTAGTGGAAAGTACATGCAATGGAACTAAAAATATCTGGACTATAACTGTGGATCTGCCCCAAATTTACTGTGTTTGTTTAGACAAGTCATTTAGCTCCTCTGAGCTTTATCTTAAAAGTGAAGATAATATATACTTCTGAGAGAAATCGAATCTGTAAAACAGGGTAGAACTTCTTAAATGCATTCTCTAGGGGCACAGATAACAACCCTCTGGAAAATAACATTACACATGTGAAATTTTACTTGAAATAATGAAATTCTTTGTCAACATAAACTAATTTAATTTAAAATAGGAAACATATTGACATATTATATATAATATAATATATAATATAAAATAATATTATTTATATATTGATATATAAAAGATGACACACTGGAAAGCAAACCCTCTTTCAGATTCTACAGACAAAATACTGGTTCCAATGCAGAACTGAATCCCGATTTTCTGAATTTATTCCAAAGTTTTGAAAACATAATCTATGTACTGACTATGAGAACCCATAGGCTTGCACTTCAATGGCTCTTTCTCAAACTATGCTTGATATAGAAACTTATAAATCTTAGGAGGCGGAGGATATTAACACAGATGGAAGGTAGGAATTAAAACATTATTATTGATATTTTTCATATATTGGAAATACAGCTCAATAAGTCCAGTGCCACTCTACTGAAAAGAAACCTGTTTTCACAGTAGACTTGGAACAGAGAAAATGGTTTCCTAATTCAAATCCAGTTAATAAATATTTATTTTTTTCTACTTCATTTGAATTCTCATTGAACACCAGTAAACATAAACTGGAATATGCCAGTCATAAGAGGGATTTTATAAAATCCCTAGAAAACATTTTTTTCTAATGTGTTTACTATTGAATGCATATCACATTTACACATAAATCTATCTCTCACATCCTCCAAAGGCAATAACGATAATAATATCTACCATCATCTATAGAACATTTCCCATGTTCCAGGGTGAGTGCTAAATATTTCATGTGAATCATCTTATTAGTTTTCACAGAAGACTGTAGCGTTAAGTCACTTGAGAAAGTGAAGTTAAAATGGGTTAGGAAACTTGTCCAATTTTAGAAGGATAATAAATGGTAGACACAGAATTTGAACCCGATTTTTTTTATTCCAAAAACTGCTTTTAATTACTTTACTCTGCTCCTTCTGGACAGATAAATACATTGTATGGCAGGCTGGATATTGTTTAACATTACTACTAAATTCAGCAGGGATTCAGATTTTAGACTTACATTCAGTGTCAAATTTTCAACAACTTTGTATATATCAATGTACTGTAGACCTCAATTCAAACTTAAACTTCAAATAATATCATCTCCATTCTTAAAAAAAATGTGTTCTCATTTGTTAAAAATGTATTGCTTGGGACTTAGAGAAGGTATTACATTTCAAAATGTAGCATTTTTTTATCCAAGTATGTTTTCCATATATAACATAATTTTTATTAATTAATAAACTTAAGATGTAATTTAATAAATATTGATGTAAATGTCATTTACAATTCTTGTGATATTTTAAAAACATGCATACTCCAATTGGATAAAAGTATCCTCTCGCATAGAACATGATTACACATTCATGAATCTAATCACAGTGCTTGTCTAGCACATCCTAGCAAAGATAACATGCATGTTCTTTCCCTCCAGCTTCCAATGTTTTATTCAAGTTAACTGAGTTAGACTCAATTTTCCCATCTCTTAACTCTGTCCCTGGAGACTCCGTCTACTTCCACTGGAGTTCCCGTTCTGTCATCATATTGTAGAAAGTTCAATGAATTACATGAAAATATTACTAGTTTTCTTCTCTTGTGTGCCTACTAGTTCTGGAGATCAGTTAAAACTTGAAAAAAATCACTCTTATAACGCCATAGTGCATTTAATCACTACCTGCTGGTTTACAGTTGTTGTTTTTTTTTTTTGTTTGTTTGTTTTTTAATTATACTAGAGTGAATCATGGTTTTATTGTTCAGTAAAAGTTCATTATGAAAGGGTGTTTAATGGTTATCTGCTAGTATTTTTAAATGGCAGCGTGGTAATCAGTCCTCTAAGGACTGTGTCTACCTAAGGTTAGCTGAAAAATACAGCAGCCTGATTAGTATCCCAAGTCACCACCCAGACATCTGTTACCTCTCAGCAAAGTGGAAGAAAATGTAAATATCTAGGAAATCAGGGCTTTGTGTGAGAAGTCCAGATTTATTATAATTATTATTTAATTTTTTTCCCCATAGCATTTACAGTAGTACTCATGCTGCTGATGACAAAAGAAGTTTTCTGATATCTCTGACATCCTACTACAGTTGAGAAATGCGAATGAGGCAAGGTATCAGAGATTGCAGAGTCACAGAATTATAACAGGCACTAACATGTCAGCCTGTTTTTAAAGATTAAAAATGGGATGCAAAGTAGGTGGACAAACAGAATTTCACTCCCTAGAGCTACCCATCTGACACCTTCTGCTGACATAAACTCATTATAGAAATGACACATTTTCAAATAGGTGACACAGTTTGTGACTAGATTTGAAAATTACACAGCTCTTATCTTACCAGTAAGCACTATATATATTTTTCACACACAATTCAGTTTATATCAAAACAACCTTTGTTTTGATACAAAACAAGTGAATGGTGTTATAATGTTCTCACCTTAAAAAAAAAAAAAAAAAAAAAAAAGTTGTCTTTCCTTTTTTCCAAGCACAGTATTATTTTTCTTTGTCCTGCTGGGTTTCCCTGATACCAGAAACAAATCTAAACCTTCCTTATGTCTATTTTAATGAGGCACTGGAAATATAATAAGGAGCAGTATAAAAAATGGTTTATAATGACCAAAAGATAATACAACTTCAACCTCTCTCAACCTTTTCTATTTTTCTATCCTATCAAAAAAGCTACTTTGAGCACCAAAACCATTTATGAACATTCTGTGATGTAGCTTAAGAAAGTACTATGATTTTTATCTAGAAAAGAAGGTAATTTCAGTTTGAATCCCTTTCAGGCACACCACAAATATAAATCAATTGATCAATTAATAGTTAAAATACTTTAGGTAATACAAAGATTCTGTTGTCCAAAAAATTATATTCAAATACCCCAGGAAACCATGCGGTTATATAATCATTGTTGTGTAACTTGGAAGGTATCTTGTTCTAAGGATTGTATAACAGAGGTATATGATAATAGATTAAAATGATAAGATTATTATCATTTATTATAAAAAAAAGAAAATGTGATCTTTTTATTCCAAATTTTAATACTGAGCTGATAAAATAGTTTGTGTTTTTAGATTCTCACTTACTCTCAATTTTATTATTGTGGGGTAGTATTCTGCACCAGACAGAGAATAATAATAAGCATGGAAATATACTTTTCTCTTTCTGGCTGACTTATTCATTCAGCAATAGATTTTGAGTACCTGTTATATATTAAGCAAACTCGCATAGACTAGGAATATATAACTAGTAAATATTCCTATTTTCATAGTGTACTATTGAGTGTGTGAGACAGATACTAATCCCATAATGACACAATGCAAAGAAAAACACAAAAGAAATACATTTATGTGGACATATAATGGAATCTGACCTAGCCTGGGATGCGTTCAGATAAGATACCTGAAAAAGCAAAACTTGACGTGAAATCTGTAGTATGAGAAAAAATTAACTGAGCAAAAAAAGAGGGGAAAAGATGCCTGAATGTGTGAATCTCACATGTAAATACTCTGTGTGATTTAAGTGTGACGCTATATTTTCTATTTTTAATATCTAACACTCTAGTTTTTTTGGATTTAACAATGTAATTTAGTTTATAACATTTTTCTTTTAATTACAGTTTATTGGGGTGACAATGGTTAGTAAAGTTACACAGGTTTCAGGTGCACAATTGTGTAATATATCATCTATATATCACATTGTATATTCACCACCCAGAGTCAGTTCTCCTTCCATCACCATATATTTGATTCCAAACTTTTTAAAACTTTTTTTTTTTTTATTTCTTTGCTTTGCTTCCCTCCCCTCCTGCCAGCTTCAATGAGTCTGTTTCCTCAAAGCTGTATACATACTGGCTTTAATGACTTGTTTTCTCAAGGCTGCAGGCATACCTCCTAAATCTGTTTAACACCCAGGACACTAACCTGATGAAAGTTGTCACAGCCCTTGGACATCTGTCTACTTCCTTGACAACTGGAGAAGAGAATCCCTCCTTCTACAGAGACCAAGATAACCTTATCTCTGAAATAAACCAGACCCTGAGAAGCGTGGTTTTTTCCTTCTTCAAACCTCAGTGCCCAGGAAATCGCCAGACCAACTCCCCTTTTCCTTTGTTTTTCGTATAAGCCTGTAAAACCTTTTGGCTGTGCTAGAAACAAGGAGATGACAGCTTTGGGGATAGGAGACCACCATCTTCCTGGAAGGTTGGCATTTTGAATAAGCCTGCTTTTCTTTCCACCAACTTTGACCCTTGATTATTCGCTCAGAGCAACAAGAGCCGAATCTGAGTTTGGTAACATTATGAGAAAGTATAACATATGAAAGGAAGTAAAAGACTTGGGAAAGAAATCATAAAACGCACCCCATGCAGTACGTTGGTCTCAGTTCTAACATAGTGGTAAGCCAGCAAATGATTTATGCCACAAAGTTATATAAGACGTATGTGTGTTTTGAAAAGAACTCTGTGCCAATCTGCATTCCCACCAACATTGTATGATGGGTCCTTTTTCTCCACAGCCTCTCCAACACTTGTTACTATTTGTCTTGTTGATGATAGCCATTCTAACCAGTGTGAGGTGATAGATATCTCATTGTGGTTTTTATTTGCCTTTCTCAGATGATTAGCAGCTGCTGTGGAAGGCAGTGTGGAGATTCTTCAAAAAATTAAGTATAGAATTACCACAGACCCAGCAATCTCTCTCCGGGTACATGACCCAAATTACTGAAACATTTATCCATAAAGATAGATGTGCTCCAATGTTCATTGCAGCTTTATTTACAGTGGCCAAGACATGGAAACAACCAAAGTGTCCTTCCATAGATGATAGGATAAAGAAGATGTGGTATATATACACAATGGGATACTATTCTGCCATAAGAAATGATGAAATAGTGCCATTTGCCATGGATGGATCTTGAGGTTATTATGCTAAGCGAAATAAGTCACACAGAAAAAGTCGAGAACCATCTGATTTCACTAATATGTGGGATATAAAACTGAATGTAACAAAAGAAGAAGGCAAACAAAGAAACAAAAACTCATAGACACAGACAATAGTTTAGTGGTTACCAGAGGGTAAGGGCGGAAGTGGGGTGGTAGATGAGGGTAAACGGGGTCAAATACATGGTAATGGAAGAAGAACTGACTCTGGCTGGTGAACACACAATGCGATATATAGATAATGTATTACAGAATTGTACACTTGAAACCTATGTAAATTTACTAACGATTGCCACCCCAATAAACTTTAATTAAAAAGAAAGAAAGAAAGAACTCTGTAGCTGTGCTGTGCAGGGGATCCACAACGATGGTAATGAATATGGTTAGAGGCTACTGAGCCAGTCTATAAAGAGATTACAATTATTTGGAGTGAGTTGAAAGCACTGGATGATGAGCCAAGTGAGTGCAGTTGAGAAGTTATTTAACAGTATTTAATATATTGCCACCTGCTTTGTGATATTTTCAATTATATAACCTTGTAGAGACTCTATTTCTTTATATGTAAAATCATGAATATTAATCATTCATTAAAATATGATGGGTTGATAGAATTGATCAGTGAAATAGGATAGATGACCTTATAGGTTTCTCTCCTTTTCATCCAAACCCATCATGCTAGTCATTAGTGTCTTCTCTAGTGTGTGTCTCAACACATTCCAGGCATATGCCCTTCCCTGCCCTATGGAAATTAGGCATGGGCATGTGATTTGTATTGACTAATGGCAATACTGGAAAGAGGTATCATGGGAATCTTCTTTGAATATCTAACAATTAAAGACAGGGTGACGATTTCATGCAAGTCCCTTTGATTTCTTTTTTAAATCTTTTTTTTTTTTGAAGTCAGTCTATTTTCTCAGCAGTCCAGAGATTGTGTACATTGCAAAGTCAGACATGAACATTTTGTCTCAATTTAATGCCCTTCTTATAGCAGAGCCTGTCTACACCCATCCACTTAATCAGATTACAATCCTTCAACTGCATCCTTTAGTGCCTTGAGTGTCCATTAAGATCCATTTGATCTTAAGGCTCCAGAAGAATCTTTGTGGGATCTTCCCTCCAGGCCCTCCAGACCCCGAGGGCAGCGGTAGCATCCATCAGTGCTCCTCAGGGTGACACCACACCCTCAGCTTTCTTCCAGGACACAGCTGTCTGAAACCAAAACTAAAGCAAAGTTGCCCACCACTCCCTTGCCTGTGGTGGGAATAGCAGCCCTGCTTATCTCTGAATCAGGGTCATTCTTCCCTTTTCTTGAATAACAATATTTGTTAGCAACCTTCCTTTATTCTGTCCCATTCATTCAGTTTCCTTTATTCCCAGCTCTGGCACTACTTCTGCTGACACAGATGATTGCATTTCCAGTTTACATTCACACTAATCTCCTTACCAAATGATTGTTTAACCACATCTTTAATGTTCTCTTTAGAACAAGTTATCTCACTTTTTGCAACATGGATAGGCTAAGAAATATCAAATTTTCAAGTTCTTGTTCTTTTTGCCCAACAGTTTCTTTCATACTCATATATTTATCCCCTCTCATATTTTACTGTAAGCAGAAACCAAGTCACTCCTTCAACATTTGCTTAGAAATATTCTCAACTAAATATCCAGTTTTGCTCATTTGTAAATTTTACCTTTCACACAACACTAGAAAACAATTCAGCCAAGTTTATTGTCACTTTATATTAAAGATCACTTTCCCAGTTTCAAATAACCTATTCCTCATTTCCATCTGGGACCTCACCCGAATGACCTTTACCATCCATATATCTATCAGTATTCTCTTCATGACGATATGTTTTCTCTAAAACGACAGAAGTTTTTTAATGTAACTATCTTTTTTCTTCCTGAGTCCTCAACAAAATTATCTTTAATGTCCATTGTGAATGAAAACAAAGGGGTTGGAAGGAAATTAACTTTGCAGGGTGATCTGATCACAAATTTCTAACTGGGTGGTTGATGGTGGGTAGGCCCCAGGCCTATTACTTCTTTAGTGAGAAGTTTTAAGCCAGCCCTGTCCATTGTTCTTGTGCATACAGGTTAACATGCCTTTAAAATGCCAGAAGTAATACCCGCAAAGAGGGTATTAACCCTCAGAAGATCACCTAATCTTGTTAACTACCCTGTAATCCAATCCCTGTCTGGCTTTCTTTCATCTTCCTTATGTGCCTTCCTTGATTTCAAATGCATAAAAAAAGCTGCAAAACTTTTATTCTCTGGAGCATTTGAGATCTTGCTCCCTGGCATATGTTGTTAGCTTGGCTCGAATAAACTCTTATAAAAATTCCCTACAAAATATCTAGGTTTGGGCATTTCTTAAATCAACATTTACTCGGCATAGTCAGCAGGATTCTGAAAAGTCCACCCAGGACCGTGCTCTGGACCCAGACGTGGTGCTAGGTACAAGCAAGAGTCCACGGTGCCCTGCCAGCGCCTCACTCTGCATCAGGTAAACTCGGCTGAGTTTCTCTCGGAATTGAGAGCCCCCTTGCTTTAAGTAGCATGCCATGACTTCAAGTTGTTCTTAGAAAATCTTCAAGATGGACAAGGGTTGAGATAACTCAGGGAAGGAGAAAAATGAGTTGCTACATTTTAGTTAGACTGCTTACTGAGAGTCTGAAGAAAATATTATCTGATTAAATGAGACTGAACTCTCTAGCTCCAAAAGAGAAAAGACACTTCCTTCCCCAACCCGAATAGCCAATGGGGTGATGATAGTTGTTCAGACCCCCAAATCTGGAATGGCTGAGATGGATGCCAGAAGTCGTCCATGCGGTGATGCAGCTGATCTTGGATAAACTAGTGGGAACCTGGGAAAGAACTGCAGGGTCTCTGGAATTGGTTTGCTCCAAGAGAGGGGCTCCGGCCTTGGCAAGCACCCTGGTTCCAGCCGCCTGCAGTAACCTCTTGTTGGCCCTTGCTCAGATATTCTTAGGTGACTAAGAATCTCTGTGGGGTTTCCTGAGGAAAAGTTTCCTCTGGGGCATAAAACAATCTTATAGGGATATCTACTACATTGGCTCATCCAGAGATACCCTTATAAGGGCTGGTTTTCCCTAGAAGTTTGTTCAGACTCTACAGATCTCAAAATTAACGTGGGAAACCATGCCTCCCAGGCCAACAAAGCTCAGGAAAGTCAGTCTCCCATTTACAACTAAGATAAGGATTCTTTGATAGTTGCAAATTAATTTTGTACGTACAATTAGAAAAAAATAGCTATAAAATTAGGCAGAATGAATGGAAAACATATTTAGTTGGTCTCTTGAAGCTTCAAAAATAAGTTTTAGATAAATGGATCAATTTAAGATGTAGTTTAGGCATCCATCCAATTCTTTGAGGTATTAAACATGTTTGCCCTTATTTTAAAAGTGAGGAGATCATTTGGAACTTGTCAAAGACAGGTATAAATTGTAAATGCCTCCAGGGCAAAATTTGGATCCAATTGTTCTTTTATAAACTAGTGAGTTTTTCTCATGACTAAAAGGTCTATGTTTGTGTCTATCTGTATGTGTGTCTATATATGTGCGTTGTAAATGTGAAATAAATTTCCACCTCCAGATGATATTGTTAGAATTAATTCAGAGGCAAGTGCTTATAAGCAATGTCTATTGTAAAATTTACAGACATATAGAAACTAACTGAAATGCTTGTCAAGTTCACATGATCTAAGATAATCCTTAGCAAATAAAGGCTAGCTTAAGTTTTTTTTTTGTTTGTTTAGTAAAACAGACATGTCTTTATATTTTACCCAGGTTTTACAAAAATAAGTCTATGCTAATAATTGATTTTGATGTATATAAAATGTGTTTGGTAATAATATGTCTTAAATATATTAGCCAGTAAAAGAGCCTATATTTTCAGAGGTTATAAAATGTCCAAGCTAAAGAATGCTAATTGATTACTTTTTAGTTTTTATTAGACATAGAGGTTTTAAGGGTTAAACTCTTAATAAATGTAGGAATAACTATGCAATGTTTCAGAAAGACCCCTGGAACACCTCAAAAGATTTGAAATTACATGGGAAGCACTGTAAAATAAGTGATGAAAACATCTAAGGCATGTTGTATGGGTAAACAATGGCTGTAAATTAAACAGAGTCAGGGCTATGGGAAACCCAAGACAGACCCTTGGTTCTTCCCTGCTCCCAGCTCCCGATTTCTCGGTTTTACCTCCTTCACGCATCACAGTGCATTTAATCTGGACTTAGATGAGGGAATTTATGAGCAGACATTACTAAAAGGAGACATCTTACACTACTGCCAAGGTTTCATAGAGTCACTTCAAGAAAATGCCAAGTTATGGTAACCGCTTCCTTTCATAGCAAGCTCCCAGGAGACAAAGACTTTAAAGATCATTCACTGCCACCTGGAGGTTTTGTTTTTTTGAAAAAGACACTCCTCAACCTTGTGGGAAGGGACATTATTAGGTGCCTAACCATGAAGGACATCAAAGATTCCTTGAGGATGAGAAGCTCTCTGGTATACATTCTTATAAAGATACTAATCCTATCGGATTAAAGCCCCATACTTACGGCCTATTTAACTATAATTACTTTCCTTAGAGGACCCATCTCCAAATACAGCCAGAGTGGGGGCTAGGTCTTTCACATATGAATTTTGAGGAAGAACCGAACATTCAGTTTATAACACATGGGTTGCTTATTCTGAATAATGTTGAATAATGTTGCTATGATCGTGAGTATACAAGTATCTGTTTGAATCTCTGCTTTCATTTCTTTTGGATATATGTGGAATTGCTGGATTTTATGACAACATTCATTAATTTTTTTAACAATATTTAAGTACTTACTTTTTTACTTGTTTTGTGTACTGAGAATAAGTGCCTGCCTTTAAAATTAACCTCTGATTCTAAACTCGCAAGGTCATCCCCTAAAGAAAGGGTAACCATATATCTCAGTTTCCCCAGTAAAAAGCATCCAGGTTTAAAATAACAGCACCTTTCAATCTCAACAGTGTCCCTCTTTGGATGACACACTTTATGGTCGCATTACCTCAAACCAATTCCTAAAACTCATGTCCTGAAAATAAATCCACCTAATATATCTGCTCATAATACTTTATATTCAAGTAAATGATTCACAAATCAAATGGTGTTTCATTCTTTTAAATGACTTTTCTATTTTCACCCTCTTTAGAAATTCAAGAATTTATCATATTTATTCTGTCAACTAAAGATCATTACTACTAAAATTTAAGTGAATAGTTCACTATAAATTACAAACATAAGGAGGCAGAGAAAGTCAAAAGCAAGAAAAGGAACATAATACCCCTGTGATGGAGGAAACTGCAACTTTAGCATTCCTCTCTGTCATTTCTAATACTTTGTTTTGCTTTACGGTGAAAAAACTTAAGAGGAATGGGTCAGAAACATGATTGGGGAACCATAACATCATCCTTCCATATTATCAGTTATAAAAAAGAAATAAAAACTTCTGTTAACTTCTACAACAAAATGAATTGCAAGTGGAGTAACAAATTTAAATAGCATACAAAAAAATGAAAGAAATAAAATTAATGTTATAATTTTGGTGGGGAAACACCCCTTTTTAACTTAGAATCAACTGATGAAATATCACTAAAGGATATAGACATCAACATAAAATTAAAAAAGAACAAAATAATGTTCGTTTGTGGTACTGGCAATTATTAGACTCTGTTCTGTACAAGACATCTTCTCTTGGATGCTAGGGACACAAAGTCACCGCTTTGGTCTCATAGCATAAACTAAATGGTAACAGACCCTGAACAGTCATGTCTGATATCACTGAATGAAAGAGAGATCTACATATATCTGTATCTATATTTATAACATGCTTCCTATTGTTTGTGCTGCAAAGCAATAAATTGTTAAAAAATCATGTTTAACATGCAAATTTTACAGTTCACATTCAAACTACTGTTTTTGAAGCAGAGAGAATAGTTTCAATTTCTAAATACATTAGCTCTTCCTGCTTACCATATGAATTAGGTTCTGGTTCACACACACTCATCTGTCTACACATCAAGTCTCAGGTTTCTACTACTAAAAATCTCTTCATTACAAGGTTCCTCTTGCTACTTTAGTAATGTAGAGACAATTTCCATTTCTTTTCACTACATTTATCTTTTAAATTTATGCCATCTCAATATTTGATTGGCATTGTGTCCTTTTTTCTCTTTCAATAATCATTTCAAACATTCTATGCAAGGAATGAAGGGTCAATTTACTTTTTAAGGCACACCTCAAGTAAGGTACAAGTTAGACTCCTTTGATTATTGAATGACATTCCTTATTTTACATAGTATGCTGATAAATGGTGATCCTGTGAGTATTGCAGCCGCTATTAACGCTCTTTTTTATTTTGCCTTGTCACTGGAGGCAAAATAATATAGTGAAGAGAATTTTATCAGCACATAAAAAGACCACATTTGAATTTTCACCTTGTGATTCACTTTCCCTGAATTATCAATGAAGCTGATCATTTCTTTTCTTATAAAAATGATAAAGAAAACAGTATAGATGGCTTTGTTGTTGTGTCTTCAGAGAAATGATGGTATATAAATTCAAACAGGCAACATTTTTATTATTATTATTTGCCATTGTTTGCCCATTTTATTAAAGCAGTCCATATCTTTGATAGGCTCTCCATAATTTATCTTGCTAGTCTTCCAACTCATGGCTGCAGTTGGCACAATATTATAATGTGTTAAGGTATATTACATATCATCTTTGAGAGAAAATTTTTTGGCATTACTGTTTTCCAAACAATTCCTTCTCATGTAATGTGTTTCATATTATAATGCCCTCGGCAAATTAACTTGTATTTGTACAAGTTAATCTAATTTTCTTCAAGTTGCCTGTATCTTTAGATTCCCAGGTCTCTCAGCAAGAACTTCCAATGAATAGCATTGGCAGCATTTTTAAATGGTTAATAGAAATTCAAAATATAACATGCATCAAAGTCAAAGACTTAACCTGGAAAAACTGAATTTAGAGTCAAATGAAGTACAGAAATATCTATCAATTCATTTAGCTTGTCTCCTTTGATACTTTTATTCCCATATAACTTGATTATATTCAAACAATAAATATTTACAAACATTAAGATGCTTTCTCCTTTTTGTGCCTTTAATCTATTTTGTCTTGACATTTTGTTTTATGCAAAGACATTTATGTTTTACATAGAGATTTTTCTAATTTCTCTGTGTTTTTGATAGGACTTTTTATTTGAAAGCAACACAAATCTTCTTCAATAAAACTTCCAGGAAAAATGAAATTTTATTGGAAGACAGTAGAGATAGCTAAAAAAAAAAAAAAAATCATGAAATATTTAAACAGCAAGACTGCAAAAATTAAGGCAACTATTAACAACACTAGTGATAGGATGTCCCTGTTTTTAACTCTGAGATTTTATCATTAATGTGATTCAAGTTCTAACCTCACTTCTGTCTCTCACTTCAAATGCTTAATAAAGAAACTATTTAGCTCAGCCTGATTAGATTCCCTTATCTAATCAAGCAGATCAAGAAGGAAGTGTTGTCTGGAAGACAAGTATAGCCAACAGAGTTCTACTCCTTTGAATAAGTATGTAAGGCTCTTAGAGAGGAGATCCTGACAGCACCACCCCACCAGACATCTTCATCTCTGTCTTTTCATAAACATACACACTGCAGTACGTCATGAGTACGTCATGTAAACCTTCCCCCCCCCCCCCGCCCCAGCAAATGGGACAGGAACACTCTCTGTGAGCCAACTACTGTGGAAAGATAAATAAACAACTTCTGATCTCTTTAAAGTCTACTAGGATTAACAGACTGATCACAAAATAGAATAATTATCAATGACAAGAAGTGTTGTGAAAAAATGAGATAGAGAGAACCTGGGTTGGGCACTTAGGTTTCCTTCAGATAGGTTGGTCTAAAGAGGCCTCTCTGAGAAATTGGCATGTTTGGAGACATGAAAGATAAGCGGGAGCCAGTCATGGGAGGAAGAATCCTTTCAGGCAAATGAAATCTCAGGTGAAAAGGCTGAAAGGAGAAAGAGTGCGTTGTGTTTCCTCACCAAAAGGAGGCAGTAGCTGCAGGAGGATGAATGCTGAGGACAGCGGGGGGGGGGGGGGGGGGGGGGGGGGGGAAGAGTTTGGAATGTGGGCAGAAGAAAAATTGTGCAAAACTTGTAAACTTATATCAAAATTTAGACAGAAAGCTAATGAAATAGGCATCAAGGGAAGAATCTGAAGGATGTTGAGGTGGAGAAGGGGGCTCAAATAGTTCATTCTTTCTAAAGTGTAAAGAATGCACTGGTGGCACAAAAGAATGGAAACAAAATATACGTATCTATTGGCATAATCTGAATAAGAGGTAATAGTGGCTTTATCTAGAGAAATACCAATGAAGATTAAGAGAAATCAAAATAGATGAAATTTATTTTGGAAGAGGAATTGATATTAGATTAAAACTGAAAACTGGGGAAAAGAGGGGCAATCAAGATTGACTCCCATATTATTGGTGAATGGTAACCTTGGCTGAGATGAGAAAAACTTGCAAGTAGCTAAGTCATGATGGTTTTTTCTGTTGTTGTACATCCAATTGAAACAATCAATCACATCCAGAGGATATATTTTCCATCAGAAAGGGCTTTACTCATAGTTTAAGGAGGGTACCGTTACCAAAGTTCTAAGAATTTAAGTATTGGCCGTAATTTCTCAATACTGCTTACATTCTAAGAAATATTAACCCTTTATGTCACTAGGTAACAGCCAAAAACTCATGGAGCTTATTCCTCTCTCAACCTGAATTAGGAAAAAAAACCCCACAAATGTCACCTTCTTAGTAGATTATCAAAGTTCTGGAATTGAATTCTGTTGGTCCTGATTTTTTCCGGCTTATTTCAGCTTGGGTATGTGTTCTTCTCTGACTTTGCTGTGGCTAGAAAGATTGTCTATACTGAATAGCTTTAGCTTTCCTAGGGTCTGAAAAGCAATTAATTCATTCAATAAATATTATTAAATATCCATTATATGATAATAGACATATAGTGATGAGAAAGCAAAACAAAAACAAAAGTCCTGATATTCTATTGAATTCTCTTCTTACAGCAAAGCTGTGAAATTTAGATTGCTATGAAAAGATAAAAGGGAATGAATGTTACAGATATTTCCCAAACATTTGCCACACTGTCTTCTAACAATTTTTATGTATCTTACACTGTGATAATCCAAAGTGAAAACAAAACAAAACAAACAACAACAAAAAAAACCTACCTGAATTATGAAATATATTTGTTCTTAATTTCTCAGTGTGAATAAAAAAGTAGTATAAAGAGTATGACTTTTGAGGGGGGCAGTTCCTGAAAATTCTATATAAATTGTTATGCTCTAATTTCATTTATGACAATAATCAAAAATGTTTAATTCAGTGAACTTTTTTCCCTGTGTAATTTTTGACATATGACTTTTCTGATTATAATCAAATTTTGCATGTTAACCATCAGTTTTTTTTTATTTTTGTAAACTAATTTGTATGTTTGCTGCACCTGTACATCAATTTAGTGTTTTATTTGTTTCTGAATAATTGATTTTATCCTTCTCTCTTCTGGTTAATGAGCCCTTTTCTTATATTTATTTATTTTTCTTTTCTAAACAAGCAATTATTAGGAATACCAACAAAAACAGCAATTCTCCTCCAGAAAATAGTAAGTAAACAAAGAAGAAAGGCAAAGAAATCTTGCCCTTCTCATTCTTTGTTTTCTGCCTTATCACTACTCCCTTCCCGTGAGAGCCAAAAAGTATGTGAATTTAGACTTTAAAAAGATACAGCTGTAGTTTTGTGATATTGTGAAAATACTATTTTCATATATTATTTTTCTGCTGATTGTGGTGGTGATGGTGGTAGTTGTGGTGGTGGTGTATGTGAGTGAACTAATAAAAACACTTCAGATAACATTTTGGCATAAGTTAAGTACATAAATACACTATGCCAGTTAATTCCATTTCTAGGACTATACAGTAGAGAAACTCTTGCACCCATCACGTCTCATATCTAAAGGTGTTAACAAGAATTTTCTTAGCGATAACTCAGAACTATAAGCAACATCAGTGTTCTTCAAGCTTACAGTGGCTAAATCCATCATGGTATATTCATGCAATGGAATAATGTATAGCAAAGGGCATAAATAAACTACAGTTCAATAAATCGATGTGCTTGAAACTCAAAGTCGTGCTGTTAAGGGAAAGGAACAAGTATTCATACAGTATTACAATATTATGCAGCATTCATATTGACGAATATCAGTATATTAACAATATGTATTGAAAATATAATAAGAAAACTAAAATATTCACTGCAGTATACAGAACAATGATTGATACTGGGTAGCAGAAGAAGAAGGGCACATAGACTATTTTGAAGAGATTGGTAAGGTTCTGTTTCATAATCGGAGTGGTTACCAGTGTTTTCATTATTTTTTATTAAATCAATGATACTATTACTGTTAATATTATGAAATTAGCAATGCTATTATTATTAAAATATACATATGGAGACAAAGGAAAATTTCAGGTTCCCCAGTGAGTCTTTGATCTAGTGACAGCAACTTTTGAGCCTCACTTCCTATCTATGTCCTGGACCATAATCTCTCCAGCATTCCGATGAAGCAGCTAAAACATATACACACACATATACACACACGCATCTACCTTCTGCTGCTGTCTGGTTTAAATATGGCACAGGGCAGAAGCTTCTTTCAAATCTCTCACCTCTCTTCCTAAAAGACTCATATTTTTTACTTGCTCTTTCTTGACTTCCTGCCATAGCAGCCTCTGCCTCTGGTCACAGGACTCCCCACCTGTGCGAATAAATAGAAATCTTTTTTTGTCCCAAAGGCTAACTGTCATCAGTTTCAACATGACAACCTAATTTTGGGGAGAATCTTTCCCACATTACAGTGATGTTATTATAATATATATATGTCATTTGCACTCTTCTCCATTATATAGTCTTGATGTGAAAAAATAGCTTGTATTAAGTTTAAATTGTTCAATGATATTCAATTTACAGTCATTATTTGCTACAACCATTTTTCTGTCAAAATATGTCTCTTGATAATTTCTTATAACCTAAGACCAAAAGAGGCCTTTGGTGCCACTGGTGATACTTAATTTTTATACAAATTAAATTTTCTACTAAACATTTAAAAATGCTGCCAATGCTATTTCATTGAGAGCTCTTGCTGAGAGACCTGGGAATCTAAAATTTTGGACAAACAGAAGAAAATTAGATTAATCCGTACAAATACAACTTAATATGTTTAGGGCAATGTAATATGAAACAGATTACATGAGAGAGAATTGTTTGGAAAACAGTGATGCCAAAAAATTTTCTCTCAGGGATGATATGTTATATACTGAAACACATTATAAAATTGTTACAGCTACAGCCATGAGTTGGAAGACTAGCAAGATAAATTACGGAGAGCATATCAAAGATATGGACTGCTTTTAGAAAATGGGCAAGCAATGGCAAATAACAATAATAACAATGTTGCCTGTTTGAATTTATATACCATCATTCCTCTGAAGACATAATATGACAACATAGCTATCTATACTGTTTTATTTACCATTTTTATAAGGATAAAAATTGACCTACTTCAGGGAAAAATAGATCTACTTCAGGGATAATTCAGGGAAACTGAATCATAAGGTGAAAATTCAAATGTGGTCTCTCTATGTGTTGACAGAATTCTCTTCACTATATTATATTGCCCCCAGTGACAATGCAAAATAAAAACAAAAAGAACATTAATAGCAGCTACAAAATTCACAGGATCACAATTAATTAGTATACTATGTAAAATCAGGAATGTCGTTCAATATCCAAAGTAGTCTAATTTGTACCTTACTTGAGGATTGCCTTAGAAAGTGAATTGACCCTTCCTTCCTTCCATTGAATGTTTGAAATGTGTATTAAAAGAGGAAAAAAAAGGATATGATACAAATCAAATGTTGAGATGGCATAAATTTAAAAGATAAAGATAAACATGAAAATAAACAGAAATTGTTATTAAATTACTAAAGTAGCAAGAGGAATGTCGTAACAAAGTGATCTTTGTAGTAGAAACTTATGTGTAGAGAGATGAGTGTGCATGAAACATGAACCTAAAAAACAATGTGAGTTTCATCACCACATACTTGCCTTCTTTCTAAAATTCCACAACACCCATAGAATAAAAACATCTCAAGTCAAAACTTTCTACCTTAGGCAATTTGGCTTTAATATGTTCAAAATTTTACAGAACAAATAAAATGCTGATGGTGATATCTTTAGATGACAATACAGAAATAAGCTTGAATGCACTTGAAAATAAGTTCCTGCTCCAAGTGTTTCTGCTGAACAAACTTAAAAGTTTAACCTTTTTAAATGTCCAATTTTTTATAGGATATTGAAGGATATCTTAGCATTATAAAGTTGGAAACAATTATAGTTGTGTAAATAAAAACTTTTCTCACACTTCAGTTAATTTTAATAACGATAATTCATAATGAGTGTAATGCAGTGTGGAATTCTAATAATGTAGATTCACACTCTCTTGCCCAGGAACATTATTAAAAGGCCATGAGGTAGCGGGGGAACATTTATTAAAACTGAACATAACATTGGAAGTATGAATCAGTTTACATGTGTATGCTTTATAATGTTGCACAGTATGTAGATGATAGATGGACCAATATTATTTTCTCCATAAGTATGAGAGAAAAGTGTGGAAATTAAACTATTTTTTGTTTGTTTGTTTATTTTTTACTGGGAAGAAAAAAATGAATCCCAATTTAAGGTAAAAATGACTGATTTCAAGTCCTAATCATATTGCTTACTACTTCCCTAACTTTCTGAATCCCAGTTTCCATAAAAAAATAAATTAATTTTACCTGTCTTACCTATCGCATAATGTCATATCAGGAACTGAATAGAGTGTACAACTATGATTTAAATAAAAACACCATATAAATATAATTATCATTTATTGCGTTCTCTGAAGTAATGCATTCAAACTTAAAATAGATATAAAGGTAATGTTGTATTTGAAATCTACAAAAATAAACTTCAAAATAGTCCATGGAAGGAAAAGAAAAATAATTAGAGAAATAATTGATTGCTTAAAACTGAAAGGTATGAAAATGGTTTATTTAATTTTAAATCTTATGTGATTCAGCTTAAAAGCAGAGACAAATGCGTAGCTCCTGAGGAAAATATTTCAACACTGGAAAAACTAAAAATTGCTAGGCCAATAATTAAAATAAAAGTGTTTTTAAGAAATCAAACTATGGATAGAATAAGGATAGAACCATCAATTAATGAAACAGAAAGCAAAGGAACAATAAAGTAGAGTAGTATGGAAAATTAGATTTACAGAGTAACGCTATGTGACACAGAATAGCTATAAACTTGAAAAGGGAGTGTCTTTTTTAAAAGTATGGTTTAAGTGAAGTGAAGTAAGAGCAACTTTAAGAGACTAGAAACAGACATAAAGTATAATTCATTTACTCAGTCAAAAAGAATTTATTGGACACCTAATATGTGCCTGGAACTATTCTATGCACTTATTTACAACAGTTAAAAAAAAACAAAAAAACAAATGAATATCTCTTAGAGCTTTATTGTTTATTGCTAAACAAAATTTAAAAAGTGAATAATTAGTACATTAAAATGCAATGAGTGTTTTGGGAAAAAAGTAAGTCTGAAGGTGATAAAGTTTGCTGGGGAATGGAGATTGTAATTTTAAAGAGGGGGATGAGTACAGCCTTATTTTTCTCAAGTCAATCTTATTCTGAACAACACAGAATAACTCCCAGGTTTATTTTGCCATTAAAATCCAGAGATATACACTGAATTGCCTACTTTGAATTTTCACCTGGATTTCTTGTTCATATCTCAAATTTAAAATGTCCAAAATATCCTGAAATGACATCTAATTCTACAATCCCATGCCACCAAAACTGTCTGATCCAGACTTTTCCTTATTAGTCGGTAACAAACCCAGCCTTTTGGTTACTTAGAACAATAAATAATAAGCAAATGAATAAATAAAATCCTGCAGAAATACTTGTTTTCCTCTTTTTCTAAAAGAGGACATTCATTCTGTGAGAAATAAACAAAGAACAAAAACAACTGTCATAAACCAACTCAGAAATACCAAAATACTTGTACGAGTATGTACATATGCATATGAATGCATACAGCATTATTTACTGGATCATCAGACCAATATCTGTATGTATATATCATATATCACTATATGTACTTTTATTTATCTTTGTATACACACATATAAAAATATATATGTGTACATGTGTGATATGTGTAAGCAAAGGTAAAAAAGATTTAAACAATTCAAATAAGTCTGTCTGAACTTATTTGGATAGACATCTATAGGGCACTGTTACTACCTCTAAAAATCCATTCTTTTTAAGCAAGTATATGAGGTGTGATTGAAAAATACAGTGAATGTTTAAATTTTTAAAAAATGTATTACAGTAAAAGACACATTGCCATTAACCCTCCTCAAAATACTCCCCCTTGCTTTGAACATACTTATCTCATCATACTTGCCACTTTCTGAAGCAGTTCTGGAAGTCCTCTTTGGTGAGTGTCTTTACTTCATCTCCATCATGACAATGCTCTGTGTAAGACATCACTTCTGGCATGGCAATTTCAGTCAGACAAAAACATCATGGTGTGTCCTTATCTACCTTGTTCACTGGTTCTGGCACCGTGCGACTTCTGGCTCTTCCCCAAAGTCAAAATGGCGATGAAAGGTAAACGTTTTGAATTGATTGAGGACATTGAGGCAGCCATGACAGCGCAACTGAAGACACAAAAGAGGTCTTCTAGAACTGCTTCAGAAAGTGGTAAGAACGATGAGTAAGTGTGTTCAAACTGAGGAGGAGTATTCTGGGGGGGATTAAAGGCAATATGCCTTTTACTGTAATATTTTTTAATTTAAGTATTCACTGTAGCTTTTGATCGCATCTTATATAATGCTCATAAAACTTGCAAGAATCACATCTCAAAATGCTTCAAAGAACTGATAAGAAAAAAGTAACATTAAAGAACATGTATTTCAAAACTTAAATATTTAAATAATCAGCGAATAAAGTAAAAATATCATAAAGCCTAATGAGGAAGACGTCTGAATAATCACAGTACTACAAGTCAAAGTTGTGAAATGTAACTGAAATACAGGAACTGTATGATTTTAATGTTTACATTTTTAAGAAGAAGCCATAAGAATGAAACCTTAAATTATTTGTACACCAAAAACTTAAGAAATTAACAGAAAAACAGCAGAATAAATCCACAGATACTACAAAGAAATTAAGGACAGGACATAATTTCATCAAGCATCAAATACTGTTTAAAGAGAAAAGAAAACAAACGTCGATTCTTTGAAAAAACTGTTAAAAATGACAAATCATAGCCAATCCATAATAATAATGTGCAGGCAAATTACACACATGAACATAAATGCAAATATCCTCAGCAAAATACTATAGAAATGTATTCAAAATAATTAAGAAAGATAATTCTTTATTGGATATCATTTCAATTATACAAATTTATTTGAGGCTAGAGATGTTTACATTTAAAATTAATGTAATTTAGTTTATTACCAGATTAAAAGAGTATCGTAGTTGTCAAAAAACGTTTTGATAACACTTAAGTATAATAATTTTTTAATAAAACTTTTAGTATACTATAGTAAAAGGCTATACCCTAACTTCATAAAGGGTATCTACCATAAACCTCTAGCAAAAGCATCTACTTCTGATATTAAGCATCTTCCATTAGGATGTGGCAAGAATATCCCAAATATGTAATTCTATTTAACAATGAAGTAAAAGGTCCAGAAAAGCCAAGAAAATGAGAAATAAAAATAAACATCTTTTTTTTTTTATTATTATTGAAAATTGGATATCTGCTCCAGGGTATGATGGAATAATATAAAACAAATGTTCCTACCACACCCAAAACTAGAAAGCTGACAAACTATATGAAACAATGGTATTCAAACACTGAAAAACATTACAGTATAGTAGTCCTTGAGAGAAGGTAATAAATAAAGTGGGCCCTAGGGTGTCCTAGATCACTATCTGAAAAGAATGTCAAAATTAGATTATTTTTCCACCCCAAAATTCTGAACCGGTAGTTGTCTGTCACCACAACTGCTTTTTTATTTGAAATGTACCCCCCCCACCCAGTGGATATACTTAAAATAAAGACATGTAAGATTTGGGAAGAAAGAAAAAAAAGGCAAAATATTAAAAATAAAATGTAAAATATAAAATAGAATAGAATAAGATAAAAAAAATATATCAAAACAATACTATTACTTTTTAAACCAGTCATGACTATTTAGAAATAATAATTTAAAAATAAAAATATATCAGTGGCACCCTATGACTCAGGCGTACTGTTAACAGAGGAGAAGCCAGCCTTCCAGGGAATCCACCATTGTGTGAGAAGCTGGAGTAGTGCAGAGAAAACATAACACTACAGTGTGAGAGAGAATAAAAGGCTTCAGTCAGAGAGAAAATAAAACATTCTACCAACAACTACTGGAAAACAAAAGAAAGACCTCTTCCTATCAACCTGTTGCAAAACGCACTCCTGTAGATGTCTAGGAAGAGAAATAATAAATCATTAATTGCCATGAATAACCAAGGTAACAAGACAGCTCAGATAGAAATGAAAAGTCTCCAGAAAATGAACTTAAAGGTATAGAAATATGAGACTTAAATGACAGAGAATTCAAGACTGCAGTTCTGAAAAACATCAATGAGATGCAAGGAAATACAGATAGGCAGTTTAATGAACTCAGAAACACAATCAAAGAACAAAAGGAACATTTTACCAAAGAGATTGAAATTTTAAAAAATAACCAAATAGAATTTCTGGAGATTAAGAACTCAATGGAAGAAATGAAGAATGAAGTAGCCAGCTTAGGTGGTAGAGTTGACCAGATGGAGGAAAGAATCAGTAACATCGAAGATAGAAACCTGGAAATGACAAAGAAGAAGAAAGAGACTTGAGACTTAAATGAAATAAAAGAACTCTACAAGAACTTTCTGACTCCATCAAAAAGAGCAATATAAGAATAATGGGTATACCAAAAGTAGAAGAGAGAAGGGAAGAGAGAGTATATTCAAACATATAGTCGATGAGAACTTCTCAAACTTGTGGATTGAACTGGATCCTATATCCAAGAAGCAAATAGAACACCAAATTACCTCACCCCAACAGAACTTCTCCAAGGCACATTGTATTGAAGTTGTTAAAAATCGACAATAAAGAAAGAATCCTCAAGGCAGCCAGGGAAAAGAAGATGGTAACCTACAAAGCAAAGCCCATTAGAATATCATCAGATTTTTCAGCAGAACTCTACAAGCCAAGAGGAAGTGGAATCAAATATTCAAACTATTGAAAGAGAGAAATTATGAGCCAAGAATAATATACCCAGCAAAGATATACTTTACCTATGAAGGAGGAATAAAGACCTTTCCAGACATACAAAAGCTGAGGGAATTTTCTAACACACTACCTGCACTACAAGAAATAATAAAGGCGGCTATTCGACCACCATCAACAAGCACACATTGTGCCAACCAAAACATAAAAAGGGGAGAGTAAAGGCCTGAACCAGAATATGGGAATGGAGAAAGTAAACATACTGAAGAAAATGGAATACTCTAAATATCAAACTTTATTTTACATAAACTTAATGGTAACCACTCAAAAAAAATAAAAAATAAAAATCCAGAACTGAAATATATACTGTAATGAAAGAAGAAACAGAGGAAAAATCATAGAATACCACCACACAGAAATAATAGACAACAACAAAAAGGCAAAGAAACAATGGAGACACAGTCTTACCAGAAAACGAAAGAATGATAGGGAATCCTTATATATCAATAATCAACCTAAATGTAAATGGACTGAACTCACCAATAAAAAGGCACAGAGTTGCAGATTGGATCAAAAAAACTAAACCCAACCGTATGCTGCCTCCAAGAGACATATCTCAGCTACACGAACAAACATAGAGTCAAAGTGAAAGAGTGGAAATTGACACTCCAAGCAAATGGTACCAAGAGAAAATCAGGTGTAGCCATACTGATATCAGATGAAACAGACTTCAGGGTGAAAAAGGTAACAAGAGACAAAGATGGACATTTCATAATGGTAAAGGGGACTACACAATAAGAAGACATAACAGTTATCAATATTTATGCCCGCAATCAGAGAACACCAAAATATACCAAGCAAGTACTAACAGAACAAAAGAGAGAAATGGACCAAAACACAATTATACTTGGGGACCAAAACATATCATTGACAGCTATGGATAGATCATCCAAACAGAAAATAAAGAAAGAAATAGTAGCCGTAAACGACACATTAGACGAAATGGGCATAATTGACATTTATAGAGCACTTCAGCCTATAACATCAGACTATATATTTTGTTCTAGTGTACATGGAAAGTTCTCAAGGATAGACCATACATTGGGACATAAAACTAGCCTCAGCAAATTTAAGAAGATCGAAATCATACCAAGCATATTCTCTGATCACAAGGCTTTGAAATTGGATATCAACTGCAAAAAGAAAGCAGGAAAAAAAACAAATACATAGAGATTAAACAGCATACTTTTAAAGAACGACCGGTCAAAGAAGAAATAAGAGGAGAGATCAAAAGATACATAGAAACAAATTAGAATAAAAATACATCCTACCAAAATTTTGGGGGTGCAGCAAAAGCAGTTTTAAGAGGGAAATTTATATCATTATAGGCCTATTTCAAGAAACAAGAAAAATCCAAAATAAATAACCTCACGTTACACCTTAAAGAACTAGAAAAAGAATAAATGAAACCCAAGGTCAGCAGAAGAAAGGAAATAACAAAAATCAGAGCAGAACTAAATGAAATAGAGAACAATAGAAAACTATAATGTGACAAAGAGCTGCTTCTTTGAAAAGATTAATAAAACTGATAAACCCTGGACTAGACTTACTAAGATAAAAAGAGAAAAACACCAATAAACATAATCAGAAATGAAAGAGGGGAAGTTATCACGGATGCCTCAGAAATATAAAGGATCATCCAAGAATACTATGAAGGATTATATGCCATTAAGTTCAATAACTTAGAAGAAGCGGACAAGTTCTTAGAAACATACAGCCTTCCTAGGCTGAACCATGAAGAACTGGAAAATCTAAATCACGAGTAACGGAATTGAATCAGTCTTCCAAAGCCTTCCCAAAAGCAAAAGTCCGGGACCAGATGGCTTCACTAGTGAATTCCACCAAACATTCAAAGAGGATCTAATACCAGTCCTGCTCAAACTCTTCCAAAAAATTGAAGAAGGGACAGTACTCCCTAACTCATTTTACGAGGCCAACATTACCTTGATACCAAAACCTGGTAAGGATTACACAAAAAAAGAAAACTACCAACCAATATCTCTGATGAATACAGATGCAAAAATTCTAAACAAAATTCTAGCAAATCGAATGCAACAATGCATTAAAAAGATTATTCATCACGACCAAGTGGGGTTCATCCCAGGGGCACAAGGTTGGTTCAACATATGCAAATCCATCAATGTGATACATCACATAAACAAAATAAAGGACAAATATCATATGATTATATCAATTGATGCAGAAAAAACATTTGACAAGATGCAACATCCATTTATGATTAAAACACTCAATAAAATAGGTATAGAAGGAAAATACCTTAACATATAAAGGCCATATATGACAAACCCTCAACTAATCTCATAATTAACTGAAAAACTGAAGCCCTTTGCTCTACGTTGAGGTACACGATAGGGCTGTCCCCTATCACCTCTGCTTTTCAACATAGTGGTGGAAGTCCTCGCCAGAGCAATCCGGCAAGAGAAAGAAATAAAGGCATCCAAATATGGGAATGAAGAAATTAAATTGTCACTCTTTGCAGATGACATGATGCTATATACAGAAAACCCTAAAGACTCCACCAAAAAGCTATTAGAAACAATCAATGAATACAATCAAGTTACCGGCTACAAAATCAATGTACAAAAGTCCATTGCATTCCTATATAGTAACAATGAAATCTCAGAAAAAGAAATAAAAAAACAAAACAAAAAAACAATTCCTTTTGCAATTGCAGCAAAAAGAATAAAATACCTAGGAATAAACTTAACCAAGGATGTGAAAGATATATATGCTGAAAACTATAATACATTTTAAAAAGAAATTGAAGAAGACACAAATAAATGGAAAGACATTTCGTGCTCATGGATTGGAAGAATCAACATAGTTAAAATGGCCATATTACCCACAGCGATATACAGATTTAATGCAATCCCCATCAAAATCCCAATGTCATTTTTTAAAGAAATAGTACAAAAAATCATCAGATTTTATTTGGAACCTGATAAGATCCCGAATAGCCAAAGCAATATTAAGAAAAAAGAACAATACTGGATGTATCACACTCCCTGACTTCAGCTTGTACTACAGGGCTACAATAATCAAAACAGCATGGCATTGGCAGAAAAACAGGCACATGTACCAATGGAGTAAATTTGAGAAACCAGAAATAAAACCACATAAATATGGACAGATAAATTTTGACAAAGAAGCAAAAAACATACAATGGAGAAGAGACAGCCTCTTCAATAAATAATGCTGGCAGAATTGGAAAGCCACGTGCAAAAGAATGAAACTGGACTGCTATTTGTCACCATGTACCAAAGTTAATTCAAAATGGATCAAAGAAAAAAAAATCTCATTAACCGTATGTACCAAGCAAAATCTAACAAATACATGCTAGACTTATGTAAAAATAGGTTAATTTTTATTGAATGATATAAAAAAGAAACCCAACTAAATAAAGAGATGCAATAATAATGGATATAAAGATTCAGTATTGTAAATCAGTTCTTTTTTTTGTAAATCAATTCTTAATCAATTAATTTCAATAAAAACCTCAAGATCATGCTAAAACTTATAAGTAGAAAAAGTCATAGCAAGGAGATCTAAGGAGAATTAAAATACATTTTTTTAAAACAGGGAAAAATTTTTTAAATCCATAATAATTAAAATACTGTGGTATTTTCAGTGGAATTGATTTTTAAAATATAGGTAGAAGGAAAAGTGTAGGGATATTCACACCATACCCATATACATATGGAACTTGATACATAATAAAATGATGGGATGTAAGGGATAAATAATTTTTTGAATTATTTTTTATTTTTTAAATTTTTTAGTCTGTATACAGTATTATATTAGTTTCATGTGTACTGTATAGTGATTTGACATTTACATACCTTACAATGTCATCACCCCACTAATTCTAATAATCATCTGTCACCATGCAAACTTATCACCATATTATTGATTGACTATATTCTCCTTCACCTTTTTCACCCATCCTCCCAAAACTCTCCCCTCTGGCAACCTTTGGTCTCTGTTTCAAAGAGTTTCTTTTACTTTTGTTTTGTTTGTTCATTTTTTTTTTTTTTTTTAGATTCCAAATATACGTGAAACTATACGGTGTTTTTCTTGCTCTGTCTGGCTTATTTCACTCAGCATAATACCCCCCTGCACTATCCATGCTGTTGCAAATGGCAAGATTTCATTATTTTTAACTGCTGAGTAATATTCCATTTGGTGTATATATGCCTATAAACTTGTATGTATGTACATATATATCACTTTTTTCTTTATCCATTCATCTATCAACGGACACCTCGGTTACTTCCATGTCCTGGCTATTGTAAATAATGTTGTAATTAATACAGGGGTATATATATCTTTTTGGATTAGTGTTTTTGTTTTCTTCAGATAAATATTCAGACGTGAAATTGCTCAATTGTATGGTAGATCTTTGTTTTAGTCTTTTGAAGAATCTCCACACTGTTTCCCAGAGTGGCTGCAGCAATTTACAGATCCACCAACAATGCACAAAGGTTCTTCTTTTCTCCATAACCTCCCCAACACAGGTTATCTGTGGACTTTTGATAATAGCTATTCTGACTGGTGTGAGGTGGTTTTGATTGCATTTCCCTGCCGATTAGTAATGTTGAACACCTTTTTATGTGTCTATTGGCCATCTGTATGTCTTCTTTGGAAGAATGCATCTTCATGACCTTGACCATTTTTGGATCGGATTTTTGTTGTCGTTGTTGATATTGAGTTGCACGAGTTCCTTATATATTTTGAATATCACCCACTTATTGGTTATATCGTTTGCAAACATATTCACTCATCAAGTAAGTTGCCTCTTTGTTTTGTTGATGGTTTTCTTTGGTGTGTAGAAGATTTTTATTTTGATGAAGTTCCATTTCTTTATTTTTACTTTTGTTTTCCTTGCTCAAGGGGGCATATCCAATAAGATATTATTAGGACTGATGTCAAATAGTTTACTGCCCATGTTTTCTTCTAGGAGTTTTATGTTTTCAGATCTTATATTTAAGTCTTTAATTAATTTTTACTTTATTTTTGTATATGGTGTAAGAGACTGATCCAATTTTATTTTTGTGTGTGTATCTGTTTTTTCTATGAGTTAGATGCAAAAGCTATCTCCCCCAATCTTGAAAAAGTGGTCTTTGTGTAGAAGGTAGGCCAGATATGCTGGATGGTTTTGTCGGTCCAGTTGTAGTTTGGAGCGGATACGTGTGGTTCCAGGCAAGGCAGTCTGGTGTGTGCGCATTTCTTTGCCCTTCTGATCTGTGAAGCGTGGTGTGGACAGGGCTGCCTGGTGCATGCGTAGTATGCCCAGTAGCTTTCTTGTCCAAACCAGGTCTGGGCACGGCTGCTCTGAGCACACACGTGGCAGCGCCGTATTAATTCTGCACTTACTCGGATGGGACAGCCCTGTGTGCGCACTCTGCCACACTTTGCTAGTTCCTCGCCTTCTCCAGGCAGAGTTGCCCCATATGCCTGTGCCGCAGCACCCCACCATCTCAGCACTTTCTTTGGATGGGTCAGCCCTACATGTGGGTACCCACAGTGCTTTGTGCTCTGCAGTCTTTTTGTGTGTGTGTGTGGGGGGGGGGGGGGAGCCCCGCGTGTGTGCACAGTCCAGTGAGTGAATGCAGCAGTGCCTTGCCATAACCGCTGGAGCAATATCTAGGTGGAGGGGCCCCTTCTATGCATGCTATAGCGCCCTCCTGTTCCTGCTAGATTTAGCACCAGGAGCGGTGGCGGGGGACTAGCACAGTGGTCCTACAGGTCAGCCAGAGAACCTGCAGAAAGCTCCCACCCACTATCCAGGTGCAGAGGAAATGGTAACAGTGGTGCTCAGTAGTTCTTCAGATTCTGGGTAGTGCCCTCAGCTCCCTAAGCTGTCTCACCATGCTGCAGCATTCTTTACGCACTCTCTCTCTCTCGTTTGCTGCGCAGCAGCTGCCTAGTTGTCTCTCAGAAGGAATTGCTCTAAATATAGGTGTACATTAGATGTGTTCTTGAAAGGGGGCAAGCACAGTATCCTCCTTTGCCCCATCGTGGACCCACCTCCCTTAAACAATTGGACAATTGGCTACCCAGTTAGGGAAAAAAAATGATCATTGCATCTTACTACATATACACCCATGTACGCTCATGCATGCACAGGTATGCAAACATACACATTCACGTACATACCTGATATATAAGGGTATATATTCTGAATAAATTAAAAACTAAGTGTAAATAAAAACAATTTCGAAGACTATATCTATATTCTAGTGGGACAACAAAAAATTTTCAAAAATCATAGAAATTCAGGAAACTTTAAAAAGTGGATAAAATATATAAGCTTTGAAATGGTTAAGAAAACCATAACCGAACTATAAAAATAAACATTATGTATGTTTTTTTATATGTATGTGTCACAATTGATTAGCATTTGGATTGTAGATAGAAAAATATAATAGAAAAAAAGGAACAGTTTAAAACACATGAACAGATAATTTTTAAAAAAGGAAACCTGACTGGAAATAGGAATATTTGCTTTACTGCATCACTATTGAGAATAATGCAACTTAAAACATTATCATGTCATTCCAAGCGTATCAGATTGGCACCAATTAAAAGTTTCATGAATATCAAATGTGTGGGCAAAGCTAAATGGAATCTAAAATTGGAAAGCAATTTGGCAATATCTGAGATAGCTGATGATGCACAATCCTTATAATCTAGCCATGCCACTTCTAAACATATCTTTTAGAAAAGAGCTTGAATATATATACAAGACATGCCAAAGGGTTTTCATTGAACCATTAATTATAGTAGTGTGGTACTTTAAATATTATCATTTGGCAAGTAAATAAAGAAAATATGGTATATAGCATATTTCAATTAAGCAATAAGATGGACGAAGGTACCTAACGTGTATTAACATGAATATTTATACAACTGTTGAATGAAAAGCAAATTATAGAGGTACGCAATATGAGAGCACAGATGAATTTTCAGAGTATGTTGTTTAAGGATATGTACATGCATAGCTAAAATATTAAAGTCTGTATGCAAATATTACATACATCTGGGGGAGAAGTTATCACTGGGGAAGAAGGGAGAAGAACAGAATCAAGGACTGCTCTCAAGAAGACTTCAAGCTCTATTGTTAAATTGTGTTTCTTTAAAACAAAAGATTTGAGACAATCCTGGCAAATTTGTTAAATTTTGGTGCATTTTTGACATATTTTTGACAAAGTCAAAATTTAAGAAATGAGTCAAATAAATATCTATGAAGCCTCCCCCAAAACATGCAAACAGTCATTGCTACCCCCAATCCTGTAATGTCCACATTTACTACTATAAACAAGAGGATAAGGGAAGATCACCTTTGTTTCTCATTTATCTTTGTACCATTTCTAACTTAATTTTGGCATTTAATTTGGCTGATCAAATGATTAAATGAAGGAATTTGCATGCTCTTATATATTAGTGATAAAGTATTTTAACATTTAAGTTACTTAGAACTATAATTTATCAATAATGTATTGTCTGCAACAAACATACACATCAAGCAATAAATACACACATAAATCTATGTGTGTGGTTATATATATATGATATATATGCAATATATATGTATATATCACATACACAGATACATATATACTCACACACAATAATTTTGATTCAATGTCTAAATAATTGGAAGAAAGAATACTTATTTCTATTTTAGGATAGCAAATTGAAAAAGAAAGTACATCATCAATCAAAATATTTTTCTAATTTGGTTCATTTTGTAAGTTGGGAAAAAAAATGTTATATATCATTTTCCCTAGCCTTGAGAATTTAAAGGAGCACAGAACATATTTTGACTGTATCATATGGCATCTTTCTGTATTCCTTCAATCAAGCTCAAGATTGTTTTGGACATGGACATTTCAAAAGTGTATTTTTATTGGTCTCTATCTTCCCAGAAATAAAAACTTGTTGGGAAAAAAAAAAATTACAAAGTAGTGCGACATTCAGCAACATCTATTTTGTGTGTGTTTTTTTTTAAGTGAGTTGAGATCATTCACTTAGGAATAATAATTCCTTAGTTTCTCTTAAGATAAGTATTA
The DNA here is from genome assembly GCF_057876585.1 of Rhinolophus sinicus. Lineage (NCBI taxonomy): Eukaryota > Metazoa > Chordata > Mammalia > Chiroptera > Rhinolophidae > Rhinolophus > Rhinolophus sinicus. The sequence goes on from NC_142501.1 coordinate 81,665,528, forward strand.
TACTTCAAATCTTGTGGAAAAAAACTAAAATAAAATAATGAAGTTTAATGCCAATAAAACTATGCAAGAGGATAAGTACCACTGATGAAAACAGTTATCATTTCTGCATAAAGTCATAAGCATTCCTACATTTTTATGTGATATACTGATGGATTACTTCATTTAAATAATAAAACAGTGGATTGAGATACCATTGATGGTGAATTGCCCAATTTATATATCCCCTAATTTCTATGCTTAACTTTATATATTTCATGAAACCTGATTAAACTATCTTCCAACTGGGCCGACAGCTCCTGAAGGCAGCATTTTATCCTTGTGCATACCCAGCACAGTGCCTGGTGATTGATATTTAATAAAGAGTTGGCATGAGTGTGCCTCTGCACAATGGATTGACTGAGTACCAGTACAGCACAAACCATATACAGTAATTCATGAATATTTATAAAATTTTCATTTGAGTAGATTTAGCTTTGTAGTTGGCAAGTGAAAAATAATATTGTTAAATTATTCTAAAGTAAGAATTTAATTTAGTTTCTAATTTAAGATAGTAAAGAATGAATTAAAATGGTAGTAGATTATAAAAAGTGAAAGAAAGCACTTTTTTACATTCATTAATGTTTTTTATGTTTTCTATAATATTAAAGAGCAATATAGCTTTTTAATGTATATATTCAAATATATGTAAATGTTTGAAGCCATTTTGAAATCATCCCTTATGTTACTGTACCAGTGCCCCTAGCACAGGATAAAACAAATTGTAAACATGGATCATTTGTTTCCTAAGTGGATAAAAATCATTCAAGTCATTAGGTAACAGGAAATCTCTAATCCTAGATTATCTGTCTCTTTAAATAAAAGTAAGTTATTATTCTTCCAATTATCTGGTAGTTTTCCATGTAGGTATTGGATTAGTGCTCCAATATAGAAAATTATTTTTGTTATATAATTTCCATTAATAGGCCTTGTTTCCATGAGGTGAAAAATCATTATATAATCATTATTTACTTCACTGATTATTTTAAGCTTATTTTACTGTATTTGCTCTTGAATTGACTGATTCTTGCATATTTCTCTATTGTAGAATCCAACGAATTAGAAGTCTAAGTTATTTCACATAATATAATTTCCCAAATATAATCAATTTAGAAGATATTATAATTAAGCTGCCTGGTGAAGTATTACATTTTAAATTTCATGATATACTATAAAATATGTGTAATTTTTACTTATATTTACCACTGTTTATCTGAAAGAGAGAAATTAGCATGTCCACAAACATCAGCACTCTAACCTACTTCATTTTGAAAAGTTTTGGTAGTTTGAGGGACATTTTGTCAAATTAAAACTTGAGTTTTAATTGATGAACTTGTGATAAAAAAAAGCAGTATAAGTAAATAACTCAACTGGCATTTACATCATTAAAGTATTCTTATGTAACTATCTTTTTTAAACTTCAAACTAATCTATTGGAATAGACAAGTAGAAATTTAGAAGGGAATAAAAGATAAAGGGAATGACTCTGTCAGGGGCTTCTTCAGAAGGTGGAGCTAACTTTAAGTAAGTGCATTGGCAGGTTCCCTGCCTCCCAAATGGCCACCTAGAGACCATGAAGGATTTGTAATGGAGATGGCTGAAGTTTTGTTATTACTCTCCAGGATTCTATTCCTCACCGCGATGCTTGCTGAATAATTTTTTCTCCTCAATAGGACCACAGTAGTATGTGTTGGTCCACGTCCAAGTCCTTCGGCTTAGGATACTAGAGAGAGACATGAATTTATTCATGCTTGGCATTTCACCATCTGCTTTCATGCTTCTTAGCTTGGTCTGCCCATGATGACAAACTTTTCAGTACAAAACTGGAGGGTTTGCCAATCGTTTCCTTGAGCTGCTTCTTAATCTCTGAATAATTGCTAGGGACTAGATCCTGAACATAGTTTATGCTATTTTTTTACTGAAAAAGAACAATACTATTTGTATTTTCCCATCACCTATAATATTTGTATTAAATATTTCTTGAAGGGATCTTTTGCTTAATGGTTGCATAAAGAGGGATGGTTTCAGAGCAATCATTCTGAAGTTTCTATGCTAAAAAGGATCCAGATGAAACTTGACTGTCAACCTATTACCCAAATGTTTTCAAAATTGTCTGGTGCTGTCTCCAGAATACGTGACTGAATCAAAATTTTAATCATTTGTTGATTTAGTCTTTTAAACGCATTTATTCATTTATTCCGCTAATATACATTTAGTGTCTCTATATACTAGGCATTACGCTAGGACTAAAAATATTATTCCACATGAATATATAGAATACAGTTTACTCTTTGTACTATAAATATAGTAACATCCAGATAGTCTGCAGTGACTATCAAAGAATACAGTGCTTGTCAGCATCTTGAACATTTTTTTTTACAGCTCTGAAATTCTTTGACTTCTTTTTTGAAATAACGTATGTAGAGATGTAGATGTGAATAAAAACAACTCCATCTTTGTGTCCCGGATTTTCTTTCATTTTTAATTTTCATGCTTTGACCTTTGAACAACTTTACTGTCCTTAGCAAGCCCATCAAAGCTTTCTAGCTGATGATTATTTGTGTTCCTTTAAATATAGCCATAAATATTTTGGTTAGCAGCATCCTGAACGGCATGACAACCGAGATTGATATCAAACTGGTAACAATATTGGTTACAAGCAATCATTTATCACAAGACCACCAGGAGAGATGGCCCCTGGGCACCTGCATTCTTTGTTCCTTTGTCTTGTCAATCATTAGTACTCATGTTGTACTTTTTTAAAAGTACTGTAACAATGGTTCTGGAAGCGGAGAATAATTTGCGCAAAACTGCTGCGCCGTCTGTCCTCTCTGGCCCAATCTTTCTATAAGTAAATTACCCTGTAATATATTCTGTTATATTCTATGGAATTGCCTGCTTTGTCTTTCAGTCTGAAGATAACTTCTCATTATGGTGGCCATTATGCTTCTGCTCCACTGTCGGACAACATAGAAAATAAACAGCCCTTGATGGAATTTATTTTTCCATTCAAGTGGAACAACATCTCGCATCTTAAGACTCAGAAATCGTCTACTCTTTGTTAGCATTAGTCTATGCAAGCAACATCTCACCTTTAGTTCAAGTTGCATTGATGTTCCTTTGTTCTGTACATTTAATCTTTAGATTTTAGCTTTTCTTGTTGATATTGTCATAAACATGAATGAATTTGGAAAAATATCAGGCAAAAATTTGAAAGGGTGACATAGAACAGATTGCATTTTAGAAGTAAAATTTACCTTTTATAGAATCTAATTTAAATTTTGCACCCTGTCTTCTTTTCACAGATGAGAAAACCTAGGTTCAGAAAAGTGAAGCAATTTACCAACATCAGTGGCAGAAAGTGGTATACAACTCAAGCCTCCTAAAATTAAACCCAGTGTTTCATTAGACTGAGTTGCCTTCTGTGATGTTTATCTGTCATATTTTAGGCAGGCCCCAAATTGTCTCATCCCACTCACAACTTCCTATCAATTCCACATATTCATTTGGAGGTCATTTTTTTTATTGTAAGATCTTCTCAGTAGAGTATTTCCCACCACCATTTTCCCACTGCCACCTTAAGGACAGCTCAGGGGATCCTACTGTTCTTTTTCTACATTAATGGATACATTCAGAAAACAGGAATATGATCAAAATTGTAAATCGATGCACACTATAAGTGTTTGTAGCTTAAGTTACTAATCAAAAATAGAGGCAACTTTTGGTTGTCAGATTTAATGCAACATACTTAACTGTCTCAGATTCCACACTCCTCAGCTGGTTCCATTGAAATGACCCACACATGTGAAGGACTGCCAAACATCAGAACCTCTCTTTATTCATATTTCAAGCATAAACAACTAGCCTCCTCCATGTCCCACCCCACAACTCCTCTCTCTGTTTCTCTTTCTCTCTCTCTCTCTCTCTCTTTCTCTCTCTCTCTCTCTCTCTCTCTCTCTCTCTCTCTCTCATCTCTGATAGTGTTCAACTCAAATATATTTCAAAATATGTCTATCTTAATAGTAAAATAAACACAAATAAAGATAGTGTGTGCTTGGTTGGAACACCTTCAGAAGGTAGTCTCTGCACATTAGCAAAACAGAAATACTATTGATTCCAGGTAGTATAAATATTTCCTTGCATTGAAATCATCCATTTTTTTCTGCTTTTATTGAAAACATTATTTTAAATAAATAACCAAGAAGAATAAATTTTGGATATTAATAAATAACCAAGCAGCATAAATATTATATTTTAATAAAGACAAAAACTTTCATTATTTATATTCAGTTTTTGTATTTGTTTACAATATCAACATTGTCATCCATGAATATTTAACTTCCCAATTCATGTTGACATTGTTCTAGGCATGCAGAGGTGAATAAAGTCAGAAATTCCTAATGAAATTCTAAGTTCTCTTTCTGCCAATAGTAAGAACAATAAAAGACAAATGACATTGATGTTCAACAGGGGTATTGTAGTAAGATTCAATGTGATCCTTCTTAAGAATTAGGATTATCCGGAATGCCTAGGACCATGTCAAATCCAATGGGAGGTCTAGCAGTACAGTCTATCATCCAAATCAATAAAAAAAAAAAAGGGATGATTAAGGATAAAGCAATTGTACAATATACATAAAAGATAAAACTTCCCATTATGCCTCACTCTGTGAAGTCCCTGTCAACGTACACAATTTGATTCTAAAATATATTATGAAATTTATGGGTCCATATACAGTATAGTAACTCATCAATAAGGCTCTAGAATAATGGGAAAATAATAGGTAAAGAAGTGGTAATTATCTATTTGCTTTTTTGTCGTATTAGCACACATGGAGATTCTTCATATTGTCCAGGCACCATCTCTTCACACTAAGGGACAACTATCGTTTTATCTTCTTTATTGATAAATGTACCATTTCTGGATAATTTCATATCTCCACTATGTGAAAAAGGTGGTGATGCTATTATTTCCACAATGTCATGACTCTTTGGAACCTTATTGTGTTTTAAAAATATAGATCTCCATGCCCCAGCAGTTCCCAAATACCATTTACTTATTACTAGATACATAATTTCTTATTACTGCTTCACCCATTGTGCTGCCAGAGATAATGGATTCCTGTGGCTCTCAAAAACAGTAACTGTGCTCCATTGATAACAACAAATAGAAGTCTTACGCAAATTATGCATGAAAATGTGAATGATTTATTTTCTTATTATGTTAAATTTATCATGGGTAATTTTGCAGTGTAAACGTAGAACAATACATATTCCAACAATACTATCTTCTTCTCTTCAACATTTTAGTCTGTAATCACCTCATTCATTGGATGTGAGCTCAAATGACGACTACGTGTCTGTCTTCTACATACCACCGCTAGCAGGGAGAATAGGCAGGGTGGAATCAGAAAAAAACTGTCACATTTGCTAAAGGAGCATCCCATCTTTGTCTGAAAAGCTTAAGACCCACCAGGGAGAGCATGATGTTACCAAGTACCAAGAGAGAAAATCTAGGGAAAGGCCCATTGACATTGTGAAGTGAATATCTTGGAAGCCATAGAAAGAGGCCAAACCACCCAGTAAGACTGCTTGACACATTGTGTGAAGCCTGTAGAGAAAGTGGGGAGACAGCCCTTGGTGCCAGTGGCTCGGGTCACACAGGGTAAAGGAATTCGCCATCACCCCCATTGCCCTGAGGTGCTATAGATTTGAGGTAGCAAAAACCATTACAGTCAAACCACTGACAAACGAAAACCCAAGTGTTCTTGGTTATTAGTGGTTAAACATGGATAGCCAGAGCCCTGACTCATCCTGAGTCCAGTGAGAATAAGTGATCCTAATTAAGTCATCAGCACCATTTTGACAGTGAAAAATATGTTCCAGCCAGCAGGAACGGTCCTCACCAGGCTTGCTCTTGGAACCAGGGCTCAGCTCCAGGACCTATGATGTCTCATAGACACTAGAATTGGAGCTACTTGGTGTTGGCAATTCAACAAAAGGAGCCTGTGGTGTGGTGGGGGAAGGGGTGCTGTAGGGTACTATAGAATGCCCTGTTGAGGAGAAATGGGCACAGGTGTTGCACAGGTCTCAATCTCAGTTTAAAGTACCCCAACCATATGGCACAGCTGACCACAGGATTCCAAGACACTGGATGGGAACTTAAATGGTTTCAACATAGGCATTTCCATTAACCAGAACCAACTAATGACGAGGTCTGAACTTTAGGCATCTTTTCTCAATAAAACTGGGAGCTTGATAATCCAGGTGGAAAATGTTTAAAAAGACACTTTGAATGGGGGTGGGGGCACAAACCTGCCTGGCCTAAGGGCGGTACTGCTCTGTAGAATATATTAAAGATACCAGTTTTGGTATTTCACAATACGCATTTACACAATTTATTTTCATTCTTTCTCACTCTTTTTTCTTTCTCTCACTCTCTCTCATTTCCTTCCTTCCTTCCTTTTTTTCTTTTCTCCTTTCTTCCTTCCCCCTTTCTTTTCTTCCCTCCATTTTCTTTTCTTTCCCCCTCCCTTCCTTCCTTCTTCCTTCCTTTCTTCCTTCCTCTCTCTCTCTCTCTCTCTCTCTCTCTCTCTCTCTCTCTCTCTCTCTCTCTCTCTCCCCCCCCATCCCTCCCTCTCTCCTTCTTTCATTGATGTAAGAATTATCTACTCTAACTCCCCTCAATACAACCCCTCAATACAAAGATTAGAAGAATGATGATGTTCACCAAAACAAAACTTTGTGCAAGTAGTGGATATAGCAATTCTGAGAAAACAGAAGCAGTAGGAAACATCATTTTGGTTTACAACTTCAAAGTGAACAAGCTAGCAAATGACCAAGAGGCGACGACCAGGCAGGGTGCCTGGAGATAGATGTTAAATTCTACCTCAAATAGGTAATTGGCTTTGGGAGGACACAGCAAGACAAAATATTTCGTAGAGTTTTAATGCAAAACATTTCACAGGTGATTGCATGCTTCATCTAAAATTAGTACAGAAATAAAAAGAATAAATTGAAAACAACAGGGAAGGAAGAGAAGAAAGACAAAATAAGGCTGCCATTCAGAAATCAAAGTTTAATTGAATCATCAAAAATTTGAAATTTATTATGGGTTTCAGTTTGTTTCAAAGATCAAATGTGTTTTCCTTTTTCAGAGAAAGATGTGAAGATGATTATATGACAATCTGTGAGACTAAATAAGGAAGTACTTCTCAGAGGCTATCTTCAAGGAAGAATGAGTTTAAAATTCTATATATATAAGAATATGTATATATTCAAAAAAAGAGTAAACAATTCTTGTAGCATTGAGCTTTGACCTTCCAATTTCTATATAAGGAAAATAGAAAAAACATATTAATACTTTTAGTTATAGTTGAAAGATTTCCAGAAATAGATAAGTTGGCTTTCAGCCAGTGTGTTTTTCCAAGTAATTATCACTAATCAACATTCAAAACAAAAAACAAAAGACAAACAAACAAAAAACCTCACTTATGCTATTTTAAGTGGGCTTTAATGAAAAAACACTTTTAAATTCATGACATCTCAAGAAAGAAATAAACAAAAAATAAAAAATAAAAATAAAATAAATTCATGACATCTCAGAATTTGCAGGCCTGAATACAGGAATCTTCATGTTAACATTTAAATCCCTTTGTGTGCAGATGTGTATCTGAATATTTAGTAAAGAAAGAATCATGGTCATAATTAAAATATTCTCTATTACTGGTGTCCATTTATAATTTATTGTACACATATGAAAAGTGAAGTAATAACTATTCAAGTGTAGGCTCCATTAGCAGAAGAACTTGGAAAACAGTTTTACATCAGCACCATTAAAAACTGATAGAAAACTAGGGAATTCAATAAAGATGTGATTTTTCTCAACCAACTTATGGAAACAAACCTTTTTGAAGTTAAATCTTTCAGTGGTAAAATATTTGGCATAATGTAAATGTCCTAAATTCAATCTAAAACATTAGCATCGGCATTGAAGATACATTTATGAGTTTTACCTTTAATGTTATGAATGCATATTTTGGTGGAGCTTATTTTCAAAGAACATTTGTTTTTAAAGTTAATTTGAAAGAAAATGGGTTAGAAATGAACTTGAAGTTGGCCATGGTATATACATAATCCTGACTGCCACTAACTAACATGATATACTCTAAATAGAAGCTAATTTTTTTTTTAATTTACAATTTTAAAGTGTAATCACAGGATAATAAAGCTAGAAAATTATTTGTGACAAATCTGATATTAAATTAACAAACAAACAAAAAATTGACATGGCAAGTGCTTTCTATGCTGTCCCATCATTAAACAGATCTTAGAAATATTTCAACCTTCGAAAAATTACTTTCTAATCAATAGTGTTAGCTCACTATATGTGGTTACATCTTGTTTATAATCAGTTGCAAATCTTTAATTAAAGTAAGGAATGAAAGAAGGCCCCAAGTCTTCATATTCTGAAGTTTTCAGTAAATTGTAATTATTGAAAATTATTGAAAACAAAGTTTGCAAATAAGAAGACATCAAAATTTATTATTTCAAAAGAAAGAATGAAACAAATTAATGATGAGAACCCAAAGAGCATACAATAATACAATATTTAATTTTGAGATTCTAAAATTAAGCTTTACGATATAAACCTACAGTAAGATAGAACTCTTTTTTTTTTTTTTTTTAATCTTTCCATCACCATATATTTGACTCAATTTATCCTCTTCTACCACCACTCTTTCCCCCTTACCCCCTGGTAACCACTAAATTTTTTCGGTCTATGAGATTTTGTTTCTTTATTTGTCTTTTTCATTTTTTGTTTTCAGTTTATATCCCAGTTATGAGTAAAATCATGTGGCTCTTAACTTTTTCTGTGTGAACTTATTTCACTTAGCATGATAATCCCAAGATCCATCCATGTTGTTGCAAGTGGCAGCATTTCATCTTTTTTTTATCTAAGTAATATTCCATTGTATATATGTAACCACATCTTCTTTACCCAATCATCTATCAATGGACATTGTGGTTGTTTCCATGTCTTGGCCACTATGAATGATGCTGCAGTGAACATAGGGGTTCATATATCTTCAGGGATCGATGTTTTCAGATTTTTGGGGTGCATACCCAGAAGAGGGATTGCTGTGTCATATGGTAATTCTATTCTTAATGTTTTGCAGAACCACCATAGTGTTTTCCTCAGTGGCTACACCAGTTTAGTATCCCACCAACAGTGTATGAGGGTTCCTTTTTCTCCACAGCCTCTCCAACACTTGCTTTTACTTGTATGGTTGATAACAGCCATTCTAACAGATGTGAGGTGGTGTCTCATGGTGGTTTTGATTTGTATTTCCCTAATAGCTAGTGAAGTGGAGTATTTTTTCATATATCTGTTGGCCATTTGTATGTCTTGTTGGGAGAAGTGTCTGTTCAGCTCCTTTGCTATCTGTCACCATATATGAAAATTAAATCATAATGGATCAAGGACCTAAATGTAAGACCAGAAACAATAAATTGCATAGAAGAAAGTACAGGTATCTACCTTATCGACCTTGAATTCAGATTGGATTTTATGAATTTGACCTCAAAGGCAAGGGAAGTAACGGCAAAACTAAATGAATGGAACTATATCAAATTAAAAAGCTTTTGCACAGCAAAAGAAACTGTCAACAAAACAGAGGCAGCAACCAAATAGGAGAAGATATTTGCAAACAACGCCTCTGATAAGGGGCTAATAATATGCAAAATATATAAAAAAAGTCATACAACTCAACAACAACAAAACACAAACAATCCAATTGTAACTCTTGTTTTTAGTTGGATATATTCATAACAGGAACATGAACAAAACTGAGTAAACCTATGATTTTTGTAGCATCTGCATTTTTTGTAACATTTAAAAGATGTATTAATAGAGACAAAGTATTTGAAGAATTTTGCTTGTGATAGATATTTGTAAAATAATTGGGTTAAAATATTTATGAAATTTAATACTAAATATGAAATTAATATATCTCCCCTTTAGCAGAATTTGCTTACCAGCTACAGAATGTTTTCTCAATGAAGATATCATGATCTTTCAAGAAGCATCAATTAAAGATGTCAACAATTTCAAGTTTATTAACCATAAAGTAAAACTTTGAAGAATGTTGCAGGGAATGTTTTTTGAAAACAATAGAAAATAATATGTCCATATTAAAACACAAAGAAATGAAAAAATGTTATACAGAAAAATACCATTGACACAGTACTAGAGACAGATGTGGCTAAGAAACTCATGAAAGACATGCATGATTCTTAAGAATAAGGACATATTCTGCCTATGATCAGAAAAATCATTACAAAACTTTTTTTTGAAATTTTGCTTTAACGTACCCAGGTATATGGTTCTTTTCTTTCTTTACATAATTTCAGATTTTGAATTAAACTATTTTAAAAATAAATCAATATTTTGTACCTATGGTTAACAATAGTGTATTGTGCACTTAAATTTTGTTAAGAAAACAGCCTCATGTTAAGTGTTCTTAGCATAATAATTTTTTTAAATCAATGAATATAATGATATCAATAAGCCAGTCTCTCACTCTCTTTCTTATACATCCAGCATTTGTGTTTCTAACATATCAAATTCACCTTCTTAACAAAATTGTGCACTTCAGTCAGATATTCATATAGCTTTTTAGATTCAACATTCTCACTTCCTGTATTTATTTTCAACTACTGTTTTAAAACTGTAAGACTTCTTGCCTGACAACAACAACAACAACACTTCAAGATTATAAACATGGCCACAGTCCTGTGTGTTTACAACTTGATGAGCTAAGCACCATCACCACATACACTTTATAAACGAAGACACTGAGGCACAGGGAAGCTAAGTAAATTAGTCCAAGTTCAGTGAGGCAGTAGGTGACTGAGCCAGAAGGCAAACAAAAGGAGTCTGACTCTATTCTAGATGACTACAGGATACTATCCTTTATATAAACTAGTCTTATAGCTCTGTCCTAAATTGTTTCATAATTACTTCATAACTTTATATCAATCTACTGGATTTTAAGCACGTTAGATATACGAATCAGGCTTTACAACTTTTGTCATTTTCCATTTTCCTCTTATTATACAGTACTTGGTTAAGTTTGTTTCCAGGTGTAATCTGATACACTTCAAGCAAGAGGATAGTAACTATTCATGGAATGATTGGTTGACCTTAAAAGCTGAAATAGAAATAGACTCATCAAAATTACAAAAAGGGTATTTTTAAAAATCTAATTATTTCATAATTATTTTCTGGTCCATTTTCAAATGTTCAGTGGGGAATGGAGGAAGAAAAACATAAAACCAATACTCTTTTAACATTCCATAATTTAAAGTGTATGGCCACCATTTCAACTTTCCTGGCCCTTATCTATTACACTAGTTATAAAATACTAGTGTTAGTTGAAACACCAGAGGTTATTTAGCCTTATCTTCTCAGAATCACTTACCTAATAAACTTGCTTTATTCATATGAATATCGGTTCCTGGTACGATAGTGTTTAAAAAAATGTTTAAAATTGCAGAGGTAAAACTCTTCTTTTTCTTTATTCTAATAACTTTTCCCTTTAAAAGTTTTTTTTTTTTTTTTTAATGTAATGTCCTTCTTTTGTAATAAAGATTCTAAAAGAAGCTTATTGCACAATATTTTTTCTTCCGATCAGTCTTGCAGCATCAAAATTTCTTCTAAGGTTTTACAAAATCCTTTTCTAGTTTCAGAATTTTAAGCTCAATATTTATTTCATAATTTTTAAGAACATGTTTAATATATTTTAATCTATAATGTGATTCTGGGATATTTCAAAGGCAGGGTACTGTATACAATCAAATTTATATGTAGTATTATTTTTAAATGAATACAGTTTTGGACTTCTGTATATATACAATAAAAACAGAATTCTTTTCCAAATAATTTACTCTTTTAAATGATTAACTTTTATCAATTTTAACAAACTGAGTGCTATTTATATCTATTTATTAAAGGGTCTAAAACACCCTATCTAAATACCTTCACTTAGCTACATAAATAAGGGACAATCTCAAATGTTCGATTCCTGAGAGGACCAAAGACCCACTGGCTATAAAATCTCAGAAAATAAGAGCTCTTGTTGAGACTGAGCTTGGTTCAACACATACCTGGTTTATCTATTTGAAGCAATAATAAAGCTATGTGAATTATAAGTGTTCATTCCGTGTGTGTGTGTGTGTGTGTGTGTGTGTGTGTGTGTATTTTTAATGCATTAGAGGTCATTATACTGCTATTCAGGTCCATGCTTGTCGTGAGAAATGTATTCAGATTTTGAAGATGCTAGAGTAGAAAGCTCATTCATTAAATTACTGACAACATTAATTTGGATAAGGTGGTTGACACAATGGAGAATAGGATAGAATTTTAAAACCTGAGAAGTTGAAGCATAGGGAACGTCAACAAGGTATGCTGTAGTAAGGGCATTGAAGAAAACAAATTCACCCAAGAAGAAAAACAAACTGCACGAATACAAGAGAAGATAACATTTGGAGAAATATGGCAAAAAATACATACACACACATACACAATATAATACAGTAAACTATGTTGTTAAAAACAATTTCTATAATTAACACTTACACTTTATGATTCAAAATATTTTTAGTTAATATATTTCTATACACCTTTAAACATAACTAGCTGCATCATCTATCTTTTTATTTACTCATTCACACTTTCATGCTTATACGCCAACATTTAGTCAGTAAACATTTAATGAGAGTAAATAATATTCTTCTTTTTGCAAGAGGGCTCCAGTAAAGAAATAGGTAAAATCTAAATTATTAACTTAATCATTAACACCAGATTCCATATGTGACTTTGATTTTAAGAAAAAATCAAACTGAAAATTTGGAAAAATCTTTATTCATGCTCTGAGACTAATTCAAAACCCTTTCTGTTATGGACTGAAGGGTTGTGTTCCCCTAAAATTCATATATTGAAGCTCTAACTCCCAATGTGATGGAATTTGGAGTTAGGACTTTGGGAAAGTAACTCAATTTTGATGAGGTTATGAAAGTGGGACATCCAGAAATGAATCCCATTGCCTTTTAAGAAGAGGAAGAGAGATCTAATCTCTTTCTCTCTCTCCACCATGTGTGGATGCAGGGAGAAGCCCACAGTCCAAGCCAGGAAGAAGGTTTCATCAGGAACTGAATTGGCCAGCACCTTGATTTTAGACTTTCCAGTCCCCAGAACTGTGAGCAGTAAGTGTCTGTTGTTTAGTGATAGCAGCCTGAGCTGACTAAGACACTGCATAATAAGAAATATTCCTCTATTTGGTGTTTGTTCCCAGTTCCTGACATAGCTTCTAAATGCTTTGGAATGTCCTAAGTGCTAGAGGTGACAGAAGCTTCTTTTATTAACAAGACTCTATCCACCTTACCTTAATTCATACTAAAAAAAAAGGTGTCTTTTGATGAGCCCTTAGATAGCTTCAGGAGAGGCATATTTGCCAAAGAAACCAACCATGTTATTAGAAGGTTGGAACTTTCAGCCCCACCTGAAGATATCCAAGGAAAGGGTAAGGGCTGGAGATTGAGTTCAGTCATTAATGGCCGAGGATTTAATCGATCATGCCTACATAATGGAACCGATCTAAAAACATGAGCTTTAGAGAGGTTCTGGGTGCTGATCACATCCATCACGCCAACCTTCTAAATAAAGCAAGACTAAACTGGAGAAGGGGAAAAATCTTAACTTTAAATCGAAAGCTATATCAAGACTGTTAAATGAAAAGAGCTATCCCATTACTTCCTGGAGAAATGCTACCATGAATTGACCACACATTGATGGGATTTGCCTAAATTTCAACAAAAGTAAGGGGAATAGCTTGCACCATAGGATATAAAAATGCAAAAGGAAGAAAGTCTTTTTTTTTTTTTTTTTTTTTTTTTTTTTGATTACAAACTAAGAATAGTGCTTGTTTAAGTAAGAATTACAAGAATTCTCTCAGACCTGATGTTGTCCAAATACCACTGCCAATATTTTACATACTGTGTGTGTGCATAGGCTCATAACTTCTGTCTAACTTGGTATAATTATTGCCACTTTATTGTTGATGACATAAATGAGACTTAGAGATATTCTGTAACTTGTCTAGGTGTAGGGTTGCCAGATTTATCAAATAAAAATACAGAGTACCCAGTTAAACTTTAATTTCAGATATACAATGAATATTATCTTTTTAGTACACTATATCTTGTTCAATGTCTGGGGCATGTTTACACTAAACAAGTATCCATTGGTGCATTGGTGAACTAAAATTGAAATTTAACTGAGTATTCTACATTATCAAGCAACCTTATCCAGATCACAGCTAAGTAAGTGGTAGTCCCACAATTTGAAATCAGAGCTGTAGGATGTGTTTACACTTTGTCCTCAAAACTCTCTGGTCTCTTTACACAGGAGAAAAAATAGCAGCTTGATTGTTTCTTTGCACTGTTAAATCTCAGGATCTTTCCCTACAGCTTTGGCTTGATTTATTCCCAGTATCAAAGGCTGAAATCTACTGTTGCTGGCTCTCTATATGGTTCTTATGGCCCCAATAGAATAACTCATGCCAAAGACAGGAAGCATGTAGTCTTCTCTGTTTCTGTGGTTGTGTTTATTATTCCCCCTGTTAGAGCCTCCAAATACTTTTGGCATCTCTCCTAACTCAATACTCTGCTTCCTAGAGTTTACTTAATTTGCATTTTACAAGCCTCTCAGCTTCCCCTACCAATCACATATTCTGGTCCAGTGGCTTTTCAAGCTGCTTTTACAGAAAACGTTTTCCTTGAAAGAGAAAAGATTTTATTTGTAAAAGTATGAAATCTACTTTGAGCAAGACAAAACTGAGCTAAACATATTTGATACATTCTATTTTCACCATACATTATCTTCAATAAAAACATAAACAGATGCAATATTACTTAGTTGTTTTATTGGCGTTCATTTTGTTTTATTGGGACTAAATGGTCAAAGAATTAAACTTCAGTGCCCCCCCTCATGTGTATTATAAAGATTTTAAAAATACCTAATAAACAGGGAAATAAAGGAAGTTCAGAGATCAGAAAGCTAATAAAATGAAGGAAGTCAAAGGTTTTTTTGGAAATTGTATTAATTTTTCTGGATAATTTAAATAAAGATTATCATAGGGAAATTTTTAAACAAATGTTAAATTTTAGGAAGTGAACTTAGATACACTTTGCTTTTTTTAAGTCTGGTGAAGACAATGTTAAAGATGCACTTACAAAAAGTCAGGTAATTTTTGAGAATTCTACTTTGTACACAGCAGAAAACTATGTGCTTAAAAATGTTCCAGTGAAGGGATATTTTCCTTAATAAGTTTTCATCATAGAACGAAAACAAAACAGGTTTAAATAGTACATAGAAAGGTATAAACATATAGCATATTTCTATATACAAATGCTTCTATCAAAATGCTAGTTTTATTATAGTTAAATATAACAGTGTGACAAAGATATAAAAGTAAACTGAGTGTACTGAGATATGAAGTGCTATGCATTTTAAAAGGAGAAGAAAAAATTTAAAAAGGGAATTCCTGGGATGTATGGTAATTCTATTCTTATTTTTTTAAGCAACCTACATACTGTTTTCCATAGTGGCTCTACCAAATTACATTTCCACCAACAGTGTATGAGGGTTCCTTCTTCTCCACAGCCTCTTCAATACTTGTTATTACTTGTCTTATTGATAATAGCCATTCTAATCCAGCAATTCCTCTTCTAGGTATCTACCCAAAAAATCTGAAAACATTTATCTATAAAGATATATGCATCCCTATGTTCATTGCAGCATTATTCACGGTGGCCAAGACATGGAAACAATACAAGTGTCCTTTGATAGATGATTGGATAAGGAACATGTAGTGCACATATGCAATGGAATATTACTCTGCTGTGGAAAAAGATGAAATACTTCAATTTGCAACAACATGGATGGATCTTGAGATTATCATGCTAAGCGAAATAAGTCACACAAAAGAAGTTGAGAACTATATGACTTGACTCATATGTGGGATATAAAACTGAAAGCAACAAATGAACAAGACAAATAAACAAAAATTCATAGACATAGACAAGAGTTTAGTGGTTATCAGAGGGCAAGGTGGGAGGGTGATAGAAGAGGGAAAAGGAGGTCAAATATATAGTGATGGAAGGAGAAATGACTCTGGATGTTGAAGACACAATACATTATATACTGGAGGTGCCAAAAAATGTATACAAGTGAACACTTTGGTCAACATTGCTTAAGCAGTAGTTTGCCATAATCATAAGTGTCTGGATGCTGATGGTAACAACTTTGAGCACCTCTTACAATTACAGAAGTCAAATGTGACTTGTTTTCATCTTTTTATATTGGTATATATTGAGTCTTACAAATTTAATACAGTTTTTTCCTTTTTAAAAATGTTTATACATTTTTGGCACCCTCTGTAGATGATGTATTATAGAAATGTACACTGAAACCTATATAATTTTACTTACCAATGTCACCCCAATAAATCTAATAAAAATTAAAAATATATATATATATAAAATTAAAGACTTATTAAAAAATGGAATTCCTGAAGTGACTTGGTAAGTAGAATAAATATAGCTATATGGAATGTTTTCAGGGAAATAGTAAATTTAAAAACTAATTTTGAAAATAGGGAAAGTCATGGATTAAGGAAGAAGAATGATATTTAATAAATATATCAGAGGTGAGAAAAAGCAAAGTGAGGGTGGAAAATATGTTTACTCTGCCTAGTGAAAAGGATATGAGAGACAATATATCACATGAATTATAGAAATAAAAAATTGGTATATGGTAATGATAAAATGCTGAGGATCCCTAGGATAGCGAGAAGATATTGCTCTTTATCCAAAATAAATTAATTTCAATGAACACAATTTTAGGTTAGATAGTAGGAAGTAGTGGTGTGCTGAGATGGTTATTCAGTGCAAAATACCTGATTATATAAATGTTGGTTTCATTAAATTGACAATGGTAGAACAATGTACTATGGTAATTAACCAATGCTACAAGTCAGGATTTTCTTTGCTTGCTTTTCTAAAGACCTGTCTTACCACTTCAAAACAAATATTATTGTTATAATTTGAAGTTAGTTTCAAAATGAGATTACAGAAAAATGTTTTGGTATGCTTTAAGAGAGAGTGCCACCACTGGGCCTCACAGGGCACCTACAACATAAGGCCATGCTGCTAAGACTGGAAGACCTAGAAGATCTACTTAATACTTAGAAACAAACACAGAGAGGCAGCTAAAATGAGGAAATAAAGACATATCTTTCAAGTGAAAGACAGAAGAAAACTCTAGCAAAACAAAATGGAGGTGAGAAATCTACCAGATTCAGAGTGCAAAGCACTGTTTATAAGGATGCTCAAGGAACTTAGTGAGAACTTCAGCAAAGAGATAGCAAGCATGAAAAAAAACATAGAAACCATAAAAAAGAACAAGTCAAAATAAAGAATAAGTGAAATGAAGAATACACTAGAAGGAATAAACAGACTACATGAAGCAGAGGATTGAATCAGCAAGTTGGAAGACAAGATAGCAGAATATATCCAATCAGATCAGCAAAAGAAACAAAACAAAAGGATAGTTTAAGAGACCGTTAGGACAATATCATACAGCAACATTTACATCATAGGGATACCTGAAAAATAAGAGAGAGGGCAATAGATTGAGAACCTATTTGTATAAATAATGACTGAAAACTTACCTAACCTGGTGAAATAAATACACATACAAGCCCAGGATGTGCAGAGTTCCAAACAAGATGAATCCAAACAGGCCCACACCAAGACACATCATAATTATAATGCCAAAGGTTAAAGACAAAGAGAATCTTAAAAGCAGCAAGAGAAAAGCAGTTAGTTACCTACAAGGGACTTCCCATAAGACTGTCAGCTGATTTCTGAACAGAAACTTTGCAGGCCAGAAAGGATTGGCAGGAAATATTGAGTGATGAAAAGCAAGGACCTACAAACAAGACTACTCTATCCAGTAAAGCTGTTATGTAAAATTGAAAGATAAAGACCCTCCTAGACAAAAAGAAGCTAAAGGAGCTCATCACCACAAAACCAGTATTACAAGAAATGTTAAAGGGAGAGATCAACAATAATACACTCATAGTAGGGAAGTTTAAAACTCCATTGACACTAATGACAGATCTTCCAGACAGAACATCAACAAGGAAACAGCAGCCTTAAGTGACACACTAGACCAGATAGATTTAATTGATATTTTTAGTGGATTTCACCCCAAAGCAACAGAATACACATTCCTCTCAAGTGCACATAGAACATTTTCCAAGACAAACCACATATTAGGCCACAAAACAAGTCTCAATAAATTTAAGAAATTATATCAAGTGTCTTCTCTGACCACATGGTATGAAACTAGAAATCAATTACAAGAACAAAAAATTTAAACCACGCAAACACATAGAGGCTTAATAACATGCTACTAACAATGAACGCATCAACAACAAGATCAAGGAAGAAATCAAAAGATACCTGCAGGCAAATGAAAAGGAAAACACAATGACCCAATATCTATGTGACACAGCAAAAGCAATCCTAAGAGGGACATTCATAGCAATACAAGCCTACCTCAAGAAACAAGAAAAATCTCAAACAAACAATCTAACCTTACACTTAAAGGAACTAGAGGAAGAACAGCAAACAACCCCAAAGTGAGTGGAGGAAATAAAATAACAATGATCAGAGCAGAAATAAACAAAATAGAGTAAAAAAAAAAAAAAAAAACGATCAATGAAATGAAGACTTTGTTCTTTGAAAAGATAAACATAATTGATAAACCTTTACCTAGACTCATCAAGGAAAAAAAGAAAACCTAAATAAATAAAATCAGAAATGTAAAAGAATTGACAACTGACACCACATAAATACAATGGATTATAAGAAAATATTATGAACAATTATATGTCAAAAAATAAGATAAATTGGAAGAAATGGGTAAATTCTTAGAAACATACAACCTTCCAAGACTGAATCAAGAAGAAACAGAAAATCTGAATGGACCAATTGCCACTAATGAAATTGAATCAGTAATAAAAATAAAAACAAAAACAGAAACAAACAAACAACAACAACAACAACAACAAAAACTCCCAACAAACTAAAGTCCTGGACCAGATGCCTTGATAGGTGAATTTTGCCAAACATTCAAAGAATTAACACCTATCCTTCTCAAACTATTCCAAAAATTTCAATATGAGGGGAAACTCTCAAACTTATTTTACTATTACTCTGATTCCAAAACAAGGTAAAGGCACTACAAAAAAGAAAATTATAGGCTGATATCCCTGATGAACATAGATACAAAAATTTTCAACAAAATACTAGCAAACCAAATATAATAATCCATTAAAAAGATCATACACCATAATCAAGTGGCATTAATTGCTGGGATGCAAGGTTGGTTCAATATCTGATAATCAATTAACATGATACACCACATAAACAAAATTAAAACTAAAAATCATATGGTCACATTAATAGATGCAGAAAAAAGCATTTGACAAAATCCAGCATCATTTATGATAAAAAGTCTCAGAAAAGTGGAATAGAGGGAACACACCTCAACATAATAAAGGCCATATATGACAAAACCACAGCTAACCTCATACTCAGTGGGAGAAAGCTAAAAGTATGCTCCTTAATATCAGGAACTAGACAAGCATGCCCAATTTCATCACTTTTGTTTAGCATAGTGTTGAAAGTCCTAGACCCAGCAATCAGGCAAGACAAAGCAATGAAAGGCATCCAAATTAGAAAGAAAGAAGTAAATCTCTCAATATTTGCATATGACACGATACTACGTGTATATGTAAACAGAAAGATTCCACCAAAAACCTATTAGAACTGATAAATGAATTCAGTAAAGTACCAGGATACAAAATTAATATTCAAAAATTGATTGCATTTTTATACACCAATAAGGAACTGTCAGGAAGATAAATTAAGAGAACAATCCCTAAATTGCATCAAAAAATAAAAATAAAATAAAATACCTAGGAATAAATTTTACCAAGGAGGAAGAAGACATGGACTCAGAAAATTATAAGACATGGAAGATAAAAACTGAAGATACAAAATAAATGGAAACACATACCATTCTCGTGGATAGGAAGAATTAACATCATTAAAATGTCCATACTACCCAAAGCAAACTACAGATTTGATTCAATCCCTATGAAAATACCAATGGCATTTTTCACATAACTAGAACAAATAATTTAAAATTCATATGAACCACAAAGACCCCATATAGCCACAATAACCATGAGAAACAAACAAACAAACAAACCCCCACAAAGTTGATGGTATCATGCTACCTGATATCAAACGATACTACTAATCAAAACAACATGGTGCTGGCATAATGAGAGACACACAGATCAATGGAAGAGAGTGCCCAGATAAACCCATGCCTATATGGTCATTTAAAAAGGAGGTAAGAATATTCCGTAGGGTGAAGGCAGTCTATTTAATAAATGGTGTTGGAAAAGCTGGATAGATACATGCAAAAAATAATGAAACTGGGCCACCTTATTACACCATATACAAGAATAAACTCAAAATGGATTAAAGACTTACACATAAGACCAAAACCCATAAAATCCCTAGAAGAAAACACAGTCAGTTAAATCTCTGACATTCATCTTAGTAATGTTTTTTTTTCTGATATATCTCCTTGGGCAAGGGAAATGAAAGAAAAAACTGAAAATGGGAAATGGGACTACATCAAACTAAAAACTCTGCGCAGCAGAGAGTCCATAAACAAAACAAAAAAACCTATTGAATGGGAGAAGATATTCACCAAAGATATATCTGATAAGGGGTTAATATCCAAAATTTATAAAGCACTCATACAACTCAACACCAAAACAAAACAATTGAAAAATGAACAGAGTACTTAAATAGACATTTCTCCAAAGAGGACATTAAGATTACCAATAGACATAGGAAAAGATGCTCAAGGTCACTTATTATCAGATAAATGCAAATAAACTCACATAGATATAATAAATCACAGGCTTTAGAATGGCTATCATCAGTAAACCAACAAACAACAAATGTTGGTAAAGAAGTGGATAAAAGGAACCCTCATGCACTTTTGGTGGGACTGCAAATTGGTAAGCCACTACAGAAAACAATATGGAGGCTCCTCAAACAAATGAAAAATAGAAGTACCTTTACCCAGCAATTCCACTTCTGGGTGTTTATCTGAAGAAATCCAGAACACTAATTCAAAAAGATATATACATCATTATGTTCAGTGCAGCCCTATTTACAATAACCAAGATATGGAAGCAACCCAAGATACATCAATAGATGACTGGGTTAACATGTGGTACGTATATACAATGGAATACTGCTTGGCCATAAAAAGAATGAACTCTTACCATTGTGACAACATGGACGGACTTAGAGGATATTATGTTGAATGAAATAAGTCAGACAGACAAAGACAAATAATATATCATTTGACATCTCAGACAATTAAGTTCACGAACTCATCCTAGAAAAAGTGCTACATAGCTCATTGTTGAATATCATTATGGTCACCTTCAAAGTACTCCCCTTGGGAAGCCATGCACCAATGCCAGCACCTAGTCCACCCTTCAAAGCAATTTTGGAACTCCTTTTCTGGAATGGCCATCAGAGCTGTCGTTGTATTACCCTTGATGCCCTGAATGTCAAAATGTCTTCCTTGCAATGTTTCCTTTATGTTTGGGTAAAAAAATAAGTCATCGGGGGCCAGATCAGGTGAGTAGGGAGGGTGTTCCAATACAGTTATTTGTTTCCTGGCTAAAAACTCCCTCAGAGACAGTGCCATGTGATCTGGTGCATTGTTGTGATGCAAGAGCCATGGATTGTTGGCGAAAAGTTCAGGTCGTCTAACTTTTTCATGCAGCCTTTTCCCCACTTCCAAATAGTAATCTTGGTTAACTGTTTGTCCAGTTGGTACAAATTCATAATTAATCTGATATCAGAAAAAACAAGGTTAGCAACACCGTTGCAACATGTTCTAAAACTTAATTGTCATACCTTGTATGTAGAATCTAAAGACCAAATTAACCGAACAAACAAAACAGAAACAGACTTATAAACACAGAGAATAAACTGACTGATGCCCCACAGAAGGGGTGTTAGAGGGCTGTGTGAAAATGGTGAAGGTCTTAAGAAGTACAAATGGGTAGTTACAAAATAGTCTATGGGACACAAAGTAAGGCATAGGGAATATAATCAATAATACTGGAATAACTATTATGCATAGTACAGGTGGATCCTAGCTTAATTGGGGGATCACTTTTAAATTATATATGTGTCTAACCACTATGTTGTATACCTGAAACCAATATAAAACAATTTTGAATGTCAACTGTAATTTAAAATTAAATACATCAGTAAATAAATAATAAAAATGGAAGGTTAAGAAAAGAAAAAAATAAGTAACAAGTGCAATAAGTACCTTCTTAAATAGTTTTTTATTTAATAGATCAAAACTTAAAACATATTTCCCTCAGTAAAATAGTACTGTACTAATTAATTACTGAAGGAAATTTCTCTAAATTTTTATTAGATTTATGATATATCTAATCTAAAAAGATAACATTATATAAGACTTCAGTATTTCTTAGTTAAAGAAGGAGAAATACAATTGATACCTATTTAATGTAGATAGCTGTGAAATGAAGAAAACCTAACAGTGGAAAAAAGGAACAAATCTATGTGGAAAAAGAAGTCCTTTCTAATTTTTAAAAATGCATTATTTTCCTTTTGTTACTTATTTGTGTGTTAGTTTAGGTAAAAATTTTGAGGCTTCAATGTATGTTTGCCCAGGTGCTATGAATCTTAATTATGTAAATATGCTTTATTATACTAAGAATAATCCAATGACAAAATACACTGTGTCAGCATTTTAAATTGTATTTGCAATTGTATCCCTCAAAATTTGAGATAAACAGAAACATAAGCCATGAAAAGGTTTGCAACAGATAAAGTGGTTATACAGTACTGCTTCCTCAGTATTCACTTGCTTGAATAAATATCCTAAATGAATATACCATATAAAGCAAAATATTGCATTTACTAAAATAAATACACATTTGAATGTGCACAGCTACAGATGGCTACGGCTCTTAGAGAAATAAATAGGGCTCAGTCTAAAATGAATGTAAGACATTGAAGGAAGCATAAAACAGTTTTA
Organism: Rhinolophus sinicus; assembly: GCF_057876585.1. NCBI lineage: Eukaryota > Metazoa > Chordata > Mammalia > Chiroptera > Rhinolophidae > Rhinolophus > Rhinolophus sinicus. Next base: position 81,688,874 of record NC_142501.1, read on the forward strand.
CAGAACATGATAAAATGAATACTGCGCCATTTAAAACTGATTGACAGGTAATGAACTATAAAATCTATATTGAAATGAAAATGACACAGAGAAAAAATAGCACATGGCCTTATCTCTACAGTCTTAGGGTTGAAAAATGGGAAATTTTCTAAACCACCAGCTCACAAAAATTAAGCAAATTAAAAACTGATGAAAAATCTATGTGCTATGATTGCTGAGTAAGAGAAGTGCAGTGCAATTTAATGTTGTGGTATTAGAATGATATTCCTGCTTATATTAGATTGAATTGGCTGTTGAAAATGAGATGTTTCCTGTATATATGTGTTCTTATTTATTCACCCTTATGTTTCTAGATAATTCTTCATCTACTGGAGGATTAAAACATATGTTAGAGATCTACATTCTACATCTTAGCCTTCCCATTGTAGACTCTATTTTGCTACTTTATAATTTAATAGTCTGAATTGTGTAGCTATAATGAGTAAACATTGGATTTTTATTGCTAATTTGATATAACTGTTCTGCATAAAATTTAAACTGCCTCAGTCACAGGAAGGATGTCTCTATACCTTACTTTAACTCCATATCTTTTTCCTTGCCTATTGGATTTGATAGGAAAAACAGGAAAATTCCAGGCTCTCATGGGCAGCAGAATAAAAGTGTATACCTTACTTCTAAAAAATAAACTAAAACCAGTTGCATAAATAAAATAAAAAGCAATAAAGGTGAAGTCACAGGAATTTATCACAGGTTTATTTCTGGATACAAGAGTGTGCACACAATCAGTTATCATTTATTGATAACCTGTTATCTGTCAGGTTGCACTCTAGAAATCTTATGTACATTAAAGTTGTTTAATTTTATACTGGATTCTAATAAGACATGCAACACTACTGATCTCAAATCACTGATAACAAACCCAGGGTACAGAAACGCTAAGAAAATTTCTTCATTTGTGCACGTAGTCTAGTTCAAACTCAGTAGCTTCACTCCCAACCCGTTTTCTAAACCTTTACAAATCAACTTTTCTTTTTCCACACCCATATATTCTAATTATACCTAAACACTGTTTAGATAGCAGCTTATATTTGAGTTCTCCTCAATATCTATTATTTGGGCCAAGGCTTAGATCATCAGAAATATAATTAACACTGGATGATATCCCTTTAATATAAAGAAGGAATTAGAACCAGAAGCATTATCAAAGGGCATCGCTCAAACAAACTTATTGTAGAAAAAGGAGAATGTTATCTATATTGATTATGCTGATTGGGAAACTGTCTAATGTATCTTGGTAAAACTAAATTGATTTTCATTTTATCTCCATTTCACTCACAATAACTCATCAATTTCTTTAGTTTTAGTCTTTCTAGTAAATTTCCTTTCATTGCCTATACATTAGAAATCTGGAGCTCTACTTAAAGTGTAAAGAAGAGACACTGAATTTCCTCATTAACCTACATTTTAAACTATTGGTTTCAAGGGTCTCTACAATCCTCTGAAAAAAATGTTCTCATATCTGTATGAATATGCATTTGCAGAGAGAAACTGTAGCTTTTTTAGACCACTAAACCAGTCATTTGGAGTGTATAACTCAATTATTCTCTTAAACTATTACAATTTTAGAGCTGTCAAGATAATACAGATTGGTGAACAGAGAAAGAGGTAAAATCTGGATGGTGTAATCGTTAAGAAAACATTTGGGAGGGAGGCTAACAAGTTTGAATCTGGGCTATGGCCAGTTAAACCTGTGCAAATTGTACACATGAAACCTATGTAACTTTACTAACTATTGTCACCTCAATACATTTTAACTAAAAAACAAAACAAAACAAAAACCCTGTGTACATTTGGAACAATTTGCCTTAACTTTTCTCTAGCCCAAGGTTTGTCATCAATATATTGCTGACAATAGCAGCACAGATCTTATTGGGGTCCTGTATAATATTAAATAAATTGTAATATGCATAAAATATATAAAATTATAAAATTTTACTTTGAATCCTATATATCAGTTACTATGTGAACTTGGGAAGGCCAATTAATTTCTTATTTAAAGCTGAGGCCATTTGTGTTTAAATTGGTGAAAATAATGACTATTTGTTTAGTCATCTATGGCAGGGTAACAAACCACCCTCAATTTAGTGGCTTAAAATACTAAAGATTTATTTTGCTAAATTGTCAGATCTTAACAAGAACAGCCTATCTCTGCTCTACAGGACATTACTTTCTGGGGGTGACTTATTGGCATGAGCTGAAAGCATCTGAAGTCTTCCTCCCTTCATGACTGGTGGTTGATATTGACTGCTATCAGGAATCTCTATTGGGCTTTCAACCAGAACACCTACATGTAGAGTCTTTCTATGGCTACTAGACTTCTTCACTGTGGCTGGGATTCAAGAATAAGCACCCAGAGAAAATCAGGCAAACAGTATATTGCTTTTATGACCTAATTTCAGAAATCACAGTGTCATATCTGTCATATCCACAAACACACCCAAATTCAAGAGGAGGGAACATGAACCCTACTTCTCAGTAACAAGAATGTCAAAAGTCACGATGTTGGAAGATCATGTAAGGTGGATGGGATTAATGCAACAATTTTTAAAAACTACAGTCTAACCACAGTGATGTAACACATAGGGCTATTGCCAGAATAAAATGGAATAATATATCTGAAAATGTGTTGCAATATTTAATTTCAGTAACCAGAGTAAATCACATGTGATAAACAAATACAAAGCACTATTATACAGTTATATGTTATCAGTATTATCCCAAGTACTAGAAAATTATTAAATTTTCAGCAATGTTGACATGCTTGAAAATTTTACTAAAACCTTAAATTTCTCTATAGCTCAAATGGGAAATGTAAAACTTAAAAAGGGGGACATAAGAGTGATGGAGTTTAGAATATTAAAAACATTGATAGCTTGAAGGTTAGGTAATTTTTTAACATATTTTTAAATTAAAATTTTGGGGATGACATTGGTTAGTAAAAATATATGTATTTTTCAAGTGTACAATTCTATAATATATCGTCTATATATTGCATTGTGCATTCACCACCCAGAGTGAAATCTCTTTCTGTCACAATATATTTGACTCCTTGACCCTCTTCTAAATTCCTTTCCCCCCTTACCCTCTGATAACCACTAAACTGTTGTATGTATTTATTAGTTTTTATCTGTTCATTTGTCTTGTTCACTTGTTGCTTTCAGTTTCATATCCTACATACGAGTGAAATCATGTTCTCAACTTTTTCTGTGTGATTTATTTTGCTCAGCATGATAATTTCAAGATCCATCCATGTTGTTGCAAATGGCAATGTTCATCTTTTCTTATGGCCGAGTAATATTCCATTGTATATATGTACCACATCTTCTCCAGCTAATCGTCTCTTGAAGGACACTTTAGTTGTTTCCATGCCTTGACCACCATGAATAATACTGCTGTGAACATCGGGGTCCATATGTCTATATGGATAAATGTTTTCAGATTTTTTTTGATAGATACTCAGAAGAGCAATTGCTGGATTATATGGCAATTCTTTTTTTTTTTAATCAAAGTTTTTTTGGGTGACAATTGTTAGTAAAGTTACAAAGATTTCAGGTGTACAATTCTGTAATACATATCTATGTATTCTTATTTTTTGAGAATATTTTAAAAATTAGCTATAGTATACACTCTAGATTGTTTATTAATATTTTGAAAGTTAGAAACTCTTTGATCATCTGAGAACACTGCACCATTAGCAGAATTTTCAATATCCACCATGGAAGCCAGAGACAGAAGGAAAATATTTCCCCATGCAGAGTGTAAGTAACTTTCAAAGTATACCAGGAAAATTTTCCTTTAGGAATAAAGAAAAAAATAAAGATTAGCCAAAACTGAATCCTTCCTAAAGGATTTTCTAAAAGATATACTTCAGGAAGAAGAAAAATGATCCAGAATAAAACATCTGAGGCATTAGAAGGAATGTTAGTACAGTAAACATGTGGGTATATCTAAATTTTTAAAAAAGTAAATCAATAATAAAATTATACCTAACCTGTGCATTAAAAACAACTACAGAATTGAAATATTTGAATATAGTAGCATAAATGTATTGCTACTATTGGAAGGGTAAAACATTTTATGTACTTTAGACAAAGGTATAAGTATACTTATTCAGTAAAGAGCCATAGTATTGTTTTGTGAATTCTGCACAATTTTTACTTCAAAATCAGATGAGAACTGTACAATGAAAGGCTAAAATCCAAAAAACTGACACCACCAAATGCAGGTGAGGATGTGACACTAAGGGAAATCACATTCATTGCTGGCAGGAAAGAAAAATGGCATAGCTATTTTGGAAGAAAGTCTGGCATTTTTTAGTAAAACTAAACACACAGTGACTATATGTTCCAGCATCTGTGTTCCTTGGAATTTTTACTCAAATGCATGGAAAACTTAGGTCCACAAAAAAAAAAAGCAAAAAAAAAAAGCTTACACATAGATGTTTTAGCAGCTTTATTATCATTGCCAAAACTTGGAAGTAACCAAAATGCCCTTCAACAGGTGAATACATAAACAAACAAACAAAAATTCAACAATGACAAAAAACTGAGGTACATACAGACAACAAAATATTATTCAGAGCTTAAATGAAATGGGCTATGAAGCCACAAAAAGACATGAGGAACTTTAAAATCACATTACTAAGTAAAAGAAGCCAATCTAAAAGGCTATATACGGTATGATTCCAACTATATGACATTCTGGAAAAGGCAAAACTATGGAGACAGTAGAAATATCAGTGGTTATCAAAGGTGCGAGGGGATGGAGGAATAAATAGGTAGCACAGGGGATTAATAGGGTAATGGAACTATTCTGTGTAATGGTGGCTACATGTCATTTTACATCTGCTCAAACACAGAGTAGGTACAACACCAAGAGTAAACCCTAATATAAACTACAGGCTTTGAGTGATTATGTTGTGCCATTCTAGGCTCCTCAGTTTTAACAAACGTACCACTCTGGCTCTGGATGTTAATTGTGAAGGAGTCTGTACTGTAAATGTATGTATTCAGCATTTTCCACTGAATATTTCTGTGACCCTTAAACTGTTCTAAAAAATAAAGTCTGTATTTTTAAAAGTCAGTAATCCTTATACTCACAATGAAAAATTTCTAAATAAACACATATCAAAAAATAATAATAGTTATACTGATAAAGAAAATGTGTCCTGATAAACGTGGATTTATCCCAGTAATGTACCTATGCTTTAGCATTAAAAAATGAAAAAATGTAATTCACCACATAATGAATTAAAGGAGAAAAAAATCAACTGATTACATAATAAATGCAGAAATTATGCTTATAAAATTCAACATTTAAATATGATAGATTGTTACTGTTATAAAAATAATAAAAGTGAAAAGTGCCACCTAAATCAAAACAACAATTACAAATAAATTTACCTCTTCCAAAAAAGCACAGTTTATAAACTCATAATATTCACTGTTGGGTGAACAATGAGACATTTTATAAAATGTTAAGTGGGAGAATATGCTGGTTCAACCACTCATTTTCCCCCCCTCTGGGCAGGTGATGTTATTGTAGGCTACTGAGTTTTGGGATAGCTAACCTTAAAGATCTGATAGATATATCATATACAGAATTATATGATACCAGTAGCCTATGTATTCTATGATGGAAATATGCAGCATACTGCAGAAACACAAAAGAAGGGAGATTTACCAAAAATGGCAGAAAATGGAAGCATCATAGGTGTTCTAGTGGAGGTCAGTCTTAAGACTAGGCTAGAGCTGTATGCAGGCTGATGTGTGGGGGCTGCTTGCTCCAGAGTAAGAAAGCAGATTAAGTAAAGCTGAAGCAATAAAGAATAAGGCACATTTGAGGATCTCTAAATAGTTCAGTACTGCAGGCATACAGGGTGTCTAGAGAAGAGTAGAAATAAGTTTAGAGAATAAGGCAGATGCTAGATTATAAAGCACCTTACTTGTTACAGTGAGATGTCATACTAGGGCAATTTTAACAGAACTGTGTTCCCTTTTGTCAGGTCCTTATGAGAAGGCCATGCCTATAATCTAAATGCTTAATAAACCAGCTATGATATGGACAGAAAATAAATCACTCCAAAAAAGGAACTTACTAGTATTTACAACTTATTAGTATTTCAACAGCAACCTTCTGAAGGATAGATCAATTAATTATACATATATAATGGACTATATATTAATATGTAAATATATTAATTATAATATGAGGTCTGACAATTAAGTTTGTGAATTTGTTGCAACAATGTTGCTAATCTTTTCTGATATGAGAGGGATTATTCATTATGAATTTGTACAAGTTGGACAGTTAACCAAGTTTACTATTCGGAAGTGCTGAAAAGGCTATGTGAAAAAGTTAGATGACTTGAAATTTTCCCCAGCAATTCATGGCTCTTGCATCACAACAATCGCTAGCTCACACGGCACTGTATGTGAGGGAGTTTTTAGCCAGGAAACAAATAACTGTATTGGAACACACTCCCTACTCATCTGATCTGGCCCCCACTGACTTGTTTCTTTACCCAGACATAAAGGAAATATTGGAAGGAAGACATTTTGATGACATTCAGAATATCAAGGGTAATGCAACGACAGCTCTGATGGCCATTCCAGAAGAAGGGTTCCAAAATTGCTTTGAAGGGTGGACTAGCCTCTGGTGACGTTGCATAGCTTTCCAAGGGGAGTACTTTGAAGGTGACTGTAGTGATATTCAGCAATGAGGTATGTAGCACTTTTTCTAGGATGAGTTCACAAACTTAATTGTCTGACCTCATACATATAACATGCAATTACATAATGATTTACATTACATTAATATGTTATTAACATATTACTTATAATATATATAGTTGTATAGTCATATATATATATATATAAAACTTCAGGTCGCTCCTAACTTTGGGAGACTAGAAGCTTTCTTTCTCCCCAAAGCTCTCCCAGTTTTGAAGAAATAAGCTTTGCTGTATAAAGTCACTTTTGGAAAACAAGACCTTGATCACCATTGTATAATTAAAGCCTCAATGATAGCCGGTGCTCCATAAATGTTTACTGACTGAATTAAAGTAATCTCATAATTGAAAAGCACTTCAGATATATGCATATGGATTCCAGCCTTAGCATTTCCTCTGTTTACCTTAGAGCAAGTAACTTTTTATTATTTTGGTTTCTTTATCTTTAAAACAGAAGTATATAATTCTTACTTCCTAGAGGTGGTGAAAAAAATTTACTGTAGTGATTCTACAAAATGCCAAGCACAGTACTTGTCATCTAGGAGGCATGTAGCTAATGGGAACTATTATTATTAGTGCTGTTCAACACCCTCTCATTACTCTTGCTGATGTCCAAGCTTGTGGAAGTTGTTCTATGCAACCTCAAATAGAGGCACAGTTGTCAGAAAAGGCTTAATAAAATTCTAGCCAAAGACATAAGATCAGTTTGCTTCTGACTTGAGTTTTAATATGCCTCCATTGTTCCACCTCTAAGGAGCTCATTAAGCCATTCTGCTCCATCAGTTGCCACAGGCAGCTCACTTAGAGAAATTATGTTTCATTCTCCTTCCGATTTCATCCTCTCCTTTGCTCTTTCCTCACCTGTGTAGCAAAGAGAATTTTCTCTGCTCTTAAAGAATTTTCAAGCAGTCCCCTCCCTCTCTTTCCTCACAGGAAAGTGAATTGGCTTTATCGTATAGCAAATACAGTGCTACAGTCCAAAAGCTTAAGCTTAATTCACTCATTAGTGAGAAATGCCTGAGCTAGAGAAAGATAATGGAGATCGAATGCATAGGCTACACACCTTCCCAATAGAGTATTCCTTTTAAAAAGAAATAATTTGATGAATAAATTAGATTTCAAGTGCTGATCTACCTATATACCCCAAAGAATGCGTAATTAGAAATTTAAGCAGTCAGCCAGATATCATTAAGTCATTGGAGACATTTCTACCAGGAGCCAATAATATTACCAAAATGTTCATTGTCTGTCTATTTTAAAGTCTTTAAACACTGCAAAGCATCCATAAGGTCCATTGAGCAAGACCATTTAGATAAATGTATCAGATTAATAATGCTGCACTTCTGTAAATACATGTTGTATTCCAGTTTCATAGTTAACTTGCTTTTAAAGCAAAAATAAATAAATAAAATGGCAAAACGATAATGGAAATGGTGTGGCAAAGAGTCATTTACATTCAAAAAACCATCCTCCTCTTAAAATAATTGATAGTCGCCTAATGATGATATTATTCCAGATGATACAGGGAAACAGAGGTTATGTTCTTGCTCTGTGTAGTTCCTGTCTCCAAATACAGTCACATTCATATGCTTCAACATATGAATTTGGGGGGAGGAAGGAGACACAATTCAGCCTACAACACATGGATAGTCACATGACCAAATGAACAGTACATAATCTTAAGTTTTATGCATTTAAGAAATTGATGTACAAAAATGGATGATTAGAGAAGCATGCATGTAAGATGGAATAGAAAAATCAAAATCTGCCACATTTGGAACCAGAAATTTCACTTATGGATTAGGAACATTTTCCAAGCTTTTCTCTTTATTTTCACTTTTACTTCTAAAATGTCATACTCCTTTTTTTTTTTTTTTTTTGTCCTAATATGATAACAAATCCCAGATTAATTTTAAACTGTGTGAACCTCTGGGATATCAACCTGTCTGGACATGTTCACAGATTGGTTAGATGAATCTATAGGAATCTTATTTGTATGAGGAACTAAGGCATCTCTTGGGTGTGTGGGGCACATTCTAAGAGAAGAAGGATTCATGGGTCAGAAGCTTAATCAGTTAAAAAAAAGTTTTAATTTTTGCAAGGGACAGCATATGACATATCAATCAGAATTATCTGTTAGCCTAGACATCCGTAAACTTAACGTTTACAGTATATGGTATATATATATTGTGTGTGTGTGTGTGTGTGTATATAACAAACATAGAGTATATTAGTACTCTACAGTACAGAGTGCATGAGTACAAAATAGGTGTTGCTTTTATCTTAGTCCCTTCAGAATTTTTCATATATATGTATTTTTCATATGTATGTATATGCTATGTGAAAGGCTATGTATACAACTACACATACATGTATATGAAAAAATATGAAGGGACTAAGGTAAAAGCAGCACCTATTTTGTACTCATGTACTCTGTACTGTAGAGTACTAATATACTCTGTGTTTGTAATACTCTAGTATCACAAATAATAAGAAAAGAGGCATTTTCTTCCTATTTTTTAAACACTTGACTCTGAAGGTTAGTCTTCGTGAGGACAGCAGAGTATTGTAATGGCAGGGACATTGCCCAACATCTAGTAGGAATCAGCAGTTATGCAAAGGAAGTAGAGAAAATCATGATAACATTTGGAAAAAGTGGGTGCATGGTATATTCTCTAATGACATCCAGAGGAAATAGAAATTGTTCTCATCACAAGGGCCGACATAGTGTAAGAAACTCTGATATTAGGAAGAGTGATCTCAGAGGAAGAGAAATAAAATTACAGATGCCAGTGGCAAATGACTTGAGGTATCTGTGGTTGGTGTAAACAAATGTCAGTTTGCTGGAAACAGTTCTGATTTACACCTGATTGACAGAGCACTTGTTAATGTGCCCCTTTGCACTCTCCAAAATGTCTGATTTTGGTTATTGATTGTATGGTAACCAACTCCAGGAGTAGGAAAATTTGGAGGAAGCTAAAAAGTGCCTTAGCAAGATCAGGACAAGAGTAAAACGTAAAGAGTGCTTTATGAAATTATTGCATCATATTGTATTGTACAATACTTAGAGCACTAAAAGATTTAAAATATTCTCAGCCATGTGACTGGCTGATTCGTAGGTTCTGGTAACAGTGACAAAAGTAAAAATGGAACAGAAATTTCTGTAGTTACATGATTACTTTGTGTACATATCTGGGGCCAATATTTTTTCTTCAGTTCTAGCACATGTTTCTTCTTGGACATATTAAGGACAGCACTGGATTTCAGGTGGTGGGGAGAGGAATGACAATAATTAGTCAGTTCTGTTCTTTGGAAAGAAGAGGCCCTCCTAGCATTTGCATGGATTAACTTTGAGAACATCGGTTATAAACTTACCTAGACTATAGAAAAAGGTAGGGAGGGTGTCAGACTCTCCAGATAAAATGGTAATTAGAAAAGAGTTCCTTTATTACTTTAGATACATGGCAGGAATCTAGGGCCCTATTTTATTTCTGAGATGAGCTAAGGGTATAGTTACATCATGTGTGAAAATTCTCCCTATTGCAAATGAGTGTTCACTAGAATTAGAATTATACTTGGCACTTGCTGCTCTTATTTGGTGTTAGACTTTTTCAATGCATACTAGAGAAATCGAATACGAATGCAATACCAAGGCTTATCAGAGTTTCTAATCTTGGCACGACTATAATTGTGGCCTGGATGATTCTTTTTGTAGGGGTTACTCTGTGCATTGTAGAATTTTAGCAGCATCCTTGCCCTCTACCTATAAGATGTCAGTAGCACACCACTCCCCACCCCCAAAATAACTCTGGACATTGCCAAATTTCCCCAAGGTGGGAAAGATGGGGAGAAGGGAAACATTGCCTCAGGGTGAGAACCACTGTGTTAGATAGAATAACGTTGTGAATTTCTTGAAATGGGACTTCATGTACATTCACTCATGGAAGCAAAATTTAAAAATTTCGCACACAACCTTACTTGTGTAGACACAGCCTCACTGTCTGGGCTTAAAGCCAGAATTAAAATTAAGTATCTCCCAATTCCCTAAGACAATCAGGAAACACATTTTTCTACCTCCCTTCCCTCTACCCTGACACAATTTCTTTTGGACAATTAAACTACAGTACTTTAGGCTCCTTAGAGGAAAGCTGCTGTGTAAATGCAAAGTAATAAGGGATAGTGGCCAAGTAAAATGAAAGAAACTATACTAAAAAGCTAATTGTCTAAATTGAGAGGTTGATGCTCATGAATAAATATTCACAGACATATTTTCATTCCAATACACTGAAGTGATACCAGACTCCTACTATCAGAGGAATGTGAACCCAAAAGAGACTTAGGTTTGAAGCTAGAGACCGATCTTGTGATGCTGATCTGTAACAATAGCTGCATTGCTGCCACAGAAGTTGAATGATATCATTTTAAAATTATAAATGCCAATGCTGTGGCTAGATGAACACTTATTAATTTGATTTGCTTTAATGGGATTTTCCCCCTACGGGCAGCAAACATAATACATAAGAAATGTTGTTCTTACTGTCACTTTCATCACAGAAAACACAATCACTGACTATACTTCAGCATCCTCACAAATATTCAAATGCTAATATTTTGCTGTACGGTGGGAATTTGAATTTGACGATGAAATGCACATTGGTGAATGGAAAGTTTCACTCATTCCAAGGAGAAAGCAAAATGTGGTTAGGCGTCCCCTGAAAAAGACTAATTCTATTTAATTAGTTGTTTAATTGTGGGCTTGATTTCACTGTGAAAGGTAATGGGATAAATAGTTAATTATACTATACATTTATCTAATGTATTTGATAATCTAGCTGAACACTGGTAGCTGATTTAAGGCTAGTTGAATAGCTGATTTAAGGCTAATAACTTAATCCTGATAAAATTTAATAATAAATAACATTATTTTGGAATACAGGGCTAAGTGAGTGCATGAGTATCTCTCTTGTATCTACGAGCTCTCTGTCTCCCCAGCACTCATACATTCTTTGTCTCAATGACTGAACCAGACTGAGTTGATCACACACTGGACTCTTCCCCACTTATCCATTTATTCATGCTAATCTTTGAACTTGGAAGACTGTATCCAGTTTGTAATCATCTTATACTAATTTTACTTCTAAAATTCAGCTCCTTAGATTTTACCTCCTCTATGAAATATGGACTCGACTCCCTTAATTGAGTAAATTGAGTCTCTCCTCCAGTGGTTTGCTTCCACCTCTTTCCTATCACCTCCCTCATTGTAAAACAGTTAATCAGTTCACTTACTACCCTCCTGAGAACATGAGCTCTTTAAGATCAGGACACTTTTACAGACATTTCCTACTGAACACAGTAAACTCACAGAGCATATGACATACAGATATTTGTTGAATAAGTGAATGATCTAATGAATTAATTCAAACTACTTTATAATTTGAAATGACTCGCACAGTAGATATTAAGAGTATTATATGAAATTAACATATACTTATTTACTTGTTTCTTATCTGTATTCCCTCCCCCCTACCAGCACTACCATCACCTCCAAGTTTATGATGGGGAACTGACTGTCTGGTTTTCACTTTACCTATATTTCCCACCTCACACCTAGCAGTTGCCCAATAAACATTTATTGAAGAAAGAATCATGTTTCTGTTGAATGATTCTTCATACCCCTGTGGGATGGGTAGCTCATTTACAAATAAGCTAAAGCTTTAATCACAGAGGACACATCAGCAATACATTCACCGCCTGATATAATACTCGGTACTCTTCAAACAATTTGCAAAACACTAATACTACAGTGACTTGGACTGGGGTTTGATCACGAATTTTCTGCCTGTAATTTTTACAAAAACTGTACTTTAGCATGGTGTACATTATTATTTTAAGGCATTTGTCAATAAAGGGCAAGATAATGTGTTTAAGCTGAAGATAAACAATTCTATAGTCCAGGTATGACAGGGCTATTTGGGAAGGGAAAGAGTTGATGAGGTAGGCAGGATTTGAAGACAAGAGTGAAAGAGAACATGATTGATGGGACAAGCTCTTAGAGGGGGAGAGAGTGACTACAAAAAACCAGATAAAGTTTTGAATCTGGAAAAAGAAGATGACGGTGTTTCATTTAAACAATTCACACTCTCTTCCATGGTGTTTTATTTGTCTTACGTAAAAGACCAACTTCCTTTATAATGGACAGCATGGCCTTCCGATACCTAACCCTAACATAGCTCTCCACCTCATCACCATATTATAGGCTCAGCTTCAGCCATGTGACCTTCTTTTAGTCCTTAAAAGTCTTCAGGGCCTTCACTCATGCTGTTCTCTTCCCTCTTTGTCAGATATTCAAGTCTTACCATACGTGATATGTCATTAAGAAAAAGGTTCTTAACTTTCTTCACTAGGTTAGAGGGTAGCAAATTATAGATCCTTTTTGAATTACTATATTGCATTAATATCTACTTTGACACTAGACTATAATCCCAAGTGTTAGGCAAAGACTCTGTATTATTTGCCAATATAACTCCAACTCCCAACCCAATGTTTAACAAAATTTTTGTTGAATGAATGATTATATACAATGATGAGATGAGAAGGAATGGAACATTAATATACACATATCTATAGAGAAAGAAACACAGATGTATTTCATGAGACACCATTTTTCTTGTTTATGGTGAAATAGCTGGGTTAGAGTTGAAAATTGTCAAAAAATAAGAAAATTTAGCATTAGGCAAGGTGGAGAATTTAATATGGAATAAATAAATAACAACAATTAAAACCCAGGAACCCTCATACACTACTTGGTGGGAATGTAAATTGGTACAGCCATTATGGAAAACAGTATGGAGATTCCTCAAAACCTTAAGAATAGAATTACCATAGGACTCAGCATCTCTCTTCTGGGTATCTACCAAAAAAAATGAAAACATTTATTTGTAAAGATTAATGTACCCCTATGTTCATTGCAGCATTATTCACGGTGACTAAGACAAGGAAACAACCAAAATATCCTTTGATAGATGATTGGAAAAGACAAGTGGTACATATACGTATATAATGGAATATTACTCAGCCATAAGAAAAGATGAAATACTGACATTTGTGACAACATGGATGGATCTTGAGATCATTATGCTAAGTGAAACAAGTCAGACAGAAAAAGTCGAGAACCATATGACTTCACTCATACCATGTGGGATATAAAACTGGAAGCAACAAACGCACAAGACAAAAACAAAACAAAACAAAACAAAACAAAACAAAACCCTCATAGACCACAGACAAGAGTTTATTGGTTACCAGAGGGTAAGAGGGGAGAGGGAGTTTAGAAGAGGGAAAAGGGGATCTAATGTATGGTGATGGAAGGAGAACTCACTCTGAGTGGTGAACACAAATGCAACATATAGATGATGTATTATAGAAATGTACACTGAAATCTATATAATTTTACTAACCAATGTCACCCCAAGAAATTTAATAAAAATAAAAAAAGTCCCACACATTAACCAACAATTTCCTTATCCAATAAAGGATTCTGAGATTATTAGTGCAGCTCCCCAAATTCTTCTTTGCCACACTAAGACACACTCTGCTACAGATTTCGCAGATGAAATTTCCAAGCAATCTAAGCAGAAATCACTTCCTCAGAGGGAGCTATTTAAATGTAAAATATATCCATTTTACACTCTGATAATTATACGGTTGGTACTAGCATTTCTTAATATATCATGCCCCATAAATGTTTAAAGGCCAAGTTTATTTACCATCACAAAACATGACTGACCAGAGGTATCCTACCTAAAGTATTCCATAGGTCATGACTTTCCATTATTTTTCTATTGGAAGTCTGCTACATTCAAAGGGAGGTTGACATTTTCCCAATGTGCTCTTTCTTTTTCTTTTATTACTGATGCCCCCCCCCCCCCAGAGTGGCAGGATGGATTACAAAACAATGCTAATCTTTCTCTTACTACTTATAATTCAAATTCATTTAAATCAATTGACAGATAATCATAAGAAATCACACACACACAATTTTAATGTGTTAACATGCTAATATCCAATTTACAGAAGACTTTTGAAGCAAGAAAATGACATCGGCAGTTACACTGTCTAAACTTTTATGACAGGAAATACCTAAAGCTTTCACTAAACCTGAATTGTAGGAAGGAAAAACACACACAACACACATAAAACAAAATATTCACATCCTATTGTGATCGTTAGGTAACACTGAGCAGTAAATGTGATCTCTCTCTCTCAAAATATCTTATTCTACTGTACTCACCTTTCTCGTATTGAAACCGTGATAGTTGACCTGATAACCAAGAGGGCCATTGAGTGACTAAGGGCCCAGGAGTGGGTACAGCATGGATATTCAGGACAAAGGGAGGATTCGCATCCTGGGCAAGTCAAAGCAGGACTGCACAAGATTTGATCACTCTACCAGAACAGCGTGCAATTTAAAACTGACGAATTATTTATTTCTAGAATTTTCCATATAATATTCCAGTTCTTGGTTGACTGTGGTAACTGAAAATGAGAAAAGTGAAACCATGGCTGGGGGGGGGGGGGGGGACTGTGTTTTATTCCCATTGTTCAAATAAGCCAATAGTGGTACAGAGAGTTTAATTATATCCCCATTTCCTAACTCAATGTTCTCAGACATCATATGCATCAGATTTTATTATCACTGCTGTTTGCTTCTGCAAGGTTCTGTGGCATTTAAGTGAAGAACTGAGTAGAAAGCACTTTCTTGCTTAAGGCAGATACTTTCCTCTATTCCCCACTGCCTTAGAAATGGAATGAAGCTTCCCCTTCGACAACATAATCACAGGACCACAGTCAAGGAATGATTGCAAACATACTACATTTAAAGACCGGGATTAAAAGCTAGAGGGCTAAAAGAGAATAAAGTAAAGCCTAAAGGAAACCAGAAATCATTTTCTTAAATTACCTTTCTTAAATTAGGGGAGAAAAAATTCTCTCTCCCTAAGAGTACAACTTCTTTCTCATCTGCTTTTAATTTTAAAGTTACCTAAGCCTGTTTAAACACAGAAACCCATCCAATTAAAAAAGGAAGCATGTTTCTTTTCTTTTCCCCCCTTAATAATTGATTTTATTATCTCACAAGCACAGCTATATATTCAAAATTATCTTTGTTGTATTTTATTCAAAATTTCTAAATGCTTCATCATAGGAAAATTTATGAAAATATACAGGACATCAATTTTAAAAATGTAGGTGATATAATAGTTTCTTCATCTCTGTAATGAAGAATATACAGTCAGTTAGTTGTTTCAAAACATTTTACATTCAAGTGTTAATGTCCCATTAATCCTCATGTGATCTTCATTGATGGCTGATTCTTGAGCAGTACAGTGAAGGGGCAGAGGAATCAATCATCCCAGGAACCCAGAAATTGAAAGGCTTCCTTGTCAGTAACTGTACTTCTAAGATCAGCACAAAATTGTACGTTGTAGGCATTTGTTTGGGAAAGGATGCTGATATTTAGCTTCAGCGTCAGTGAACACTGGCTATCTTAGTGCCTAAGAAAATCAAGATTTTGCTTATTTCTCTGGATGAGGAGCTGCCAATTATCTCGGCTTTAATATTTTGGGGGATCAGAGCAGAGAAGAGTCTGCTTTTGCTGCTGGTAACAATATAAATGAACATCACCATCTGCCAATGGAGCAATGCTAGTATAATGGATGGATTCTCTAGTAAAAGGGAAGTAAGGAAGATAATAGAGGGCACTCGGTAAACATTTATTAATTTCCACTATATACTGAACAAGCAAGGGGCTAACTCCATGTAATGAGAGATTAATATCCAGAGGTAAATTTTTAGTCAAATTAATGGAGTTTAAATGTCACCATCCCTCATTTTCTCTAGATTCCTTCTGAGAAAGGTTCTATCAATATTTCCTATGATCATATATTTTTGTAAAATTTGCAAAAGCATCCTGTACTCTTTCATGACAACTCCCCTTTTCCATATTGTAAAGACTTTAGTTTTCCTCACCTTTATCTTCGCATAGACATACCCCATGAAATTGTTCATTAATTTGACCCCTTTTAATTGTTCTTGGAGAAGGTATATGAACTTCAGATCGTTGTAAGAATTGAGCTCGTATCTCTTTGCAGATTTGCAGGGTTTCCTCTGCATTCATAAACTTTTTAGAAAAGCAACAATAACTGAAAAAAGAGGGTTTTTTACTTTTCATTCAGAACATATCTTGGAAACGGACTATCAAAGGCTCTCGCCATCTGTCCTCCACTGTCAGTAACGGGCTTCTCTCGAAGGAGGAGTCAGGTGCAGTGGCATCTATAGGGCAGCTGGGACATATTCTGAGACTAAAGTGATGGTGGGTAAATATAATTCTCAGGGCCAGCATAGACTCATAATTGTCCCTTCCATGTTATGCCATTGCAGGCAGTTTATTTATAGAAATCTGCCAAATGTGTTTGGATTTCTGCATCAATGGTGATCAATAGGGTCAGAGATATAGAATCAAATTCATGCTATGAGAGATTAGGCAGAGAAAGATCAGAGGCACACTTAATAAGCCACTGACCACGGGGACACCGAGGTGTCTCTTGTCTCCTCTGGATTCTCTTTGGGCTACAACATTGAAGAGACACATAACTATGCCTTATGTTCATATCGCGACATTTCTGTGCAGATTCACTACTTTGTAACAGTGTCAGCTTAACCGTCATGACCTCCAAAAGATAAGAAGCCAGGAACAAACAGAATTAATAGTACAAGACTGCCTAGGTTACTGGCCACTCATCAGAGGTTAGGGCCCAAAATATTGTTAATAAGATGAGGTGAAGGCAACAGTTAGTCTGAAATTAGTTTTGCAAAATCTGAGCCTAGAAGCTATTTGGTTACTAATCACAACTTGTGTAAGTAGCTGTGTTAGACAACATAACAAGCCCTCCCAAAAAGTCCCCATGCAAATCCCCAGAATTTGTGAATATATTTATTACCTTACAGAGTAAAAGGTGATTAAAATAAAAGATCTTGAGGCTGTTTTTTCTCCATTGTATGTTTTTGGCTTCTTTGTCAAAAATTATCTGTCCATATTTATGTGCATTTATTTCTGGGTTTTCAATTCTGTTCCATTGGTCTGTGTGTCTGTTTTTCTGTCGAGACCATACGTTTTGATTATTGTTGCCCTATAGTACAAGCTGAAGTCAGGGAGTGTGATACCTCCAGCATTGTTCTTTTTTTCTTAGGATTGCTTTGGCTATTCAGGGTCTTTTGCAATTTTAATATTAAACAAAATTGAAGAACAACGTGATTCAACAATATGTTAACTTTTATACTAAAATATAGAATGATATATAATTATGCAATTGACCCATTGTTCTATGTAATAAAAATTAAAAATTATTTCATTCTAAATGTTAAAGACTGAAAGAAAATAAATAAAATGAAAAAATAATATTCATTAACAGAAATGCTTTTAAATATCAAAATTACTTTTATCTATATCTATATGTAAAATTGTATATCTATACGTATATTATCTATATCCATAGCTATATCTAGTTATGTCATCTATCTATATAATTTTAGAACTAGCACAGAAACCAAAAGGGAAAAAAGCAAAAGTAAAACTATAGAAGTCTCCAGATTCAGGGAAATCCCTATTTCTATTAAACAACAATGTATTATAGAATGGGATTTTGGGGTAACTTCTCAGTTTTTTGTGCTTCAATTCTGTGCCTTTAGATATTTAACATGAAAGAAAATATATTTGACAAGGTCAGGAAAAAAAGGATTATTTTTCTCTTCAGGTTAAAACAAACAGTGAAAAACTTCACATTGATCTACTACGGGCACAAATATATGATACTTGTCTGAAGAAATAGCTATATCAATGAACATAGTAAATAAACTTCCTGGACAGAGGACAGGGATTGATTCAATACTCTCACAAAAGTTTCACAGATGTGCTCTTTAAACTGGTGCACCATTTTACAGGCAGCCAGCTTTAAAGCCAGGCATGGTAAAAGAATTAACTCCCTGAATCTGAAATGATTCTTAGTCAGTTTATCATATCAGCTTAATTTGTCCCTTCTTTATTGTCACCGTTTCTAAATTTTCAGAATCAAATATCCAGATTAAATTTAGGTAATCTTACTTTTTGGCATCTTTTAATTATGCCCCCTCCAAAAAAAATTGTTTTCTTCTGCTATTAATTACTATTGAGCCCCAAACCATCAAATTTGTCAGGTCTTTTGATTATTTAAGTAGTTTACTCAATTTCAACCGTGCTTATAACACTTAGTGGTTCATGGCAGCCTTCCCTATTTTTTATTATTTATTTCAGGCTGTCATTGATAGTCCATCCAGAATAATACTTTTTTTTTTCTTTTTTTATTTTTAAATCGCAGTCTTGACTGCCCACTACATTAGTTCTAATTAAGCACATTTCTTTTTTTCCAGTCTGCTTTGTTTTATATTTCTTGGTTTTATGGGAAAGCATCAAAAAAATCCTCTGCATGGAACCTGATAATCCTGATGACTACATGTAATGGATTTCCCTCTCATGGATGACAGATTGGATAAGCAGGCTGTGAGCATTACGTATTGTTCTTAAGCAAAGTATGCCAAGATATATGCCATTTCTTGAGATTGGTACATATTTACAAGCAGTATCTACAGATCTCCAGCTTAAATCCTTTTGCCTAAAAACAATGATGGACTTTTTTTGTTCTATTTTATTTTATAAATCAGACTTTTTTCATAGACATGTCAAATAATGTAAGAAGTGTAACCGAAGTTCACGATGGGGGTCACACTTTCTACCATACAAAAAATTGTAACAAAGGCCCGTACAGCCTTTCTTTTCTCCCACCTACTGCATATTCAGTAACCATGCTCCACACACACTCACACAAACATCTTTCAGGTGAGTTCCAGGTCCTGTCTGCAGAGGTTCTTCTAGAGATAGCATGTTATATTTATTCAGGTATTTTTCAAAGTACCTAATGTAATATAGGGCCTTACACATATTCGTCACTCACTAAATATATGCTGTGTAATGCTATTTAGAAACAAATATTAAGTAAGACAATGAAGTGATAGGAATTATTTCTAGATTCTTCTTAACCTATATTGAAGTTACAAAAGTCATTCATACCTGTTATTAAAAAAAAATAAAATGAAAACACACAGAAACTATGAAGGGTAAAATAAAAATAGCCCATATTTAGGAAAACAAAATATTTCACAAAGTAATTCCAAAAGAGAAAAATCCCCAAATCAGTTTTCAAAATTACCATGGCGAATTTTAGAAAGTATAAATAATTTATAAGAACATGGCAAGTTAATTTAATTAACATCAACAAAGTTTAACATAATGGCTACTACAGATTAACCACTCTCCTTTTTGATGGTGATACAAAGAAGAATGAGAGATTATCTATAACTGAGAAACTCACAACATGGCAAGATAGTCAGACACTGTACTAAATGGTGTTATAGGCAGATACACAAATGCCACGGTAAGCACAGCTAAGTAAGCCAATATATACAGCTGTTTCCCTCTTTTGTTTAGTCTGAGAATTTGTATTATAAGTGCCTCTCTTTTGGAAATGAACCAACATTCTATGCTGAATTTCTCTAAATATTACTTATCTGAAATTGGATCCTATAGACAAAGGACATCATTCTCTTAGTCTCACTGCTTCATTCGCCAACCCCTGTCCTCCACCAGCTCATGAAGAAATAGATACCCAAACATGAAAACCAACAGTTTTTTTTCTAAGACCATTATGGACTCTATAAGAAAAAATACTATGACTGACTAGTAAGATTCAGCAGTCAGGAGAACATCTTATCAGGATAACACTATACATTTTAGTAACAGAGATTAAAATGAGTGAAAAAATATGTGGAAACCATCAAATTCCTTATATCAAGATTATCAGTGATACTTGACCACTATAATCTTTGACCAGATACTTTTTGCAATAAAGTCTGGATGACTAGAATATTAACAATAAGCTAGGCATTTTGACTCTCAGCTTCTTGTTCTTTGTAACAGATGGTTTCATTATAGAAGAATCCACAGACAATATAGACATTCTCTTGTGCTTACCTCTTACATATGAAAAAAAGTTTATTCCATTCTTCCCCTGACTACACTGAAGTATTACTGATACATACAAATTGGTTATTTTTGTCTAGGTGTGTGAGTCTGTATTTTTATGGGTTTTCCACAACAATGTAATAGTTCAGTGGTTCATTTACGCTAAAAAAAAAAAAAAAAAAATGTCTAAAATGAACTAGTAATATTTAAAATCAAGAAAAATAGAGCAGTTCTGATCAAGATAACAAAGTAGATAAATGTTGTGCTCAGCTCTGCCTGTGACCACATTAAAATTACAACTAAATTATAGAATAATCAACCTAGAGGATCATCTGAAGACTAGTTGAACAGAAGTCCTATAACTATGGATATAAAGAAGAAGCCACCCTGAGATGGGTAGAAGGAATGGAGATGCAGAGCTGTCCCCACACCCACATGTGGCGTTCAAGAAACAGGAGGGATATCTTGGCTGCAGAGGTCGCTCCTGAAGCGCGAGGGATCCTAGCATCACGTGCGCCTCCCCAGAGTACTGGGGATGGGAAGATGAGCCCCCACAAAATCTTGCTATGAAAGACAGTGGGGATTTCATCTGCCCGGGTAAGACAGAGGAAGCTAGAAACCAAGGTGACCTCTTAAAGGGCCCACACACAGACCTTCTCACTCCCAGGCACTCACCCTGGGCTCCAACAGAGAGGGTCCAGCTCAAGAGGTGCCAGAGACATATGGAAAGAGACTGAGTTGTGAGACCTCAGGGCCAGGACTGGAGGGAAAACTGCCATTGTCCCTGTGTTGAGCCCTACTCCATGTAGCTGGCAGGTGGGTGCCATCTTTCTGTGTTGATCCACTCCCCAACATGGACAAATCTGAATTTTCATTGGTCTGGTGAACTCCACTCACTCTACCCTGGTGACACTCTGGGACTCAACTCCACCCAACTTGAGCAATGCTAGAGGCTTTTTCGTGGCTGCCAGGCATCTGATGTTGGCCTGCACTGCAGTTTTCCTTGAAAAAATTCTCTAGGGTCCATGGACCTCAGGTGACTGGTAACCAGCCTCAGTGTACTCTGATACTTTTGCAGAGTGCCCCAAGGCTCAGAACTGGTGTAAAATCAGAATCTCCTTTAACCCATTGAACACCACTAACCCCATGGTGGTGACTCCCTGAGACCCAGTCTCACTTAATTCCCATACCTCTCAAGGCTATTTCAGCAGCTGAGCCTTATGGACAACTAATAGAAGGCAGCAGGCCTCAGGGTGCCCTGGACCTTTTGCTAACCTGCCCCATGCTTGGTGATGGTGACAGCTAGCCTTGATTCCCAGTATGGACTCTCTATCATACCTCCAGGTGCAACGCAGTCAGTGACCAATCACAGATCGCTTTGTAGATCCTACAAGGTGGCACTGGACAAGTCACAGGAAGGGGCTAATCTTAGCCTGAAAAGGAGCCCTTTGAAAGAGGCCCCCAAATCAGTATACTCAGTGGCCAGCTTCAAACCAAAACAGACCACCACCCAATTACCCTCATAATTGACACACCCAAAGGGTGGTCTTGGCAGGCATCAGAGACTGCTGAGGCAAATCCCACTCTGTGGGGTCAGCCCCTGCACTATAGCTCATATGCTGTAGTCATGACTAATACTCACAGCTAGTAAGCCTGAGGGTCAATACGCCATATTGACATGCCAGCAGCAATCAAGGCTCAACTATAACAGGAGGGCACACACAACCCACACACAGGACACTCCTAGAGCATCTGGCTCAGGTGACCAAGGAGACTGCACCACAGGGCCCTATAGGACTCCTACTACATAAGGTCATCCTGCCCAAACTGGAAGATATAACAGATCCACCTACATACACAGAACCAAACACAGAGAGGCAGCCAAAATGAGTGTGTGTGTGTGTGTGTGTGGGGGGGGTACATGTCTCAAATGAAAGACTAGGAAAAAACCCAGAAATAGGTCAAGCAATCTACCAGATATAGTGTCCAAAACACTGGTTATAAGTATGCTCAAGGAAATTAGTGTGAATTTCAACAAAGAGATAGTAAGCATAAAAAGGGACATAGAACCCATAAAAAAAGAACCAGTCTGCCCCCCCAAAAAAATAAAATAAAATAACCAGTCAGAAATGAAAAATACAATAACTGAAATAAAAAATATACTAAAAGGAATCATCAACAGACTAGATGAAGCAGAGGATGAAATCAGTGATTTAGAATACAAAGTAGCAGAATAGTGAAAAGAAAAAAAAAAATAATTAGAAAAAAAATGAGGATAGTTCAAGGAACCTCTGGGATAACATGAAGTGCAACAACATTCATATCATAGGGGTAGCAGAAGGAGAAGAGAGAGAACAAGGGACTGAGAACCAATTTGAAGAAATAATGAATAAAAACTTCCCTAACCTAGAGAAGGAAATAAACATACAAGTTCAGGAAGTGCAGAGAGTCCCAAAAAAGATGAACCCAAAGAAACCCATACCAAGACACGTCATAATTAAAATGCCAAAGGTTAAAAACAAAGAGACAATCTTAACAGCAGCAAGAGAAAGACAGCTATTTACCTACATGGGAGTTTCCCTCAGACTGTCAGCTGGGTTTTCAACAGAAATTTTGCAGTCCAGAAGAGATTGGCAGGAAATATTCAAAGTGATGAAAAACTTGAAACTAAAACTAAGATTACTCTATCCAAGAAAGCTATCATTAAAAATTGAAGGACAGATATAAAGAGCTTCCCAGACAAGAAAAAGCTAAAGGAGTTCATCACCACCAAACCAGTATTACAAGAAATGAAAAAGGGATTTCTTTAAGAAGAAGTGGGGGAAGGACATAATTATGAATAATAATATGACACTAACTACGTACCTACCAATAATCACTATAAATGTAAATGGATTCAATGCTCCAGTGAAAAGACATAGGGTAGCTGAATGGATAAGAAAACAACATCATACATATGCTGTCTACAAGAGACTCTCTTCAGATAAGAAGATACAAACAGACTTAAAATAAATGGATGGAATAAGATATTTAATGCAAATGGAAACAAAAAGTAAAGTTGGGGCAGCAATACCTTGTATCATACAAAATGACTTTAAAACAAATCTACCAGACAGAAAATCAACAAGAAAACAGTGGCTTTAAATGACACATTAGATCAAATGGAGTTTATTGATATTTTAGAGTAGTTCACCCCAAAGTAGCAGAATACACATTCTTTTCAAGTGCACGTGGAACATTTTCTAAGATAGACCACATGTTAGGCCACACAACAAGTCTCAAAAATTTAAGAAGATTGAAATCATACCAAGCACCTTCTCTGACCACAATGGTATGAAACAAGAAATCAATTATCAGAAACAAACAAACAAACAAACAAATACACAAACAAACAAAAGCAACTGAAAAACACACAAACATATGAGAGCTAAATAACATGCTACTAAACAATGAATGTGTTAACAATGAGATCAAGGAATAACTCAAAAGATACCTTGATACAAATGAAAATGAAAACACAATGACCCAAAATCTATGGGACACAGCCAAAGTAGTTCTATGAGGGAAAGTTCATAGCAGTATAGGCCTACCTGAAGAAACAAGGAAAATCTCGAATAAACAATATAACCCTATACCTAATAGTACTAGAAAAAGAACAGCAAACACACAAAATATCGATGAAACCAAGAGCTGGAACTTTGAAAAGATAATAATAATAATAATAATAATAATAATAATAATAAACCTTTAATCAGTCTCTTACAGAAAAAAAGTGAGATGGTCCAAATTAATAAAATCAGAAGTGAAAGACAAGTAACCACTGACAACACAGAAATACAAAAGATTATAAGAAACAATTATATGTAATGCAATTGAAAAATTTTCAAAAGAGGGGAAAAGGTGAAGGGTAATAGGGGTTCAAATTTCCAGGTATAAAACATATAACTCATGGGGATGTAATGTACAGCGTAAGGAAGATAGTTAATATTGCGGCATCAGATGATTGTTGGACTCATAATGGTTATCACTTCTTTATTGTTAATATTCAATATTGAATAACTATGGTGTATCCTTAAAACTAATATGATATTGTATGTTACCTATATTTTTATAAAAATTTAAAAAAATAAAAAATCAGCTCAGAATAAAAAAATAGAAATAAATAAATAAAATCTAGAAAAATGTTTAAACTCTGTTTTAGTGTGATGATATCTGCTGAAGATAAAAGAAAGCTTAGTTGTTTTTTTTTCTTTTTTAATTGAGGTAACATCAGTTTGTAATACTATATAAGTTTCAGGTATACAACATCAAAATTCGATATCTGCATGCACTATAGTGTACTTACCACCAGAAAGTCTAGTTTCCATTTGTCACCATATAATTGACCCCCTTTACCCATTTTTACTTCCCCCTACCTTTTTCCCTTCTGGTAACCATTAATCTGCTGTCTGCATTTATGAGATTGTTTTTGTTTTTGAATAAGTTATATGGTATTTGTCTTTCTCCATCTGTCTTATTTCACGTATTATAATACACTCAAAGTCCATCCATGTTTTCATAAATGGAAGGATTAGATAGATAGATGATAGATAGATAGATAGATAGATAGATAGATAGATAGATGATAGATAGATAGATAGATAGATAGATAGATAGATAGATAGATAGATAGATATAGAAAGATAGATAGATATTTTATCCATTCATATTTTGGCTATTGTAAATAATGTTTCTATGAATGTAGGGGAGCATATGAATTTTGGAATTAGTGTCTTTGTATACTTTGAATAAATACCCAGGTGTGTAATTGCTAGATCCTATGGTAATTCTATTTTTAAATTTTTGAGGAACCTCCATACTGCATTCCATAGTGGCTGCACCAACGGTATACAAGTGTTCCTTCTTCTTCACATTCTCTCCAACACTTGTTGTTTCTTCTCTTTTTGATAATAGCCATTCTAATTTGTGTGAGGTGATATCTCATTGTGGATTTTATATTAATTTCCCTAATAATTAGTGATGTTGAACATGTTTTTCTGTGCCTGTTGGCCATCTGCATGTCATTTTTTGAAAAATTTCTATTCATATCCTTTGTCTATTTTTGTTAAACTGGGTTGTTTGTTTTACTATTGTTGAGTTTGTTATATATTTTGGATATTAACTGTTTATGAGATGTATGATTTGCAGACTGTTTTTTCCATTTGCATAGGTTTTAGTGATTTTTTGTGTGCATTTGACTACAACAGCAAAGGAAACAAAAACAAAATAAATAAATGGGACTATAACAAACTAAGAAGCTCCTGCACAGCAAAGGAAATCATCAACAAAATCAAAAGGCAACCTACCAGAAAGCTTCATGTTTTTTGTCTGTATTTATTCTAGGAAAGTTTACAAAATTGTATTTCATCAAGAAAATATAAAAATTACTACATCTCCATATTGGAGATTTTTCAACATGGAAATTATTCATTCATGAGATTCCCTTAATTCTAAAATACACTGTAAAGACACTAAGCAAAAATCATTCCATTGAGCAAGAAGATAGGAGGACTCCAAGTTCACTGATAATTTGTGTGATTTTGTGCTCAGTTCCAATGTTCTGGGTAATAATAAAAAAATTTTTACTTTAGGATTATCAGTCCTTATCTGTAAGAAACTTTATTTTAGGATTATCTCTCCTTATATGTGAGAAAATGTGTTTCTGAGGCTCCAGTAGCATGTGTATAATAATCATCAAATGAGCAATCTAGTTTTAAAGGGACAGGATACTTTGGATAAAAGTATATCTGAGTAGAAAAGTTTCCCAACAATGTGATGTCGCAGTTCTAGAAGACTATATTATAAATATGTATTATATTGGATCATTTTATTAAGTAGACAGTTTTAATACTGATTATATTATGTTGGTGCAAAAGTAATTGCAACTTTTTGCAATTATTTTTAATCTTTTAAACTACAATTACTTTCACACCAACCTAATATTTCAAGATCCTTAAGTACTATTTTACTTTTCTTTTTAAACAGGTGGCATTATATGGTATAAAATTATAGAGAAAAATTATATTGGAAAACAATGATGAGAATATAAACTAGGTAATGAAAGAAAACACCATGTCTGTTTTGAAGGGTTGAACATCAATATATGGTTCTACTGAGTACTCCTACTGTTCTTTTCAATCAAGGTCATATAGTAGTTTTCAAAGAAATGTTTATTAGGTTATAATAATTATTTAAACTTAAAAATGCAAATTACCTCTCTGGTGGTGGGCTTTGTTAGATGATTATGTCTGATATTTTAGCAGCAGAGTTATTTGTAAAAGAAGAAAGAACATATTTTAAGAAGAAGCAGACAAAAACATAACTATACTTCTATTTTCATCAAACATAAAAAATAGGGGAATTTGGAAGTTTTCATGCAACTGTATCTTGGAGAAAAATATAAAGGAAATAAATACTGTAAAGAAAATTTGTCAAGTGGTCACTGTAAGTTCATTGTAGAGACTCCAGAAAATAAAGCATTATTGAATATATATATATATATATATATATATATATATATATATATATATATATATAATTTTTAAAATGATCGTTTCAAAATGTGTTTTTTAAAAGGTACATATAGGTGACTAGTGGAAAATGAGGGAACTTAAGTGACAAATCAGTTTTATATTAGTGACTGGTTGTTTGCACTAATGTACTAATATTTGACCATACCGAACGTTTGCCCTGTAATGATATCGTTCTATCCCACACTGACTCTGCGCTGGTCTTGTGGTTTGGTTTAGCCAATGAAATATGTTCGTGTGCTAGTGTGAAAGTGATGCTGTGCTAGTTTAGAGTTTGCACACTTCCATTTACCCTCTTAAAACTCTGAATCGAGTATGAGAACAAGCCCAGGGATGGAAAGGAGGAGGGAAAGATCAAATGAATCATACAATCATTTCAGCTAAGGTCATTCTAGACAATCCAGGTACCAGTCAACCTGCTAGTTGGCCACAGAAGCATTCAACTTTCATCTATAAATAATAGAAACAACTCAAAATAATTTACAAATGAAGTCATTTATAATTTCACATAGTTAAGTTTGGTTGATTTACTGTCTCAACAATATCACCAAAAACAAACAAACAAAAACAGACAAAAAACCCCATCAACATACCAACCTCTCAAACCAGCTTTTATTTTAATCTTCTCTATGTCAGTAAATGGCATTATCTTTTATCCAGCTGTCATAACTGTTTCCACTTCTTTCTCTCATTTTATTCATCAGCAATTCTGATGTCTTAACTTTTGAAATACATACAGCATTGGACTAAATTTACTAAATCTATTATTACCATCTTGATCCAAAGCAACATTGTCTCCTGCAGAATTACTGCAATAGCTTCCTAATTTGTCTCTCTACTTCAAACTTTATATCTCTATAGTATATTCTTAAGTGTAGGGTGATCCTTTCATACTGTAAATCAGATCATGTCACTTGTCTGATGACAATTCTCCACTCTGCTGATTTCATTAAAAGTTACAATGTTCTAATTCTGTGTTGTCCATTTCAGTGGTTATTAGCCACACATATGTAGTGATTGATTACTTGGTATGTGCCTGGTCCAAATGAAGGTATGTTTTTAAGTATAAAATACACTCTGGATTTAAAAAACCTAATATGACAAAAAAAAAAAAAAAAAATGCAAAACACCTCATTAACATGTATCTTGATTACATGTTTAGACGTTAATGTTATGCGTATATTGGGCTAAATAAAATATATTACTAAATTAATTTGGTTTTACTTTTCTTTTTTATGTGGCTACTAGATACCAAGAAATTATATGTGTCTTTCAGTATATTTCTACATGGTTTGGCCCCTATTTTACCACTATGAATTAAGCTCTTAACTATGCTCCTCCCCTATGTTCGTTGCTCTCCAACCAGGCTTTTGTAACACACTTTTGTAACCTTCCTATTGTCACAGAAACACCAGGCATACACCTACTTGGTACTTTTTAAGAGCAATTTTAAGTTTTGTGTCAATAAATATAGTTAGGATTCTTTTTAAGAAAATCAATGCAAAATTATTCCTATAAAATAAGGTAAAAATAAATATTTATTAGAATAAAAGGAAATCACTACAAATTATAATTCTTAAAAAGATAAAAAAAATACCACATCATGAACTCTAAACTCTAGAGCAACAACATGATATTACAGGCACCGTAATTCCTAACAGTCTATGGTCTCTGGCCCTTCACCTTCAGGTCACAGCTCCTGTAGTATCAGTTCTGTGGCCAATAGAATTACTTTTGGAAGTCACTCCTATGTTGGGATGACTAGCCTTAATAGCCTAAATGTAAGTGACTGACATATAGTTCATCACATTCATATCATATGTAATCATATTAAATGTATCCCCAGTTCAACTTATTTTTATCTAGTTTTTCCAAAATGCCTGTGGCACTTACACACTACCCTACAAAAACAGAAGCATAATAAATGGGAATTTGAAGTTAAAAGACAGTCACCTTATCCAACAGAAGCTAAAAAGTCTAATTACTCAAATATTAACAAAAACATGACCATGTGATCTATTGCTACCTTCATAGTAAATTCTCCCCTGAGGGCTTTGTATGTGTAACACCTCCTTCAAGTCTCCTTAAAGAATCACCTTCCCAATAAGACTTACCCTGGCTATCCACTGCCATCTACAGCTTTCCCAATGCTCTGCTATATTTTTTCCATATGCTATAAAAATTGCTTTATTAAGAATGTCTTGGTTGGTTGAGCTTCCCTGATATCACTGGAATGTAAATGCCATGAGAACAGGAATTTTTATAGCTCCCCACCACGCATCCCCAATGCTTTGAATTATGTCTATAGCAGAGGAACTATTCAATAAATGTGAATTCAGTGAATGAAGAAACTAGAGCCTTATCTTTCTGCTCTGCCAGATTCACTGCTCTTCACATCTTCCTCCTATGTTTGCAAGATGATGCAGCTGACATCATCTCTTCAAACAACTTCATAGTGAAGAAGGGCTAGGAAGCATTCTTTCTTGGTTCTCCTTTGCATTTGTCTAAATCATTAGGTTTTGCTTTAGTATTGGCCATTTTCTTCATTATGCTTTCTTGTCATTAATTTTATTGTTTCTTTCCTATCATGATGTCTTAAATGTCTGAGTTATTATTCTTCATTTTTTTTCTCAATGGACATAAATATGAAGTTTATAATGTTTTGTTTTGTTTTGTTTTCCTCTGAGGCCTATTTAGCTGTTCCATACATATTTATAAGTCAGGCTCCAATTGCCATCATTTTAAAATTTTTGCAATTTGTGAGTGAACTTCCCCTATCACCTCCAAGTTCCAAAAGAGACAGCTTTGTGTTTTGTTTTAATATAATTTATAAATTTATAATTTGGCAGCACATATACTAACATTGGAAGAAAATACAATTTATAAATGAGTCAGATAATGTTTTATTTTTCTTTAGATGTATAGGTTTACTGCACTGTAATCAGAAAATGTGGTCAACTATTCCTATTTTTGAAATATATTGGGAAATGTCAGTTTGTTCTCTATGAGTCTGGGATGAAGGTTAGGTGACTGGATGAAAAAGATAAAGGGACTGTGTTTCCCCGAAAATAAGACCTCGCTGGACAATCAGGTCTAATGCCTATTTTGGAGCAAAATTTAACATAAGACCTGGTCTTATTTTACTATAAGATCAAGTATAATATAATGTAATGTAATATAATATAATATAATATAATATAATATAATATAATATAATATAATATAATATAATATAATATAATAATTTTTGCTCCAAAAGATGCATTAGAGCTGATTGTCGGGCTAGGTCTTATTTTTGGGGAAACAGGGGATTAAGAATAACAAATTGGCAGTTACAAAATTGTCATGGGAATTTAAAGTACAGCACAGGGAATATAATCAATAATATTGTAATAACTGCATGGTACCAGGTGGGTACTAGACTTATCAAGGGGATCACTTCTTAAATTACATAAATGTGAAACCACTATGTTGTATACCTGAAATTCATACAAATTGAATGTCAAATGTAATTGAAAAAATAAAAAATACAATAAAAGTATATTGGGTTTTTTTGTGGCATGATAATGGGAGTTTATCATGAATGATCCATCTATAGTCATGTTTTTTTTACATTTTGCTGCATTTCTTAACAAAACACATAATTTATTCTATTAGTTCCATTAAGCTACACACTCAAAGAATCTTACCTAAAACTAGGTATCACAAAAGCAGATGAGACTGTTAAAATTGGCATCATTAGAAAATTAAAATGTTCTAATGACACTATAAAATAATTCACTTAAGATTTTGTTATAAATAAAAAGTGCTAAATTAATAGATGTTCTCTGCCATGTAGGAATACAGGAAGAAAAATAAGTTGAATGAAAATAAGTTGAATGAGTTTAATGATACTTTTCACAATATTCTTTAATAAAGTAGAAAACTCATTCAAGAGAACTGAAGTCAGAAATATGCAATGTGAGGGGTGTTTCTTCATATCTCCTCCTGAAGTCATAATAAATTGAACAGCTATAATTCAACAAAGGATTCCTTACACAACACACACATACATTTGAGAGATCTATGAATCGAAACATCTGAAGGTGGGTGAATCGAGGTGAAGAAGGGAGGAGAAAAGGGAGAAGTACAGAGACAGGGGCCACGGATGCAGAGCAGAGCTCACTAAGGTCCCAGGAGAAATGAAGGGAGGATTGAGAGTGCAGGTGCACTCTCTGTGGCCCCAGCAATTCTGCCTGAGATATTAACATATAATACAGCTGAACCCAGCCATGACGCAGAGACCTTGGGGCAAAGACCAAATACAGAATTACAAAAACTATGGTCTAACAGTCTTCACTGCCAGGGAGAAAACAAAGCCACTGCGCCTGGCTGTCTTCCTCCACCCAGAGTTTGCCTCCCCTACACCCTCATAGTGTTAGCAGCAGGTCCCAGAAAATAATGGTAGCAGTATTGGATTGAAGAGCAGAATTATCTACAGCCCTGAGGAATGGAGAGATAGTTCCTGAGTGGCAGACACAAGTATGACTAATTCCAGTGACAAGGGAGGAACTACAAGGGCAAGACAGCTATAATATGACACTTGCCATTATTTGAAAGAGAGCAAAGCCACAAACACACCAGCCACTTCTACTAGCCCACCGCAGTCCCACGTTTCATGGCTTATCAGAGCAGGGCACCTAGGGCTGCTGAGGTGCATAGCTCTGCATCTGGCTGCAGGGGCAGCAGTGGGATTTCAGAGGCTCAGAAACCCATCATCCACCACATTCTCCCTCAGGGAGGGTGCCCTGAGACTGAGGTGACCTGGTCACAGAGGAGATGCCCACCTCCCCAGGAAATCACCCACTGCACAAGAAGCCAAAACAGCACAAGAGAAAATAAAACACTGCAGGGCTACCTACTGGAAAGCCAAAGAAAGACCGCTTACTATCAACGTACTACAGAATTCACTCCTAGAGATGTCCAGGAAGAGAAATAATCCATTAATTGCCATGACTAACCAAGGTAATAAGGCAGCTCAGAAAGAAAATGAAAAATCTCTGGAAAATAAACTCAAAGACATGGAAATATATGACTTAAATGACAGAGAATTCAAGACTGAATTCTGAAAAAATTCAATGAGATGTAAGAAAACTCAGACAGGCAGTGTAGTAAAATCAGAAATAAAGTCAGTGAACAGTATGACTATTTTACCAAAGAGATTGAAATAAAAAACACAAAACAAACAAACAAACAAAAACAAACAAACAAAAAAGAACATAGAAATTCTGAAGCTAAAGAACTTAATAAAGGTGAGGAAGAAGGAAATGGCCAGTTTAGGAAATAAAGATGACCAGATGGTGGAAAAAATTAGTGATATTGAAGATAAAATCTGGAAATGACATAGATAAAAGGAGAGAGAGTTATGAGAGTTAAAGGAAATGAAAGAACCCTACAAGAGTTACTTAATACCATCAGAAAGAGCAATATAGGAATAATAGGTATACCAGAAGGAGAAGAGATGGAAAAGGAAAAAGAGAGTCTATTCAAACAAATAGTGGAACAGAACTTCCCAAACCTGTGGAAAGAACTAGATCCCGATTCCAAGAACACCAAACAGGGCACCTAATTATCTCAATCCTAACAGGCCTTCTCCAAGGCATATTATATTGCAGCTGTCAAAAATTAATGAGAAAAAAAGAATTCTCAAGGCAACCGGGGGCAGGGGGGGCGGGGCGGGAGAGAAAGTAACCTATAAAAGAAAGCCCATTAGATTATCTTCAGCTTTTCTAGTAGAAACTCTACAAGCCAGGAGGGAGTGGAATCAAATTTTCAATCTATTGAAAGAGAGAAATTACAAGCCAAGAATAACGTATCCTGTAAAGCTATCCTTTAGATATGAAGGAAGAATAATGATCTTACCAGATATACAAAAGCTGAGGGAATTTTCTACCACAAGGCTTGAATTACAGGAAATACTGAAGAGGCATTTGACCTGAAACAAAAAAACAAAAAAGGATACAAAAATATGATCAAGATTACTAACAAACAGACAAAGCAAGAAATGGCAACTCCTACACAAGTTGGGCTCTCTACACTTAAACATAACATAAAGGATATAGAAGTTAAAAACATAAAGAAGGGAAAAAGAGAAGTAGAAGACAATTTGCTACTGGAAATCAGAAATGAACTCACAGCATAAATAGGGATGATTTATGACAACAAAAACATTAAAAGGAGGGGAGGAAAGGGGAATTTGCAGAGGGGAATATAAATAAAATGCACACTGAAGAAAAAACATTATACAATATATGAAACTTTCTTTAACATAAATTTAGTGATAATCACTTAAAAAAGAATTCAGAACTGAGACACATAACATAAAATAAGAGAAAACAGAGAGAGAAAAAATCATAGAATACCACCAAAATAAAATAACAGACAAAAACATAAAGGCAAAGAAACAATGGAGACACTGTGCTATGAGAAAACAAAAGATAAAATGGCTATAGGAAATACTCATATATTAATAACCACCCTAAATGTAAATGAACTGAACTCACCAATAAAAAGGCACAGAGTTGTCGATAGGATCAAAAAACAAAACCCAACCATATGCTTCCCCTAAGAGATATATCTCAGCTACAAGGACAAATACAAACGCTAAGTGAAAGGGTGGAAAACCATACTCCAAGCAAACAATATCCAAAGCAAAGTCAGTGTAATCATACTTATATCTGATGAAACAGACTTCAGGATAAAAAAGGTAACAAGAGACAAAGATGGACATTTTATAATGATAAAGGGTACAATACAGCAAAAGGACATAAAACTTATCAATATATATGCTCTCAATCAGGGAGCATCAATGTAGAACTCAATCAGTTCTACATACAGAACTAAAGGGAGAAACTGACAAAAACATAATTATAATAGGGGACCTACATACATCATTGATAGCTAGGGATAAATCATCCAAACAGAAAATATCAGCCTTAATGAC
Organism: Rhinolophus sinicus; assembly: GCF_057876585.1. Lineage (NCBI taxonomy): Eukaryota > Metazoa > Chordata > Mammalia > Chiroptera > Rhinolophidae > Rhinolophus > Rhinolophus sinicus. The sequence goes on from NC_142501.1 coordinate 81,723,325, forward strand.
ACATAGACCAAATGGACATAATTGACATTCACAGAGCTTTTTACCCCAGAACATTTGATAATACCTTCTTTCTAGTGCACATGGAACATTCTCAAGTATAGATCATGTGTCGGGACACAAAACTAGCGTCACCAAACTTAGGAAGATTAAAATCATACCAAGCATATTGTCTGAGCACAGTACTTTGAAATTGGATATCAACTGCAAAAAGAAAGTGGGAGAAACCACAATTATGTGGAAATTAAACAACATGCTACTAAAGAGCAACTGAGTCAAAGACGAAATAAAGGAAATTCAAAGAAACACAAAAACAAATGAGAATGATAATATGTCTTATCAAAATTATTGGGATGTGGCAAAAGCAGTATTAAGAGGAAAATTTACATCAACACAGGCCTAGCTCAAGAAACAAGAAAAATCCCAAATAACATTACATCTTAAAGAAATAGAAAAAAGAAGCAAAAGTGAAATTCAAAGTCAGCAGAAGAAAGGAAATAATGAAACTTGAGCAGAATTAAATGAAATAATGAAAAAGTGATAATAGAAAAATTAATGCAACAAAGAGTTGGTACTTTGAAAAGATGAATAAAATGTACAAACCATTCACTAGACTCAGTAAGGAAAAAGACAAAAAAACAAAACAAAACAAAAAATAACACATACACAAACAAAATCAGAAATGAAAGAGGAAAGGTTACTATGGTTACCAAAAGATCATATGAGAATACTATGAAAGATATATACCACCAAATTCAATAACCTAGACAAAATGGACAAGTTCTTAGAAATGTAGTATCTTCCTAGACTAAATCACAAAGAACTGGAAAATGAAAACAGACTGATCAACAGTAAGGAAATCAAAACAATTATCCAAAATCTCCCTAAAAGAAAAAGTCCAGGAACAGCCAGCTTCTCTAGTGAATTCTACCAAACATTCATAGATGATTTAACACCTGTCCTGCTCAAACTCCTCCAAAAAACAGAAGAGGAGGCAATACTTCCTAACTCATTTTATGAAGCCAACATTACCCTGATACCAAAACCTGGTGAGGATAACATTAAAAAAGAAAATTATAGACCAATATCTCTAATGGATATAGATGAAAAAATCCTAAACAAAATTCTAGCAAATCGAACACAACAATGTATTAAAAAGATTATACATCACAACCAAGTTGGGTTCATCCTAGGGCACAAGGATTGTTCAACATATGCAATTTGATCAATATGATACACCACATAAACAAAATAAAAGATAAAAAATATATGATTATATCAATAGATGAAGAAAAAGTATTTGACAAGATACAACATCCATGTAAGATTAGAACACTTAATAAAATGAGTATAGAAGGATAGTACCTGAACATAATAAAGGCTACATATGACAAACCCTCTGCTAATATCATACTTAATGGTAAAAAACTAAAAGCTTTTCCTCTAAAATCAGGAAAAAGACAGTGATGCCCCATTTCACCACTGTTATTCAACATAATATTGGAAGTCCAAGCCAAAGCAATCCAGCAAGAGAAATAAATAAAAGGCATCTAAATTGGGAACAAAAAAAATTAAATTATCACTTTTTACAGATGACATGATTCTTCATATAGAAAATGCTAAAGACTCCACCAAAAAACTATTAGAAACAACAAACAAACACAGTAAAGTTGGACAAAATCAGGATACAAAATCAATGTAGAAAAATCCATTGTGCTCCTATATACTAACAATAAAATTTGAGAAAAAGAAATGAAAAAATAAATTCCTTTTGAAATTGCAACAGAAAGAATAAAATACTAAGGAATAAACTTATGAAAGCATGTGAAGGACCTATACACTGAAAACTACAAAATATTATTAAAAGAAATTGAAGAAGACACAAAGAAATGGAAAGATATTCCAGGTCCATATATTGGAAGAATCAGCATAGTTAAAATGGTCATATTACAATATACAGATTTAATGGAATCCCCATCAAAATCTCAATGGCATTTTTTCAAGAAGTAGAACAAAAAGTCATCAGAATTGTATGGAACCACAAAAGACCCCAAATAGCCAAAGCAATCTTAAGAAAAAACAAGGCAGAAGGTATCACACTCCCTGACTTCAATATACTACAAAGCAGCAATAATCAAAACAGCATGGTATTCACAGAAAAACAGACATACAGACAATGGAATAGAATTGAGAACCCAGAAATAAACCCACATAAATATGGACAGATAATTTTCAATAAAGGAGCCAAAAACATACAATGTAGAAAAGAAAGCCACTTCAATAAATGGTGCTGGGATAATTGGAAAGCCACGTGCAAAAGAATGAAACTAGACTACTGTCACCATATACTAAAATTAACTCAAAATGGATCAAAAACCTAAACATAAGACGTAAAACAATAAACTGCATGGAAGAAAGCATAGGTACTAAACTAATGGCCCTTGGGCTCAGAAAGGATTTTATGAATTTGACCTCAAAGAAAGGGAAATAAAAGCAAAAATAAATGAATGGGACTATATCAAACTAAAAGCTTCTGCTCAGCAAAGGAAACCAACAACAAAACAAAGAGGTAACCAGATGACTGGGAGAAGATATTTGTGAACAACACCTCTGATAAAGAGCTAATCCAAAATATATAAAGAACTCATATAACTCAACAATAAAAAACAAACAATCCAATTAAAAAATGGGCAGAGGACCTGAACAGACACTTCTCCCAAGAAGACATACAAATAGCAACAGATATACGAAAAAATGTTCAACTTCACTGGCTATTAGGGAAATGCAAATGACAACTACAATGAGATATTACCTCATGCCTGCTATCATCAACAAGACAAATAATAACAAGTGTTAGGCTGTGGAGCAAAAGGAACCTTCATACACTGCTTGTGGAAATGTAAATTGGTACAGTCACTATAGAAAAAAGTATGGAGGTATTTCAAAAAATTAAGGATATAATTACCATAGGACTCAGCAATCCCTTCTCTGTGTATCTACCCAAAAATATGAAAACATTTATCCATAAAGATATATGTACCTCTATGTTCATTACAGCATTATTCACAGTAGCCAAGTTATAGAAACAACCAAAGTGCCCTTCAATAGGTGATTGAATAAAGAAGATGTGGAACATATATACAACGCTTTACTTAGCCATGAGAAAAAAATGAAATACTGCCATTTGCAAGATGTATAGATCTTGAAATTATCATGCTAATCAAAATAAGTCAGAAAAATTCGAGAACCACATGACATCGCTCCTATGTGGGATATAAAACTGAAAGCAACAAATGAACAAGACAAACAAACAATAACTCATAGACAGACAACAATTAGTGGTTACCAGAGGCTAAGGAGGGAGGGTGGGTTGTGAAAGAGGGTAAAGAGGGTCAAATATATGGTGATGGTAGGAGAACTGATTTTGGGTGTTGAATACACAATACAATATACAGATAGGTATTGTAGAACTGTACACTTGAAACCTATATAATTTTACTCACCAATGTCACACCAATAAACATAATGGAAAAAAAATAAAAGAATAGGCAAAAAAACAACAACTCATTCATTACATAGATTTAAACATGAAGTAAGTGAGTGTGCAATAGCTTTAGTGTAACTGATTCAGTGAAATTCGGTCCAATCGATAAATTGGGAAAGGGACAATTGCAGTGTTTGTTTTCCCATAAAGGGCTAATTATTTATCATGAAAATGTATGACATTATCACAAATATAACTATGAGTTTATAATAATATCAAGACAGTGTTCTGTCTATGTATATTTCTATATAAAATTTCCTCAAAGAAGTAATGGAAATTGTATCAGTAAGCCAAATTTGAGGATTTTAATGGAAAAGTAGAAATATCCATTTTTCTATAACCTTAAATTTGGTCTAATTTCTTAGTCTTTGTGATACAGCTCTTTGTAAATACTAAGTTATGTCTTATCTATTTCTGAAAAGGCAAAGCCAACACAAAGAATCTTTCTGTCGTTATTTTTAGCACAATGCCAGACTTTCTCTGAATTCCCACTGCTTTAAAATGTGATTTTGAGGTTTACCAGATTTACAAGTGGGACAGATTTCAAAGATTTTGAAGCTGAATGCATTGTAATTATTTTTCTTTCCTTGACAAAATTGCAAGGAATCTCTGCTCCTTATAAAACACTTCTGTAGAAACGGCGCTGACTGGCTACAACTTTATATACTGCTTGACTTTCCCTGTGGGAGATGAATAATAATTGTTTTGTTTCCAGAGCATCACAGAGTAATGTGAAATTTTCAGAGAACAATAAACAGAACCTAGGCTTATCATCTGCTTCTGAATCATCAGTCAGATCAAATGAGCACTGAATGTTGTACAAAGGGAATATAATGTTAACTCTCTGTACTTGAAATGAAAATATTTCACCTGCTAATATATTTCAAAATTACTTTTGAAAGAGATTCCTTGCTTTGGTTTATGTGACTTTATTCACTATATATTACGAAGTAGTTATTTATCAAATAGGGTTTTCTGTTGATATTTTCCTCTAAGAGTTAATCTTTGGCTAAAAGAGTATGCTTAAATTTACATTTTTAGTAAGTTTAAGTGGTTCACGGAATCTTAAAAAATATTACTATTGTTGACGGAGAAGTGTTTCAAAATCCCTAGTGTGTGATATGGGTAGGTGAAATTACTACACCTACTTAGGTGTAGTAATTTCTAGGGTTGAATTCAGTTAAGGTTCCTGGTTCTGTAATATCTAGGTTTCAGGATGGGACTGAGCTTTTCATTTCTCTGTGACCTTGTCAAATTACTACATATGGAATATAATAAAGATAATAATTGACCCTTTCTGATAGCAAAGCTATGGAAATGAAATGAGATACCCCGAGCAAAATTACTTACACAGTGCCAGACACATATTGGATATTTATTATAGGTGTTATTAATGAAAGTGAATTTATAATATGGTGAAAATAACCCTGGCCAAGAAATGCTGAGCTCTAGTAAAAACACCACTACTGAATTATTCTGTAACCTTGAGGAAAACACAAACTCTCTGAATTCATTTCAGCATCCACAAAATAAAGGTTTTCATAATTTCCTTTCAGATCAAATAAAACTGACATAAAGACAAAATACGGTAACATATAAGATTATGCCATATATTCAGATGACCTTTTATTTCAGGGTATATTCATTTCATTATCTCCCTTCACATACAAATTCCTCTAGAATCATGAAATTAGTTGATGTTTTCTACATAAGTCCATATTTGAAATAAATGGGAATTCAAATTCAAACTGCTGGCAACCATATGCAGAATTTGTATGTGTATAAATATTTTTCATGCTTCGGCTTTTTTAGAAATGTACTTTTCAGTGCTATTTTACCTCATTCCTAATAGTTAACTATCAACCATGTATTCAAAATAGTTTACTTTTCCAACCATTTACTATGAGTGCCGTATTTCTTTTATCTCTTTGGTATACACTGGTTATAAAATCTAGCATAGAAAAAGAATGAAATTGTATGTACAGTTCAAGTAAGCTATTTGATCAGCATATCTCCCAGGAATAACGTGATATAGATTTATAATCCATCTTTAAAATTGATGAACCTTAGGGATTGGAAAGGAAATGAAATATTTAGGCACTCAGACTTTAACATGATTTAAATATCCAAGTAGCATTTAGAGGGCTAGCTTGGAGGAAATAAAGAAAAAAGAAAGAATTGGTTCTCTGATTTATACTGCTGCAAAGAAAATTTTACTTTTGCATAGTGGACCAAAATATATTACTGGCATATCAACTTCTATTTCCACTCAGTATTTCTGGGAGTGTACAAGTCAATTGAGCTGAATGAATATTTGTATACTTCCAAATGCTTCAACTTCTTCCACACAGTTCACTGTGTGTGTGTGTGTGTGTGTGTGTGTGTGTGTGTGTGTGTGAATTTAAGAGGTGATTGGCAGCTCAACTATCTCCATGGAGATTAACAGTATGTGATGTACAAATATGCTTTTTTTTCAGCTTATATAAATTACTATTTATTTTATTAGTTCAGGTGTACAAAACAATGTAATAGACATTTACACCCTTAATAAAGTGATAACCCCCTTTCCCAATCTACTACCCCTTTGACATCGTATATAGCTGTTACAATTCCATTGACTATATTCCCTATGCTGTACTTTACATCCCATGATTATATATATATATATATATATATATATATATTATAGTCGACATTCAATATTATCCAGCTTCAGCTTCAGGTGTACAGTGCAGTGGTCAGGCATCTATACCATCCATGAGGTGGTCTCCCTAATAAGACAGGTGCCCATCTGATACCCTACAAAATCTTTATGACAGCATTAATTCTATTCCCCAAACTGTCTTTCATATCCCCATGGCAATATTGTGGCTACCAATTAGTGCTTTCTAATCCCCTCACCTTCTTCCTCCACAACCCCCTCCCATCTAGCAATATGCTTTTCAGGTAGGATAAGGTACCAGATTCAATGGTACTTAATTAATTTTGTCCCAATCTTTAAATATTTGGGGATGAAATCTATAGAAAACCAAAACTGCCTTAAAAGAAAACATAACTACATTTTCAATATAAAAGATATTCAAAATGCCATTTCATGGAATGTAAGAAATAGCTACTATTTGCCAGTACATGATTCTGTTGGGGGGGAGGGGGATTTCTCTGTGATGCCTTCAGGCATTGAATGACATCTTTGTTGTGGACTACCTTTTAAGGATATTTGTAGAGTAAGCAGCCTAAGAGAATAAGATAGTGTCTCTCTGTGAGTCAGTGGGCACATTTGTTTCCTGACCAGAGTAATACAGATAATGCTTTCCTCCCTCCACAGTAGATTGCAAAAAACCGAAATTCAGGATTCCACAGCTGTGACTTAGACCCATTTGGACTTTGGGGGCAAAGTAACTGATGCTAACATGAATCTCAGGCAGCCTGCTGTGCTACAGTCATACAGCCCTTTGTCTCTACCCAGGGGTCTCTGGCCTTCTGCCAGCACCTATGAATCTGTGGCAGGTAACTTAGAAGGAAGGTAAAAATCTCAGACTCTTTATCATTTTTGACAGATTCATTGTGATCTAACAGTTATTCGTTGAGAACTTAATATGTGGATGTCTGCTCAATGTGGCATGCAGAGGAGTACAAAGGGATTGTGTGCCATATCCTGAAGGCATTTACCATTAGAGGTAGAGTGAGGAAGTAAGTAACAGCCAGTAAGTGTAACTCAGAGGAAGAAATTATTTATACTGACGCAATACAAAAAAAAACAAAACAAACAACAAAAAACCTCTAAAACAAAACAAAAAAACCTATCATTATCACCAACACATTATATTTTGATAGGTGCCAAATGGGGAGTATAGGGGTAAAGAAGTACCCAGATTAATGAAGTTACATGAATTCTTGACCTGTGTCTATAAGGCCAAGTAGATAATAATAGCTTACTTTGATATTATGTAAAGAACTGTGCTTGAGTATGAGACTTAAAAAGCAATTTAGGAAGATCAAGAAATGGATGATGGCCAAGAAAAGATGTTTGGATCTTGTATCTGTCAGGAGTCAATCACTAGCATGTGCACACACACACATAGAGAGTGCCCGAAAAATGTATACACATTTTAAGAAAGGAAATGACTGTATTAAAATTAAAATTATAATACTCAATATATACCAATAACAAAAGATGAATACAAGTCACGTTTGACTTCTGCCATTATAAGAGGTGCTCAAAGTGGTTACCATAAATGTAATTTTAATACAGTTTTTTTTCCTTTCTTAAAATGTGCATACATTTTTTGGCACCCTCTGCAAATATAAATATAAATATAAATATAAATATAAATATAAATATAAATGTAAATGTAAATGTAAATGTAAATATAAATATAAATACAAATACAAATACAAATACAAATATAAATATAAATATAAATACAAATACAAATACAAATACAAATACAAATATATGTGCATATATATGCATATATATACATATATACATATATACATATACATATACATATACATATACATATACATATACATATACATATATATATATATATATATATAATGGCAAGAAAAACCCAAAGAAAAGGTAGTCTTATTAGTTAATCTAATTCAATGTGGTCTTCTGGTTTAGACCTTTCAGAATCAAGATTGTGTAACAAAATTTCCCTGTGTGTTTTGGTTTTTCTTTGCCTTTTTTTTCAAATTAGCTTCAGGTGTACAAAACAATGCAATAGTTAGACATTTCACCCCTCGCAAAGTGATAACCCCTCTCCCCCAATCTATTGTCCTTCTGACATCATATATATCTATTACAATTCCATAGATTCTATTCCCCATTTAACTGTTTTAAAGAAGTGCCTTGGCTTAACACTTAATTATCAGGACAATTCTTTAGAAGGTAAAAAAGCACAAAATTGTCAAAAGACTTCAGAAGTTGATTTTTATTTTAGTCTATTTTAAATGACAGAGATCTTTTTTTGTGTGTACCTAAAAAAAAAAAGAAATGTCAAAACAGTGACACAAGTTTTACTGTATTTAATTCAGCTTTCCTTAAGCCTAAAATGGAGAAAGCATTAATAAATACTGAAGTCCCCGTCTCAGATCTGCCTAGAACAAATTTTAATAAATTACATTTTATGCTGCAATCCAAGCATTGAGTTGCCACAGTTATGATTAATAGAGCAGCATTTTCATAAAAGAACAACAGTTCTAAAAGATGGGAACTTTGTTGCACAGTGCTATCAAATCAATATTAAAAAGAGGTACAATATTGCTGCAGTAAAACAACTGAAAGGAAAAAAAAATTTATTATTAAATAGTATATTATTATGCTGTTAATTCAACTCTATTTTGGATTTTAAAGTATAATAGTAATAATGGTCATCAATATTTGAAAAGATAATTTGTAAAGAAGTGAAGTGGAATCACTATTGTTTTGGTTATAAGACTTTGAGAAAATATTCATAAAAATGTATTTGAATAGGAAGATTCTAAATTGAAATTATACTCTTTGTTTGAAGTCCCAAACAAATGAACATGAAAAACCATCAAAGTTGTCAATAATTTTAATATTTCAATGAATGTCTTTGGCAATATTTAAGCACCATTTTGTTTTTTATTATTTCTATTTTTTAAATAATCCAAATATTACTAAAATTATTTTCAAATCTTTTCAGATCAAAATTGACTTCTTCATTCAGTGGGGATGAAATATATTTTCTCAATAGCTGATACAGAATTCTTCACTGAACAAGAAATGTGTTTGTTTAGGAAATTGTATTGAAGGAGGAAGGTTAGACTTTTAGGTTTTAGCTAATAGATTGGAAAAGACAAGGAGGAGGGAAATTGTTACACATTAAGAATGAGCATAAACTGGAAGTAGGGAGAGCAGAGAAGAAAAAAGAGAGGGAGGAAGACAGAGAGAGTGGTCAAAGAACGCCATGGTTTTACCAGAGCTTGAGTTGTACGAATGGCTGAGGAACTTTTAGCTGGATACCCAACACTGATTCTGAAGTCATTTAATTGCAAAGAGAAAATTTTCTCATTTTCCTTAATCTTCGAAAGTAAGGAAAGTCTGTTACAATCTCCTCTAAAAACAAACAAACCAACCTAGGAATTAGTCACCTTGATTATTTTCCTTGGCTTATTTGCCCTCCTCATGGCTTGTCAACTCTTCTAAGTAGTGACTTTTATATTTTAGCAGTCATTAGAACTGCCTGGGCAACTTTTACAAACAGAATACTGGGATTTACTCCCAGAGTTTTCAATTCAGAGAGTCGAGAATGGCCCAACACTGCTGGTTAGGGGACCACATTTTGAGAATAGCTGCTCTAAAGGATAGTATAAATAGGTACGTTTCATTATTTTCCCTGCTACCCGAACCCTCACTCAGGCCACCAACATCACTCACCTGAACAATGGTCTCCTACCTGAATTCTCTACTACTCCTCTACTCAGGAGCTGGAATAATCATTCAAAAAATATAAATTTGATTGGGTAAATAAAACTTTCACAAAAAGACTTCATCTGTCCACTTTATGTAATGTAAAATGGATTCCTTTGCCTTCATATCCTGCCACCTAAATATACACTACATTATATTTTAAAGGTATGTATCACTATCTTATGTTTTCTATTGAATATGTATTATTCTTAAGTCATTAGATTTGGGACAGTCTTGTCTATCCTGCTTATAATGCTGCTGCTAAATAGTGCATGTCCCATATTGTAGATTTTATTAATGTTTCTTGAAAAAATAAATAAAATGCCATATGTGTGTTGGATTGGGGAAATTGCTGTTTTGTAGAAATTAAAGGGCAGAATTCTAAATCTAGGTGAACACAGAAAGAGAGACATGATGTAATTGAGATGATAAAACAATCCTTAAAATGATTTTATTCCCTGGAATAGGAACTCAAAAGGTGAAGGTTATAAAAATGATAGTTTTCTTTCCTGGTACAGTATTTAGAAATTTTAATGCCTTTAGAGGTTTTGACTTTCCACAGATGATTTCATGGGCATTAAATAAATATTCTCTAGAGCTAAAGGGAAGGGTAACCCCACTTTTGGAAACAGATTCTGTATAATTAAACCTGTCTATTCTTTGACAACCTAACCAGTTCAGATACAATGGTATTAGTAAGTAACTGATGATGATAATTAGAGGTACATTTGCACTGAAATATGTATTTTAGTATTTGGCATACCAAGTAATCCTCGAAAATGTGATTTGGTTCTTAAACTAATAAAATGTCTCATTCTGATTTCTATATTGTTAAAAGCATTTGTCTATGTATAAACACATAGATATATGCAGACACACATGCATGCATGTGTGTGCATACACACGCGCGCACGCACACACACACACACACATACACACACACACACACACACACACACACACACTACACTCCAGAACTTGATTCAATTATATTGGACATTCATAAATGAGTTGATGCATCTGTATGTGAGATATGACAAAGAGGACAATAATATAAGTTGAATTTTATTTTCCCCTAAATTATCACTTGTTTCAATTATCATTACATTTTTAAAGCTTTATTTGTGATTCTGGCTTCTAAAAATATTTTGCTTAAGTTGCCTAGTTATTTTCAAATTTTCCATGGAACTTCTGATCATAAAAATTTCTATTTCATTTACATTCTTACTCATAGGTCTGTAATTTCCTAGTTTTGTGATTTTGGGCCAAATACTTATCTTCCCTGTGCTTTAGTTTTTTTCATCCATAAAATGGGGATAATACTATCTATGTCAAAATGTTGTTCTGAGGACTCAATTAGGCATTACATGTAAGAGTTCCTGACTCAGGGGGAATTCTCAATAAATGCTAATTTCATTATTATTTTAAATTATTGTTATTATTACTAACTACGATGCTTCCCTAGATTAGATTGTTTACCACCAACCAAAAGCCATTGTTGGCAAAAGATGTAGGAGGATGGAAGTAGTCAAAAATGAGGCAATGCGAAGAGTGAAAATGATGGTATCACAAAATTAAAATCTCCAGCAGGTAGAAGTTTACATGGCTGGAATGCAGGGATTGTGGATGTGGGCCAGCTGGTTCAGACAGCAAATGGTTTTGGAAAATGAGTGGTCTGGCACCCATAGAACAAAAGTACAATTTACTAAGCACTTGCTACATACCAGGTAATTGCATTTATGATGTCTTTTTTCAGAGTTGTCAGTATTCCTATTTTTACAAATTATAAAGGAAAATACACAGTGATATCTAGTAGTTTTACAGAATGTTACATAATTTTAAATCATAAAGTCAAAATTCAATCTTAGTTTTGTCAAAATCCAAAGCTAATAACCTCTTCTCTCTCATTCTTTATTTGAATGGAAATAAGCAATGAATTTGCAAGAGTTTCTGATACACAAATTGAATCTATCTATAATGTGGAGGCTGCCTTCATTTTATATCAAAACCAAAACCCTCCTTTTGGGTATGTGGCTTCCTGCAGTCAAGGGTAACAAAATTAGGACATAGGTGGCTGGAATCTTTGAGGGATGAAGTAAAAAGGGAAGTCAGTGTATTCGGGGCAACAGCAAGCAATTTCTTGATTTTAAAATCAACAGTCTAGACCTAACACCATTGCCAAAGAGGAATGACCTTGGCCTCTCTCTAGAGTAAAAATACATATGCTCAACTAAGCCAAGTTCACACTGGGACTCTGAAAAACCAAAGAAGTTAAATGTGTGTCTGCAACAACCTAAAGCTACTAGAAAGAATAAACATCAGATCTAAAATGTCTCTCAGAGATAATCTAGTCCACTCAGCACTTGTTAATTAAAACACACATTGCTGCCCACCCCTTAACCCCAAAGTTTCTGATTCATTGTCTTAGGTTAAACCAGAAAAATTCCGTCTCTAACAACTTCTGTGGTAATGCTGATACCTGTACTCAAAGGCTAGACTTTGAGAACCACTGCTGCAGTCTAAAACACTAATTTTATATGGGAATAAACTGAGGCCCAGATGAGAGTGTGTGCGAGGTTGCATAGTAGGTGATCTTGGGAGGGTGAAAAGAAGGAAGGATCACTGAGATTTGTCCAAAGAAAACAAACAAAGTCCATCTTGTAACAGCACAATGTGGCCTCGTCCCTGGTCAGTGTTATAACTACAGTGATATCCAGCCACTTTTGGACTAAGTAAACCATCAGGAACAGGAATCAACATAACATGTTCGATGTTTTTCTCATAAATACTAACAATTCTTTTGAACCTTATTAGAACAAATTCTATCAGTCCATGTTAAAGTTGTAATGAAAATAAATGAAACAGATTTTGTCTAGCCTTTAATTGTTGAAATGCATTAGAAAAAGCTGTTCTATTTAAATCATGCAGTAAAGGTTATGTTCTCAAGGGAAAATCAATTTTATTTCACAGGCCAAATCAGATGGATGCCTAGAATGCTGTTTTTTGAAAATTGTTTGGATGTTAAGATGGGCATTAGAGAAACAGATAAATATCTGTCAGGAGTAATGAAGGCAGAAGGAACACCGTATCATACATTGTCATATTCTGGGTTGTTATTGTGACCTGTGATGGGTTTTCACATTTTTCATATGAAAAATATTTCCATGGCTCTAAATTTGCTGAACATTTATGCTACTAATTATGACCATGGAAACATTCCTTACCACACATTGATCGATCAAATCTTGATTGATTCATCAAATACATTTCTACATCTGCAATAGCTGGAAAGCCTGTTAATTCCAATATTCTACTTAATTTTCTATGTGACTACACATGTAGCACAAACTTTTGTGGTTCTCATCTGATAAATAACTGATGTTACATTGTCATTTTGAAAGGTGTAAGAATGAATGTGCTCATGACTGTGAATGCTAATCAACTGTGTTCATGATGGTGGCATACTTTTAAGTGGCATACTATTACTTGGCAAAAAAATCTAGAAAGCTTAGGAAATGAAAAAGTGAATGGGTATTGCCTCTATAGGGCTATGTGTTAGTTTTCTACTGCTGCATAACACATTACCACCAATTTAGCATCTTAAACAAAACAAATGTATTATCTCAGAGTTTCTGTGGGCCAGAAGTCTGTGGACAGGTTAGCTGGCTCAAAGCCAAGCATTATACAGAGCTGAAATTTCCTCTGAGGTTTTGGGTTGTCTTCCAAGCTCATTAGTTGTTAGAATTCGGTTCCTTAGGGGTATGGGATTAAGGTCCCTATTCTTTTATTAGAGTGACAATATCTTTTTCAGCACCTAGAGGACAACCTCAGGTACTAGGTAAATGGACCTCTTACAATATGGCATCATACTTTTTGGAAACCAACAAGAGACTCTGTCTCATGCTTTAAAACTCTATCTTCATTTAAAAAATAAAAATAAAACAAATAAATAATTTTTTTAAAAAAAATTTATAAAAAACCAGTACCTTTTAAGAACTCATCTAATTTGGTCAGATCCACCCAGAATAATCTCACTTTTGATGTACTTATAATCAACGAATTTGGAAACTTAATTGCATCTTCAAAATCCTTCAATTTTGTCATAAGAAATGATCTAATCACAGGAATGACAGTTGTAATACTCACAGTCCCTCTTAACACTCAAGGGGAATAGATTATATAGACATGAGGGAGTGAATATTTGGATGCCATCTTAAAATTCAGATGTCTACCCCAGGCTGCTATTTATATAAGGCTTATTTTATATTATTTTCTGATTATAAAATAGTATCTATTGATCATGTAAATTTGGGAAATACAGAAAATAATAAAAAATAAACATTCATCACCTATAGCTAATTAGTAACATTTTGGTGACCCTTCTCTATGTTTTTCTATTTGTATACAGATGTGTAAATGTTTTTAATCACTAGATCTTACTGTATATATAATTTTGCATCTTACTTTTTCACTTAAAATATTAGAAATATTTTCTCATGTTATTTATATTATTCTAAAACAAGTTTTCCAGTGACTATATAACATGGATCATATGGGTGTGACAGCATTTATTTTACCAGTCCCTTAGGTTTATTCCCATTATTTTCATATTTTAATGATCCTTGCAGTGGGTACTTTTATATGTTTGTCTTTGTTAGCATTTCTCTTTTACTCAGATAAAATCTGTGGTAGAAGTCATTGATGGAAATAATGTTCCACGCCTACCTATATTTATCCCCTTTGGTAAGTACCCCCATCCCCTCATCTTCCACTGATTCTGGGCCTGGTCATTTGACTACTTTATTCAATTGTACAGTAGCAACTTGATTCAAGGAGAGTGTTAAATCAACCCTTGTACTATCAAACTTCTGTTTATGGACCTCTGCCCCTGTCACGAAAATGCCTCTAGGCTAGCCTGCAGAGTTATGTGGTTATCATTTGAAGGTGAATTGAGTGTACCTAGGAAAGGTCATCCAAGACCAGGTAGCCCCAGCCTAACACCAGGTAACTGCACATACATGGGTGAGTCCAGGCAAGATCAGACGAGCTTAGTCAAAGTCAGTAAAACCATAGACTCACGATAAACGAGGATTGGTTGTTTTTTAAACAACTAAGTATGTTGAGTCGCTTCTTAACGAACAAAAAGCTAACTTACACAAAGTTCTAGAAATTAACTATAAAAGACACACTTAGAAGTATCAAAAAGTTACCAGAGAGTAATTATTTAACCAAAGTAACATTTAAAGACCCCCTGAAAAAACAACAAAATGAAAATTACTTTCATAGAAGGAAAGGAACAGATTCTTTTATAAAGACATAAAGAGTATCCTTGAGAAGAAAGACAATCCAGAACATTGGCTTGAGACATACAAACAACACAAGTATATGAAATGCTATTTCCATTGTGAGTTTGAGAATTTTTCTCTTTGACATGACATAGCCCATGACCACATTTCTACATGATGCCACTGGGACAACCTCCAAGAAATACAACATTTTGTTAAAAAATTTCTGAGGATATATAGCCTTCATTGCTCAGTGACACGAGTAACACCTCAAACACACTGAACCCACTCACCATCGTGAGCATTCCTCTTCTTCCTTCATCCCATTTAGCTCAGTGAGGCAAGAACTTGGTTGCATTTAGAAGTAGTTAGAAGGGATCATTAACCACAAACACTTCCTTTTCTCCTGGTTTACATTGTTTACATTCTTCAGAAACAAAGGCCTACAGAGTCTCTCAATGGAACAGAGCCAATGGCATTAAAACATGCACAAATTTTGTGTCCGGAGATGGATGCAGTCTTATCCTTGGCAGAGCTGAATATTCTCATAATGTTACCCAACCAATGAAATATAGTTATTTTAGAGATAACAGCACATTGGACTGATAAGCCAGGTACAGAGGGAGATTAATTGTCTAAAGCAAATTGCTTATCATATCTATTTGAGTCTGTATATTAAAAACATACTGAAATTTAAGACATATGAAATATAGTAATCTAATTTAATCAAATCTTCATGCCACCCTAAATTTTACTATTAAAAATATTTGACAGGAATGGAATTAAAAACAAACTAGGAAAGGAAATTACATATTTTATCATCATTAAGATACTTTATTCAGTTAAAAGAGTACCATAGTTTTCCCTTCAAGGATAGTTTTTTGTTGTTGTTGTTGTTGTTGTTGTTTTATAATCTTCTTTTTAGAAGCAGAGGCAATATTAAGCTTGACAAAGAGGAGAATACCAGAAACAGATTACTCACCATCTTTTCTTTCCTGTGCATTTCCCAAGGAAATAAAAAAATAAAGACATCTAAGCATTTGACTTCAATATGTTTAAATTAACAACAACCAGCATTGTTTGTAATGACTATTAATTAAAATCATATAAATTACTACCTAGATGATGTTTTATCTTATAAATCATTAACATTTTATACCTCACCCCATATGTTTTTTTTTTTCTTCAGAAATAGAGATTGAATCTAAAATAATGATTCAAGATACATTAAATTATCAAAAAGGTGGAGTCATTTTGTGAACATAGTATTTCTTTAAAAATCTACATATAAGATTTATAGTCGAAAAGAAAGTAAAATGTTCAAGAAAAAATACTTTAGTCATTTAAAGATGCCCACCAATTATTTGCCACTCATTCCATTAAAAAGCAATGAATCATTGAAACAAACAGATTCACAGTGCCTGGATATAATTTTGGTTGAAGGCAATTGATACTCTGGACTTCAATTCATATTTTCAAATTATGGTTATTTGAAAAGAATGATAATGGGGGAAAATGAATGGAGATGAAATTACAGAAATGGAAAGTCACTCATTGGTTGCTACTGCATTTCTTCTCATGCCAGCAGAAGGGAAGGGGCAATGGGTCAGGGAAATTATTTTAGTAGGATAATCCCAGCAATAAACATGGATGCTCAGAATTTGCAATATTTTTCTTATGTCCTTCTATATATTTAAAAAGGTTGATTCATTTCCCATTTGATAAATTACTAAAGCTAGACTGTTGAATATTCATACAGTCAATATACATCATATCAGTCATCACAAATATTTTAATTATAATCGTTGAATCAATTTCTTCCCAGAGTCACTTTCAGAGAACACCAGTCCTTTAGGATATATACACATACAAACACAAACAACTGGGGGCAGAAACTCTTTAAAGTGTAATCTCCCTCTTGGGAAATCACAATATCTGTTAACATTTTGGAGAATTCCATTATTTAAAAACAACAGACTTAACTGATGATGGAACTTATTATTACTCTACAGAATTAGTGATCTGTGGACATATTAAAATAAAGGCAGCATGTAAACATAGCTTTAGAAACTACAAATAAAATCAAAATAAAGAAAAAAAGAAAAAAGAAATGTGAGTATCCAATAGGATCCAAAACATGTGCACATAAAAAAGCTTCTCATGTCTTTAAAATGGGAAAACAGAAATAAGATACTCCTTTGACCCAGGTAAAAAGGCCCTGGTGGCTGCTTTTCTAGAATTCTTTGTGGCTTTAGACATTGATTTAGGAGTTGGTAGGTTTAAAAGAAAGCCACATTTTATAATTTTACCATGTGCTTCTGTCGGTATGAACTTAAGCAAATTAATCCCTTTGCCTCAGTGCCCTCCTCAGTAAAATGGAAACAGTACCAAATCCACAGGATTGAGGATTAAATGGTTAAAATATCTAATGGGTTTAGAGCAATGTTCCTTACATTATTAATCCTGTGTTACATTTGCTGTTTTTTTGTTTGTTTGTTTGTTTGTTTGTGTTTTTTTTTTTTTATTTCTCTGACAATTCCTGGAAAATTCTGGGAATTGTTTGACTTTGAAGTTTCATTTTAGTACTAACGTGTTCAATAAGGGATTTAAAAAATTTGTACTGATATAGCAGATAGAAACAAATATTAAATTAACACTCTTGTGCATTGATTAAAGACCTCTTTAAGTGCAGCAACAATGTTTTCATTATCAATATACCTTCCCAATTAAGAAAATCTCATAAATAAGAACAAAATTTTGGTGAACAAATTGATTAATAGAGATAGAAAAATAAACATATCTAGAGCAATCCATATGCACACTAATTAATAACTATATTATGTTGGGACATTTCAAATAATTTCTATATAATAAGATCATGTATTTAAATTATTTACAATAATAAAACATATGCAAATTCACTGAGTAGTCTGTGATCCTAAACCATACAAGCCTCCAAAGTGTTGTTCTCACTTGCAGTCAAATGGTGCCACATCCACTAACCCAATTAAATGAAACATTTCACATCATTTCTTAAAATAAGGTGTCTATGTGTCACGAATTAGAAGTTTGATGAAAAGATTTCCCACAAAATGCCTAAAATTTTCAGTTAAGACCTCACAATTCCAAACACACCCAATGAAAGGTAAATTGGTTTATTTGAGAGGAGGAATTAGACAACAACTAATGTATCAGCACCATAAAAATCTTTATAGTGTCTATAAAGCCACTAGCTTTTATTTTGGAAAGAAATGAATGAGGTCAAGGAAACTACTGGGCAGATGAACATGGGAGGTGGTATTTACTTGGCAGGTGAATGTTGGAGACGGTACTATGATGTCAAACTAGAAGAAGTGTTCCACTTTGTCCCTAGATGCCAGCAAGAGACAGATCGGCATAGGCAGTACAAATAGAGCTAAGGAAAAACAAGGATGTCAAAAATAAACATATTTTTTTCCTAATAGGCTGGTTTTGTCATTGTGTGTGAATGTGGGTAAGTGTGGCTATACGGGGATATTCTTAAACACAGTTCTATTTTGTCCATTATTAATAAAGTTTAAGTTTCTCAAATTGGAATTTATGGAATGAATGTATGATGTCCAAATTCATGCCAAGTTGAGACCTTGCTGATCTAAAAAATTTTACACTTAGATATTGTACTCAATTATCTCCTACAAGGTTTTGTCAATTTATTGCACACATTCCTTCCACCATATGATAGAATACCAAAGCAGCTGATTTGCTTGTGAAAGAGATACATTTTCTACACTGAATGTTCTGATAAGCCTCTTGGGGTCTTGGGGATGAGGGTTGAATGAGAATACTAGGGGTCACGTTTGAAAACATAGGAGATGGCTCCTGAAATATGTTTCTAGGGAGAAGAGTCAACTCACCATAGAACTTTCAATGGCCTAAGTGGAAAGAAAAACTAATTGCTAGAACTGGAATCTGAGGACCAATAAAAAGGACCAAAGAGACTATGCAGTGCGCAGCGATACGAGTTGGTAGTTGCCAAGAGAAGAAACTTTCAGAAGAAATATCAGACGTATAAAGGGGACTGTTCTATTAGGTTGGTGCAAAAGTAATTTCAGTTTAAAAGGTTAAAAATAATTGCAAAAAACACAAGTTTTTTTGCATCAACCTAATAGTTCAGCATGTGATACATTATGCAAACCCTTTTCCCCTTCACCCCACAAAATCTCTAAACATTCATTCCTTGTAAATGCTTATGCAGGTAAAGTTAAGTTGGTAGTTAAAAGCTTTGTAATTCTATGAGAAGCAGCAATCTTTCAAGACTATTTGCTGTTATGGTAAGTGACATTTATCAAATATTTAACACAACTATCCTAGAGGTAGATATTATTGTTCCTGTGATCCCCAAATTTACAGATAAGAAAACAGCAACTAAGCAAAGTGAAATGACTTGATTGAATAATTAGAACATTTAAAAATTTAAATTCAGGGTCTAATTTCACATCTGATGTTACATATCTGATATTATTTCTGACCACCAAGCCAAGATATTGCTATTCATGTAAAAAGAAGAACTTGGATATATGTTGTTCAATATGTTCCTTATTTGGGGATGATACAAAGGGATAGTTGATAAATTTGAAATTTCTCTAGCATAAATATTCTAGTTGAAAAGAAAAGAAGAAAATAATTTTGAGAAGGAAAGTGTTTTAATTCTATACAAGGATAAATGAGCTGAAAAGCACTGAATATTTTAGAAAATTATCAGGCTGGCTATTCAACATTTGAAAGAGACAAAAGATTCAGCTGAAGATAATATCTACACAGTGCATGACCTATATAAAATATCCATAACACCAACAGACAAGCTCAAAGAGACAAAAAATGAATGGAGAAGTCAGGGAAGCCAGACTAACAGTGGGGGTGAAAATAAATGTGTCTTTAAACTCAGTGAGAGAGAAGAATCCTAATGGAAAAAGGATATTGCTTATGAAATGAATGTGGCCATAACCCAGAACACTTGAGAGAACAAAATCACAAGTTACCAGGTACGAGCCGCACATTTAGACTTTAGAGATTAGCTGTGACTATAGGCATATTCCAATTACTGAAAAAAAGTATTACATCTTACACAGGATTTTGTATAAACAGACCCCAGGAAATATTTTCAAAAGGCACTGCCAGGGTATTTGTTGAAAGGAACTATAGCCTAGATGCTGTAAAAGGGTCATTCTGGCTTTTGTGTGCAGCCAAAGCTTGAGGGCAAGGCAGGAGGGGTCAGATTTAAGGATAGAAGCATTTTCAAATTGGGGTCACAATGAGTAAAAGCCAGAGACATGCCTTAAGCAATGAAGAGCTAGCTCTAAACTAGATCCACTGAAAAGCTCAGTAATTTCTAAGATGAAAATGGCAGGAGGCAGCAAAAAGGAAAAGATCACTTAACTTCTGAAGTATCCTCAAATACTCTAAGAAATCCAGCACGGACTGCCAAGACTGACTAGAAAAAATCCTTTGGAAATATGACAGTGATGTTGACCGACCAAAATAAGTGAAAAACTGTATAACAGTCTGTGGAATTTTCATTTGTTTTTTGTACGTATGCCAAATAGCATGCACCTTGTCAGTTGGCTGACCTGGTTTACGGCTTCAACTTCCAGTCAGGGAAAAGAATGGAGATAATTGCTCCCCATTGGCAGTAAACATGGAGCCAGTTTAAAATCGTTCTTCAATTCCCTAAACACCTTATCTCAGTCTTTCTTTTGGCACTTAAAACTGGACTTTTTAGCATTGCATAGAAACAGACAAGGCAGTTACCTTCTAATAAGATGCAATTACATATACCAGAGATGAGCAAATTGTGGCTTTGGGCTCTGTCTGGCCCACTACCTGTTTTTGTAGAGTCTGCAAGTTGCAAAGAGTTTTTACATTATTAAATGTTTGCAGGGGAAATATCAAAGGAAGACTGTTTTGCGACATAAAAATTAGTATACAATTCAAACTTCATAACCATAAATAGAGTTTTATTAGGACATGTCCACATATTTGTTTATCTATACCTGCTTTCATGCTACAATGATAGAGTTAAGTAGTTGAGTTGCAACAGAAACTGTATGACCTACAAAGCTTAAAATATATACTACATAAATGTGCATATTTTCAATATTGTAAATGTATTGGGCTGTATTCATTTTATAAGCAATGCCCTTTTCTAGTAGGATTCCTCTTTGTCACTGTGATTTACCTTCTTCATTAAATTGTGAATTTCCTGGAAAGAAAGCTTCTGTCTACCACAGTTCTTTGCACATAGAACAAATTGAGTAAATGTTTATTAAATTAATAACTATCCCACATATTTTGATGTGATTATTCAGCAAGTTCCTATTATACCCATAATTCTGAATAAAGTACATCACTAGATAGGGTGAATTGACATGAAAGAAACGGATGACATTATCATAATCTTTGAGGGGTTCATAATTTTATTATGGGAACAATACAGATTCAAGAATATCATCTTTGTAACAACACAGAGCAGTATATTATTAGATAAGTATCAAATACTTGTTAGAGGCATCGACTCCGTTATAACAATAGTCGACATTAATCATCTTCATAATAGCTAAAAGTTCTTAAATATTCATTATGTGCTTGGTTAAATTCTAGGTATGTGTTACCTTAATTAATCTTCACAACAAACACATATGTAAATACTATTACCATTTGCATTTTAAAGATGACAAAGCAGTAATATTTTGGGGTCATACAGATTGAGCTAGAAATTGAATCCAAGTAACACATCCTTATTTTAAAAATTTTCAGAAAAAATTTTGAACTTGACCCACAGTAGATATTTAATATATCTTGGGCAATTCAGAGACTGAAAGTGTGCTAAGGGAATTAAATGGGGGAGGTGGATAGTAAATATGGGAGACCAGAAATAGTTTTCTGAAGAGGAATAGGAATTTCTATGGGTAAAAAGAAGAGAGAAAGTCATTTAGGGTGAGGGGCAGTGATCTAAAGAGTAAAGGCTTGTTGTAAGGGGTGAGCTGTCTTTGTAATGACTCACATCATAATAGGCTTCTACTTTAATTAACTGAGGAATCAAAGGACTAAATTTGTATGTATACTTTAAGAACAGAATATTTCCATCTTTAGTTAACAAAGTTTCATTTGCTAAATTTAGGTTTCAATTTTTTTTTTTTTTTTTCCGGAGCAAGGAGTAGTCTACATATCTATATCTATATATATATATAGATAGATACATCTATCTATCTATCTATCTATTCCTCCAGAAATTATACAGACCGTGAAAATAACAAAAGATAAATTACTTTCCTTTTTCTTCTCCTACATTTACAATAAAGAATATAAAATAGATAATGTGGCACATTGACATGATAAAAATCAGCAGCAGGAGCTGCAAAATGAATTTTCGTAAACATGAGCTGTTCAAAGTACTACAGAGCCAGGTATCTTTAAAACAAAACATTCACTCCTCAACTGAGAATGAAGCTGATGTGCCCAACCCATCTCAGCCCTCCTTCACATAAAAAACAAAACCCATAGAGCTTCTTTCTACTTCAAGTCTTTATCTCATTAAAATTTACACTTCAAAGACAAGGTGAAGAGAAAGGCAGTTATGATAATTACATCTGCTCACCCATGGTGCATTACCTTCTTTATATTTCAGTGGGCAATCTAATTTCACCATCTAAAAAAAAAATTTACTACCAACTGAGAGACAAGATGATATTCTTACGTGTAAGGTATTCACAATTGTCTTGCAGAGCCTTGTTGAAAACAGAAGCAGTGCAAGCGCCTACCTGTTGGTGTGATTTCAGTACTCAGATGCAGTGAAATCATCATGTGCCAGTAAGACGTGTACTTGTCAACTACCAGGAGAATCATTTTGTTACACTTCTATATTGACTCTGGTTGCTCCTAATATTTCTGTCTCTTTCTCTCTTTCTCTCTTTCCCCAGCTAAAACATGGCCTCTCGAGAATAGGGAATAGAATAAAAAGTGCTTCCTATACATTATTTTATTTAATTCTCAGGCCATCATAGGAGCTGAGCATTGATAACCCATTTTCTTAAGACATAAGAAAATTAAGGCTCAGAGAGGTCAAGAGATTTCCCTGTCATGACTCAGATTATAAAAGGCCGAGCCAGAACTGATACCCAGATCTGACTTCAAAGACCATAAGCATTTTAATTTTTCTTCATGTTATACTCACCTCATCCACACACATGCACTCAAGCCCGTCATAGTTCTTTGTACGTCGTGCTTTCTTTAGTTGGATAGTTGAAATAAACAAGCTGGTAAGGACTGCTTTTCATCATTCATACTTCAGTATAAATACTAAAAGCCGCTTTTTTACACAGACGAAAATATTGAGGAAGCCAAGAAGAGGGGGGAACAATTCTACAAATCAGTTCCAACTACTGTATTATTTCTCTCAAAGGCTACAGTAATAGGTCAGTAACTTGCAAGTATTACACTGATTGACAGATCTATTGTGTACTATTATTAAAATTTTAGCTTAGGCAGGAATCTTATGCAGGGGTTTTGTGATATTTCCATGATAAAAATTACTTAAAATTTTATTTTTGGGCAACTTCTATTCACTTTAATTCACAATCATACTTGAGTGGTCATATTTCAGGAAAATATATATTCAGCTTAGGTTTTTTTGATAGCATAACAACTTTCTGACAATCCAATATTACAACTGTATATTAATTTAATCTTGTTCCCTGGATGCTTATTTTAGTTAGTTCATTTTATTAACACGTTTCTTTTACTTACTAAAATACTTATTTTATTTTTTCCTATAGAGGAAAATATAATGGAGGGTATGTGTATGCAGTGTTGTTCTTTGTCATGACTTCATATGAGTAATATGCATTTCAACAATAGTATATGTAATTCATGACGCCCCACCGGTGTCATTTCCCTTACTTTTGCAAAATAATGTAAGCCAGTTTGACAATTCCCTATTTTCCTGCACTTTTAGTGGATATAGTTGACCTGTAACAATTACAGGTAAATGAATACTTATAGGTGTCTCCCACACAAACTCAGGAACAGGCTTGTTATGTTCTGATGAAAGCCGGTCTCAGACCAAGTACCAGCACAGCAAGCAGGCACACACACACAAAAATAGTCATATAATATTTTTGGTAAAGTCCTTGTGCTTTGTCCTTTTAGGCAATCTGAAAAAAATTCTTATATCAAACGTTCATTCTTAGACTGTTGAATACCCCAAATAACACTGGGCAACCTATAAATCCAACAAAACTAAACTGATTAGCAATTACTTCAGGAAGTAGAAAGGCCATATTGACAGTCAGAAGGGCCTCAAAGGAGGAAGTCAAAAGCGAAAGGTTAGAGGCTTCTGTGGTTTTAATTCAAGCTTTTTTGATGCAGATCTTTCAAGGTGTGGACCTGATTGGTACTTGGCAAAGTGTGTGACTTAATAGGTGAGGGTTGGTGCACAAAAAGAAGTGAGGGTCTTGAAGCAAGTCTTAATAAGTCAACCGTTGTTTGATAAGCAAGGGGTTTGCCCAGGTGAGCAGACTGTTGTCACTGATGACTTAATTATGAGTTTTCCAAACATTGAAGTTATTTATTGGTGTACAGATTTACATCACCAGGCAAAATTTTTTTTGCTAGCAAAAAATGATGTCATGTTTTTATAGGTATTAGCAAAGATTGTCTCAGTTCTCTAGGCAAAGACAGAACTGCTTTCCTGGCCAGATCAACTTATCTTCTCACTAAAGCAATCTAGGCACACCTCCCATAAGTGAAAACAGACACTGAACAAAGTTCTAGATTAAAAACAGTACTAGGAGGGTTGCAGACAGCTGGGCTACTTAAATCCATATTCTCCATTCATGGTTCATACACGGGTAGCTGTGCTTGATACATATTATTACTATATATCTTGAATACCACTCAGTTCAACAAAGAAGAATTCTATTATCTCCTAAGCTAATTTCTACTTATATAGTTATATCCCAAAGAACTTACTGTAGCCACTTTTGGAATGTGTACTGCTATTAAGTACTCCAGTTCTTTCAAGAACGGTGTAAATGCCTCATGTGAATTACTCATTTGAACAATTACCCCAAGGGCATAATTAAAGTTCATTTATACACACACTTATAGCTATCACTGAGTATTTAAAATCACATACAGTAAATACAACACTCACAACTGTATACAAGTCGAGATTCCAGAAGGTGTAAATCATTTACAGTAAACATGGTACTTGCAACTGTATACAAGTGGGGATGCCAGACATGTATAAAATAAAAATAAAAATGAAAATAATAATAATAATAATAAAAGGTATTGTAAGTGAGGATACTGCTGATGATGAGAAAATAAAATAATCCTTAGCTGTTTTACTATACAATTTTTGTAAGAGAATTTAAGAAAATATTTACTCTCTAACTCTAAATATTTATTTTGCATACATGACAATTGTGTAATGTAGGTTTTTCTTCTAATTTATGATTTTTAAAAAAATTTTATTACTATTTTCAAATATATAAAAATGTTAAAGGAATGATGATGTACACACCACCTTTTATAGATACAACAATCATCAATACTTTGCATATTTGCTACATTTATCTATTTTTCTATCCACCATCTATTTAAATCTCACTGAACACTTTCAAAATGTTTCAAAGTTTGAGACGTCATAACACCTAACCCTTACTTAACAAGGTATCTACTAAGATTGAGGACATTCTTAATATAACTGCAAGTTATTATCACATCTAAAAAAAAATTATTACTAAATCTATAATATCCAACATCCAAGCTATTTTGAAATTTTAATATGGAGGTTTGAGTTATATTTTTCGGTAATTTAAATAAAGAATTTAAACAAATTAATGTTTAATTGTTCTGCATCAACATTCCAAATCAATATACATAGTATACTGTTATCAAAACTACTTCTGTGTAGGAGTTGTAAAGGAATAATTTTTTGTTAAGTGTTAAATATGTAAAGAAATTTATTTGAAAAATTAAATCAATGGCACTATTGCATATAATAAGATTATAACTTGTAATTGTATTACATTTCACAGAAAATGGAATTTTGCCAAGTGGTAATGTACATATCATTAGAATATATTCTAGATTTCCATTTCAAAATATTTTGTATGCCCCCTATATTGTAATTCATCAATATAATATAATTTTTGTTTAAGGAAATTAAAAAGATAATATCTTATTTTATTTTATGTAATTAGCTTAATTTATATTTGTGCTAACAATCAAATACCTTAATTGGGGAAAGCTTATTCCTCCTCTCACCCTCTACTCAGTAGTGTCACACTAGGTCTCACAGTCCCTCGGGAGAGTGTAAACGCTATTGGTTCAAAATTTCCAGACTGATATATTTTTTTAACATGCATCTATGTTAAAGAAAAAAGGTGAGAGATTTTCTTAAGTAAAGTCATCCGTGAGGTTTATCTTCACAGGAGTCTTATAGTGAAGGTAGAAAAAAGAATCATCCTAGACTATGTACTTATTTACTTTAAAAAGATATTTTTAACCTCCATGATTTAGATAGTCTACTTTCATTTACAGGAACCCTGCACACTCAGAAAATACATGCGTAAACCCAGTGACTGATGTCAATTTAGCCACCTTGCTATCAAAAAAAAAAAAAAAAAAAAAGACTATTTTCAATTAATGTGTTCTAAGAACATGTTTGACTTGAGTTTGTAAGTTTTTATTTATGCAATATGTTAAGCAGAAAAACAATGGTGAATTGAAGGAAAAAAATAAAAGCAGCATAATCAATTAAGTTGATTTAATAACAATAGCATTTTATCAAAGTGAGGTTGACATTATCCAATTTTGTGTGTTCAGGCAGGAGAGGCAATTCTAAGCAAACACATTTTTTTTTTCATTTTCCCCGAAGAAGACATCATCTTTCAGACTCTTAGAAAAAGGCCCAACATTATACCCGGTAAAGGCATGGGAAGCATCAGGCAAATAGGCTATTATTCTCTTTTGAAGCTTACTGAAAAGGAAACAATATTTGAAAACATACATTAAGCAGAAGGTGGGCTTAGGAGAGCTGAGCCAAAGAATCAATAAGTAAAGTTTGCTTGAGAGCTGCGGCAAAGAGTAGATAGGAGAGCTCTTCAGTCAACAACTGAGTGAGGAGATAACAACAAAGAATGATTTTCAATCAGGTATGTGTTGCATTACTTCCTCTATTTCACACGTTTACCCTCAGCATTTTGTTAGAAAGATGTCATTGGAAATTCTGGTTTCCTGCCAAAGACACTAATATAGTTGCATGAGAGTACTTCATACTTTTTAAAGTATGTTTTTTTTTAAAAAAATACATATTTATTCAGTTACAATTGACATTCAATATTATTTTATATTAGTTTCAGGTGTACAGCACAGTGATAAGACATTTATATATCTTCTGCAGTGAACCCCCTGACTAGTCTAGTACCTATCTGGCACTATATAGTTATTACAATATTATTGATGATATTCCCTATGCTTTACTTTACCTCCCCGTGACTATTTTTTAACTACCAGTTTGCCTTTCTTAATCCCTTCACCTTTTTCCACCCAATCTCCCAACTCACCTCCCCCCATCTGCAACCATCAGTTTGTTGTCTGCATCTATGAGCCAGTTTTTGTTTTATTTGTTTATTTTGTTTTTTAGACTCCACATATAAGTGAGATCAAACAATATTTGTCTTTCTCTGTCTGACTTATTTCCCTTAGCATAACACCCTCTAGGTCCACCCATGTTGTCACATTAAAATGTCTTTTGACATTAAAGACACATGGGAATAACACAAAGCCAAGAAAACAGCTAGTTCTCTGTACTGTTTCTTTAAACTATCATGTTAAAAACACACAAGGTTTCTTGTTTCATTAGGTTGGTGCACAAGTAATTGCAGTTTAAAAGGTTAAAAATAATTGTAAAAATTGCAATGACTTTGCACCAACCTAATAATATATGATGCCAACAGGAAATAAACTTTCAGATTTTATTAGTTGTGATATTTGAAAAGTGTAGATAAAAAACATACTGGAATTATTTTAGAACATTAAACCATAAAAGGGATTATCTACAAGGTAGAGCAGGACACTAGAGTCACAATATTTATGTTCACATCTGTGCCCACCACACTGCTGTATAACTCTGAACAAATAATTTATGTAAACCTCAGTTTCTTTGACTAACCATGATGGTCAGTAGAACATATTTCAAGTTATTGACAGGATTAACTGAGGAAAAATTCATAAAGGTATTATAAAATGGCCTGATAGCTATCATTATCTTTAATATCATCATTATAATTATTATTTTAGTTTTATCAGTATTACAGTTTCCTATAACATTCCTATGAACTTTCAATAAACTTTACTCTTTCTTTACCTTTATTCTTACTTACAGTGCAGGAAATAATCTATGTCTCCACACATAACTATTTTTTTCAAGCTATCGTTGCCTCCCGTTTCTAGATTTAGGCCCTTTTTGATTCCAGTGAAATGCTATTCCCATTTGCGGATGTCTCCTTTCTGATTGTCAATCCGGTTTCCTCTTTCCTGTACACACAGCTGTATTACATTTTTCAGAATCCTTAGCAGGCAAGTGTGATAATGTAGCTGACTAATAGTTTATGAAGCAAAAATGATGCCCCCCACACCCTTAAAACCCTGTCACACATGATCCTCTTGACTTTTCCCTCTGCGCTGTTTTCATGCAGAGGAGCAAGGGGATATTGGAATCCACATTTTAAATATGGAAAGAGCACAGGAGGAAGGAGCTAGGGTCTCTACATGCCATCTTGAAAAAGAGTTGTGTCAGATCCACCTCTTTGGACATACATAATTGAAAAATAAATTTCAGTTGTGTGTAGCCTGATATTTTGGAGTGTAACTATCAGAAAGAGAAAATCACAGGCCCACAATGGCATCACCTGTGTTAATGCCCAAACCCAGATTTAATACCTGATCTAATTGCTGTTGCAAAGTTTCCTAGGAATATAATCTCAATCAACCAGTCTAGAATTTTCTGGTCAAGCACCAGGAATCTCTCACATGGATCCTTTTCATTTCCACCCACCCTTAGAAAAAAGAGGTAATCTGCATGATAAAAGCTTTGCCCTTTCTTAGCCCTCAAAGAAGATGTCTTGATCTACAAATAACCCTTCCTTTTTTTCTTTTATTTTTCTTCTTTATTTTTTATTTTTATTTTTTCTAATAGTTCCCTTGCCCCATCTTTCTTCCTTTAAAAAGCTTCCACTTTGTACAACCCCTTGGAGCTCCCTTCTAGCTGCTAGATGGGAAGCTGCTCTATCATGAATTGATTAATAAAGCCAAATGTATCTTCAGTTTTACATGGTTGAGTGTTGTTCCTTAACCTTCTCAAGGTGGGGAAATCACATATACATATGCAACATGTCAAAGCCAGAAAAATTATCCAAATTATCAAAGTCTGTTACATTTGTCATTTATAAACTAACTGTTATCAGCATAAGAATCAAAATTTCTTCTCTTTTTTTCTATACATTAAAACTTTATTTTTATAAGGGACTTATTTAGCTCACGATTGTACTTTTTCCCTCTATTATTTCTTAGAATAATCAGAAGCACACGTGTAAGTGACATTTGAAGTAGAAATCATGTTCTGTGAAGCATCTTTCATTAAGTTTTACTGTGTGGGCAAAAGGATTCATGAAAAGTATATGGGGCTTAGAATCAGCCATATCTGTGTTTAAATCCCATCTCTAACATATTTTTTTTTTCTCTTTTTCCTTTTGGGCAAATTACTTACTGAAATTTAGGTATCTAGTTTATAAAATGGAAATGATAACAGTAACTACATTAAATAATACTTATAGAATATATACTTGTGATATTAAAGTCTGTAATTATTATGTAATATGCACTTAATATATATCTCTACTCATGAAATATAATATAGAAAGAGGAAAGGAATTAATATTTACTGAGCATGATGTCCTATGCTTCAGGAACTGGGTTAAGTGTCTTTTAAGATGGATGTTAACTTATTTAATATTCCCTATACCCCAGTAGAGTTTGCCAATATGAGTACCTTAGGGAAAGCATATCTCCTCCACATATTGCAGGTAAAATAGCATTTAATATGATCACTGAGGCTTAACAATGTTAGAACAAAACCGAAGCTGGAGGGTAGAACTCAGGAAGGCTACTGTAGGAAATAGGATAATCACGAACCTCTTCACCCTCAAGCACTGGCACGGATGTACAACCAAGTCTCAGAACTGGGACCACAGAGTAGAAACAGAAGTAAAAATCTGCAAAGTTGCCTTGCCTGTTAAAACCAGCACATTGACTAAAACCACTATGTCTGACCTTTATCTATTTTTCTATTTCAAATGAGTTCTCATTGGCAAACTCTAACTTGGAACGACACAGCAAAGAGAATTCTGAGTAAAGCACTTCCCAGCCTTAGTCCCAATCCACAGCACTGATGCTGACCTGACAACAGACACTCGTGGGTGCACAGATAGTACTTCCCCCCAAACACAGGAAAGGAAGAAGAGATTATAGGAAAAATAACAAGTGTGTGTCTGGCATTAACAACGTTCCAGGCACACTTCGTAAAGTGGCTACATTACATTCACTTCATTTTCACAAGCTCTCTTCCTGTTTTACATTTAAGGATAATGAGGGTGAATAAGTTAAAGCAACTTGAACAAGACCTAGAGCTGCCAAGAGTCAGAGCCAAGATTCAAGCTCTCAATCTTTCTGATATCCGGGTGTGTGCTTTTAGAAGGTGAAACCAGAAATAAAGTTCTAGTCTGCTTAATTGCAAAGTCCATGCCACTGACACCTTTGTCACTTGTATGGTACAAAATTTGGAGTTATTTCTTTCAAGATATTTGCTAAGATACAGACAATAGAGCAATATACATAGTTACAGTGCTGTAAAATTATTTTATGTAAACATAATTAAAATTGCTAATGTATATGAGAGTTCATCAACTACGTTTCAATGAAAAAAATACTCCACTAACACACATAATTAGAATAATAATGATTATTATGTATTAAATTGCATTGACCCTCTGACTCCCAACGTGACTGTATTTTTAAAAAGGACCTTTACAGAGGTAATTAAAGTTGGATGAGGTCATGAGAGTGGGGCCATAATCCAGCACTACCAGTGCCCTTATAAGTAGAGGAAGAGACAGCAGGGATGTGTGCATACAGAGAAAGGGTCATGTGAGGGCAGGGCAAGAAGATGGCCATCTTCAAGCCAAGGAAGAGGCCTCCAGAGAAACAAATCTTTCTGACACTTTGACCTTACACTTCCAGCCTCCAGAAGTCTGACAAAGAAGGTTCTGTTGTTTAAGTTACCCAGTCTCATGGTACCTTGTTATGGAAGCTCTAGCAGAGTACTATAGCACGGGGGAGAGAGGGTGAGTGTGTATGTTCATTGGTGTAATGTGAAGCACTTTTAATTTCACATGGAAAGTACTTGTTTTCATTAAATCATAACTGTATCAGTCAGGATTCCACTATAGGTAACAGAAATCACCCTGTCTATGTTAGAGCAGAAAAGGGTATTCTTGGAAAACCTGCAGCTAACATCATATTTAACGGTGAAAAATCAGATAATTTACTCTAACATCAGCAACAAGACAACGGTGTCTGTTCTCAGAACCTCTAACATATTACTGGATGTTATATCCAGTGTAAACATGGAAGAAGGAGCAATAAAAAGCATCCAGATTAGGCAGAAATAAGTTGAAATTATCCTTACTCACAAATGAAATGATCTGCCTTGTAGAAATATTATGGAATCAACAAAAAAGATACTAAAACTACCGAGTTAACAAGTTCTTACAATACAAAATGAATATAAAAAGTCAGTTTATTTTTATATACTAGTAATAAACAACTGGAAATTGAAGTTAACAAATAATATAAGTAGTAGCATAAAAAATATAAAATATTTAGGGATAAAGCTGATCAAAGGTCTGTAAAACCTGTAAATGAAAATGCTAAATATGGGTAAGAGAAATTAGAGAGGAAATAGATAAATTTTGAAATTTGCCATGTTCATGGTAGAAGGACCATATTTTTTAAATGTCAATTCTCTTAAAATCATTATTAGTATATATTTGGCCCAGTTTTTTTAATTGTTTCAAGCAGGAATTAAATTTGGTTCCAGTTATACCATCTTGGCTAGAAGTAGAAACAATAGAGGTTTTTTTCATTCTGATTGAAAACAATAACATATATTCAACAGAGTATATGAGGTCAAGAAAGACAGAGTAAGAGAAGTTGTGGCCTTACTTTACTTTGACAAATTAAAGGCAGCTGCCAAGACAAGATATTTAGTTTTTCTTGGTGTCAGAGTTCTCCTCTGTGGAATGAAGGTATTATAATCTATCCTTCTGTTTGACACTGTTAATGGGAGGCTCCAGTGTCATGGAGAGATATCTGTATATCTATATCTCTATCTATATATACACATATATAATAAAATTATATATATAATTAAATATAAAATTATATATGAAATATGTATAAAATATATATGAATATATATATATATAAACTATAATATATATGAATTTTATATATATATGATTTTTATTAAATTTATTGGGGTTACATTGGTTAGTAAAATTATACAAATTTCAAGTTTAGAATTCTATAATACATCATCTATATATTGCATTGTGTGTTCACCATCCAGAGTCAGTTTTCCTTTCATCACCATATATTAGACGCTCCCACTTTACCCTCTTCTACTGCCTCCCTTCACCCTTAACCTCTGGTAACCAATAAACTGTTGTCTGTGTCGATGAAGTTTTGTTTCTTTGTTTGTCTTTTTTGTTCATTGTTTTCAGTTTTATACCCCACATATGAGTGAAATCACATGGTTCTCGACTTTTTCTATGTGATTTATTTTGCTTAGCATGGTCATCTCAAGATCCATCAAGGTTGTTGCACATGTTAGTATTTCATCTTTTCTTATGGCCGAGTAATATCCCATTGTACAAGGTGTGATCAAACAATATGGTGAATGTTTAAATTAAAAAAATATTATTACAGTAAAAGACACATTGCCATTAATCCCCCTCAAAGTACTCCCCATCACTTTGAATACACTTATCCCATCATTCTTGCCACTTTCTGAAGCAGTTCGGGAAGTCCTCTTTCGTGAGTGTCTTTAGTTGCGCTGTCGTGGTTGCCTTGATGTCCTGAATCATTTTGACTTTGGGGAAGAGCCAGAAGTCACACGGTGTCAGACCCGATGAATGAGGTGGATGAGGACACATCATAATGTTTTCATGTGACATAAATTGCCATATACCAGAAGTGATGTGTGACATGGAGTGTTGTCATGATGGTGGATGATTTACGGCATGCTTTAAAAAAACACCTTTTCCCAACCGTAGCTCACACCTGACTGACTGACTGCACCGAACAAGTTGAAACTTGTCACACACTGTTACTAAGGTTCGACTTGCCATTTCCCATATTAAAAATCCCTGCCTTTCCATTGGATGGCACTTGTGTCACACATTGCTTCTGGTACGGCAATTTCTGTGAAATAAAAATGTTACAGGTTATGTCCTCATCTACTTTATTCACTGGACCTGGCACCGTGTGACTTCTGGCTCTTCCCGAAAGTCAAATTGGCCATGAAAGGTAAATGTTTTGAATCGATTGAGGACACCAAGGCATCCATAGCAGAGCAACTAAAGACACTCATCAAAGAGGACTTCCAGAATTGCTTCAGAAAGTGGCAAGAATGGTGGGATAAATGTGTTCGAAGTGTGGGGGAGTATCTTGAGGAAGATTAATGGCAATGTGTCTTTTACTATAATACTTTTTTTTAAATTTAAACATTCACCATATATATATATATATATATACACATATATGTGTGTGTGTGTGTATATATATATATATATATATATATATATATATATATATATAGTGTATATATATATACACAATATATATATACACTATATATATATATATTTTTTTTAATCACACCTCATTCATGTATATGTACCACATCTTTTTTATCCAATCATTTATGGAAGGTCATTTTGGCTGTTTTCATGGCCACAGATACACAGATACTTGTATTCCTATGTTCATTGTAGCATTCGTGGCCATCATGAATGCTACAATGAACATAGGATACAAGTATCTGTGTGGATAAATGTTTTCATTTTTTTGGGTAGATACCCAGTAGACAGATTGCTGGGTTGTATGATAATTCTCTTTTTTATTTTTTTAAAAACCTCCATGTTGGCTTCCATAGTGGCTCTACCAATTTAATTCTGACCAGCAGTGTATGAAGGTTCCTTTTCCTCCACAGCCTCTCCAACACTTATTATTACTTGTCCTGTTGATAATATCCATTCTAACAGGTGTGAGGTGGTATCTCATTGTGGTTTTCATTTGTGTTTCCCTGATAGCTAGTGCAGTTGAGCAGTTGTTCATCATCTGTTGGTCATTTGTTTGTCTTCTTGGGAAAAGTGTCTGTTCAGGTCCTTCGCCCATTTTTTAATTGGATTGCTTCTTTTGTTGTTGAGTTGTATGAGTTCTTTATATATTTTGGATATTAGCCCCTTATCAGAAGTGTTATTTGCAAATATCTTCTCCTATTCAGTTGGTTGCCTCTTTATTTTGTCGATGGTTTATTTTGTTGTGCAGAAGCTTTTTAGTTTGATATAGTCCCATTCATTTATTTTTCTTTTACTTCCCCTGCCTTTGAGGTCAAATTAATAAAATCCTCTCTGAACCCAAGGTCTATAACTTTAGTACTTAGGTTTTCTTCTATGCAGGAACTTTAGTCTCTGAATCATTAAAGAGACTAAATGGCACAGCCACATCTCTACTTCCACAACACAGCCGGGGTCTTTCACAGTTATGTTAACTCAGAAGTACGGAACACTTCCCTTGTGACAGGAGCTGTGCTGCTTGTGACACCCATGGGCTCAGTTAAGCTTCAGAATAACCCAATGAAGTAGTGTTACTTCAGCTTTACAAAGAAAGGAAACTGAGGCCCCAAGAAGTTACATGCCTTGTCACAGAGCCTGTTGGTGGCAAAGGCAAGAATAGAATCCAGGTCACCTGACTCAAGTGTACCATATTTTAGCCACTTGCTCACCCTACACAACAGCTGGACTGTTAAGGATTCTTTCAGAACTTTGAACTCTGTCCTTCGTCCTGAAAGAACTTATCATTCCACATTCATCAACTCTCAGCTAAAGAAGGCAGGTGACCAGCCCCAATTTAATCATCCCATGCATGTAGGACTACCTGAGGTGAAGGTACCTGTGAGGTACCCCTTGCAGATCAGAAACTCTGGTCTTGAACTGTTCTGTGAGGGAGTTATAAATTCTTGTTGTGTGGTGGTGTTATGTATTTGGCATATATTTTTCAGTAGCTTGCACTACTCTAAGTAAAATAAGTCCAACATAAGATTACTTGAGTGGAAAAAACAGTAGCACAAGTGGAGGGATACGGCTTACATAGAACAAACACACTTCGGTTATATAAGAAGAAAGTATAATCAAACAAAGTGAAGTAAGACTCTTAGCTTTAGTGTTCAGAAGTATAAATAGATCTCAAGATCTAAGCTAACTGCCTCTATTTTTATCTAGGAGTTATGAAGCAACCAGCCAACCAAGTGGGAATATAGGACATATTAATATAGGTAAAAAATATGAGAGAGTCATCTCAGTGAATGAGAATGTATAGTAGAATTGTCTGGCAGTATTAAAAGTCAACTTGAAATTCATAGATCCTAGTGGATTTCTCTAGCACTACTCAGTTGCTTAGCTGGGTTTACCCAGAGAAAGAGATTCATCAGATGATTCTAAGGGACAGAGGGACAAAGGATTAAAAAATATTTGCAAGGGTAGAGTTATAGGATCTAAACTGAGTTGTGAAGGGAATGAGGGAGTGAGGACATGAGAGGAGTTCTGCAAGGCTGAAACACCATAGGGTAAGGGGAACTGAATTATTTATAGGGGCCAAAAAGATAGTGGGATTAGAAATATTTGAATAAGAAAATGGCATAATAGAAGGCAGTGTTCAGAATCTGAGAGGGAAATGAGTAGTGCAACCTAACTGCATAAACTTAAATGAAGTTGGGAATTTTTAGAGGAGGACAAATCATTTGAACCTTAGCAGTCCTTAGCAAGAGAACCCAACAGTAACTGTCCACTCATGACGTTTGTGATCTGCTGTCTTTGACTTATGTACAAAGAGCCTTCCCAGCAAGCACAACAGGCCTATACATGGTAGCACTGTGTAATGCTTAACAAAGCGAGCTTTGAACTGAGTTAGAGTCTTTTACTAGTATTGGTGTCTTACTAGTTGGGTGAAGATTGTTTAAATTTTCTAGGTTACAATTTCCAAAGCTTTAAATGGGAATATCAGCATCAATCTCAAAGGCCAAGTATATAGATTAAAGTAGGGTTAAAGAGTGCCCAGAACAAATGGCTGAAATATATGGTCTCAGAAATGAAATGTTAGGAAATATAAGTAATTGCAAAATTGGCTATTATTATTCTATTATTTATTATTATGCTCTGGCTTCAAGAAACAGAAATATAAACAGGATTAGAAGTTATAGTAAAATGAGTATCAATTCAAACTATGCTACAACTACCCTGACTAAAAAATTAGTCTAATCTTTTTCTCCAGTCTATAGGTTCATCAGGAAAGAAGAAGTGAAGGCATACCATTTCATCTTACTTTCTCGAGAGGGCAACAAGTACTCTGTTTCATAGACATCTGAGTTACTGCTCTGGTCAGAATGTTTCTGTCACCCCTCAAAATTCATATGTTGAAATCCTAATCCCCAAGGTGCTGGTATTAGGAGGTATGGCTTTCGGGGGAGGGAGAGTGGGGGCAAGGTTAGGTCATAATCCTGAGGAAGGGATTAGTTCTTTTATCAAGATCCCACACAACCTGCTTGCTCCTTTCAACAGCTGATGACACAGCAAGAAATTGGCCTGTATGAGGAAGTCAAGTCTCACCAGACACTAAATCTGCCAACATCTTGGGCTTGAACTTCCCAGCCTCCAGAACTGTGAAAAATAAATTTCTGCTCGTTATAAGCTACCCAGTTTATAGTATTTTTGTTAAAACAGCCCAAACAGATTATGGCAGTTACTTTTTATCCACTATGTTAAGAGATCTTTTCTTCTTAACTCTGTAATTGATGAAATCTTGAGCTACGCATCATCTTTGAGATGCCTAGATTCTGATGTGGATAGCAATGTGAAAGCCAGGGAGTTAGCTAATTAATCAATGGAAAATCATCAGCAAAGGCATGAGACATGGCAATGAAATGAGACTTAGAAATTATGTTGTCTTCTGTTCCAGCAGCTGTATATGATGGAGATACTCTTCTATGTGGCGTACAAACTAGCACTGCAATAAGGCTGTGCTGCCTAACTAGAGTCCGGCCCAGTGACTAAATTAAAATATTACTGTTACAATGAGGCAATTGATCATTACCTCTGACAGTGGGAGGTATTCCCTACCAGGAAACCAGTGCTAAAATTGCTGCAGGATACACTTCTCACACCTGGAAGATATACCTGTCTGGAAAACCATCTTCTTATAACCTGAAGGAACATTCCCCTCATGTTAATATAGTCTGAATTGGAAATGACAGCATGCTTTCTACAGTCCTCTCTTTTCTATCTTTCTGCAATTCTCAAAAGACTCCTGTCTTTATTATTTTATTGATTTTGAATACTAGAGTCGTTTTTATTTGTATTCACTGGCTTTGATTCCAGTTCCAACTCCACATCAATTTTATCTAGGTCACTGAGTGACAAAGTGTTGATGCTAATGGACTTGAAAAAAAACAAAAACAAAAACAAAAAAACCCTTCAGTTTGTATTGATCGCACTAGAGTGTTTAATCCAAAACTAGATGCTTTTCTACTTTGCACTTTTCTCATTCCCCTGAAGTCTGTTATTTTTCTTTGTCCAGATCACTTTTATTCTGCTGATTACTTTCCAGAAGATGACAAAGAATAGACATGAATATAAGCTGAGTTTTCCAAATTACAAATCAACTCTCTGAAAAGTGAACATTTCTGTTAATCAACTAGATGCCTCCCCAAATGTTCCAAATGTCTGAAACAATGAGTTTGTCTAAATCTGTTGGCTGTAATATTAGGTAACAAATTGAGACAGGGCAACAAATAGATACAAAACAAATATTAGAGTATATTCTACTCAGCAAAATTGTTATATTTAAATTTGTATATCTTTTATACTTTCTATTTCTATGGTCACACCTTTTGTGCATCCCTCTTTTAGTATAGGATGCTTCTTTCCCTTAAAATGCATCCTGTAATTTCCAGCCAGATCAGTCTTTCTAAAACTATTTTAATAATGTCATTTACAGGAGAACTGACTCTGGGTGGTAAACACACAATGCAATAAACAGATGATGTATTACAGAATTATACACTTGAAATGTATATCATTTTACTAACAATGTCACAATAAATTTAATTTAATAAAAAAAGACACCTACTCACCTACCAACAGGATAAATTCTAAGGTACTTTAACTCCAACTCAGCACTGGCTAATCTACCTAGCCTCCTCCCCTCTTTCCAGAGCTAAATCTACTGCTCTCCTACTCCAAATCCCTACTCAGGCCAAACAAAGTTTTTCACTGTCTCACCTCGCCACCTCTGTGCTTTTGCTAAAGCAGTTATTCCCCTTCCTAGCTGCCTACCAAAATAATATTCTCCAGCAAGGTCCATGCTAAATTTCACTCCCTTTTCTATACTACAATAATCTTGCTGATATAAACCTCTGTACATGACCATCACAAATAGTTCCATGACATGAAATAACGTTTGATATTTTTAAGTATCAATACTTACCCATTTTCCCAAGAGGTCTAAATATCATACATGAAAGCAAGCTGGTCATCACAATAAGTGGTTTTATTATGACAATTTTTACTTTTTCACATGTACACTAACATTCTGTCTAACCAACAAGTTTGTTGGCTTTTTACAGGCTCCTCATATGTCTATCCATGGAGAAATGTTTATGAATAGGATTATTGAATTATATTTTGCTCAATACAGAAGATTAAGACCAATAGTCCCATAAGATTGGGAATGTACCTGATAATTATTTTATTTTACTCTAAGACCTACTCTAGCCTAATACCTGACACATAGCAGACATTCAATACATATCTTCTGAATCAATAATCATTCACTTCCATAAAATTTTATAGGGATTATAATATAAATATCACATCTAATATTACAATCAAACTTCATCTGAAAAGTAGTTTTTAGTGTACGATCTTAAGAAAATGACCTTATGTTTTGTTAGAAACACAACATAAAGTATGCTATGAATTCTTTAATAAAAACATTTTTTAAAATACAGGAGACTAGTTCGTCCCTGATGGTCTCAGTATATACAGCTGGTTGTTGGGGTTTGATGGAGTCAAACAGATGAGACATGTTACTTCCAGATTTTACATTTGATAAATATTTACTGACCACAGTCACTGTGTCAGATTCAGGATATAGGAATATTACAAAACAAACAAACATACAAACAAACAAAACACCTTCTATCAAAAGCTCTAAATAGAGTAAGTTGACAAATGAATACACATCGCAATGCAGTGTGATGTAGATGGTGATACAGTAACTACAGATGATATGAAAGCATTCATCTCATACTGAATTAGAAAAAGTCTCTGAGAGGCAGTCATTTGTAAATTAGATTTTAAAGGACAAGTAAATATTAATTTCATCTAAAACAAACAAACCAACCAAACAATAGCAGGGTTGATGAGAGTTTTGAAAGAAGTATGTTTGAAAGAACATCCTATGTAAAAGCATGGCAGACTAGACACACTCAAGGGATAAAATTATTTTAGTATGACTTGAATGTGATTATATCAGGTTCTGGATTGGAAGAGAATGGGAGGATGAATAATGGATAAATCATCTATACTTTTTAGGATTTCATTCTATAATGAAAGGGGATGCCATTCAATGCTTTGAAGTGAAACAATTGGATTTGTGTTTAAGAAAAAGCACTGACAGCAAAGTATTCGGTGA
This sequence comes from Rhinolophus sinicus, assembly GCF_057876585.1. Taxonomy (NCBI): domain Eukaryota; kingdom Metazoa; phylum Chordata; class Mammalia; order Chiroptera; family Rhinolophidae; genus Rhinolophus; species Rhinolophus sinicus. Next base: position 81,763,730 of record NC_142501.1, read on the forward strand.
ATGGCAGAAAACAAGACAAACGGAAAGTAAAGAGTTATGAGATTGTTGTACTAATCCAGATGAGAAATCATGAAAGCCTGAGCTAAGGTAGTGACAGTGAAGGGAAACAAAGAGAATACCTTTTAAAGACATTAAAGAGAATCAATAACATCCAGTGACAGATATTGCATTGGGTTAAGAGATGGGAAAGAATTAAAGATGACAGTTGAGTTTCTGGCTTGGGAGAACTTTTAGACTGTGGAAATATCCATCAGGAAAGGAATATATAGAGAGAAACAGATCCAGTAGTGTTATGAATTCTTATGTTCCAAATAAACAGAATACTTACTGTTACAGGGATCGTAAAATAGAAGCATGTTTTTACATTTGATAATTGTTAGAATGTAATCCCCTTCAAGGATAAAGCCAGTTGCTATCAAATGATAAAATAGTATTGTTTAACATCATTTAAGGCTAAAATGTTACAGAATTTTTAAATAGAAGTTACAAGCTGTATGTACTTCATGCACAAAACTTCAATTGTTATGAATCATTGATAGAAACTTGTAATACCACTGTTTATTTTATAATAATAACAGCTTGATGAAGTCTGCTTGGAAAGGATTACTATTTATTAATTTAAGGCCTGCATATTGAAGAAGAAAGATGGTGCAAGGGTAAAGGGAAGTCATTGAGAAGAAAGGAAAGCCCTTCCTTTAGCATGTCAGGTTAAGACCTTCGCTATTTTAGGATTTTTTCACATTATTTCCCTTCATCACAAGACTATTCTATTAGTGACTTGAAGACTTGATGTCTTCAGCTCCACTGCCTACTGCCTATAAAGATCTCCCTTTCTTCCCATCAGACTTATGGTAACCTGGAGAGAAATGACAATCTGTATCTTCTGCTTGACTGCATTAGTGACCGTGTTGGCTGCAGTCCCAAAACATGGCATTACTCTCAGTTCACATTCTACTTTAAGTGTTTGCTTAAAATTTATTTTTTAAATTACATTAATTAATCTGTATTAACAGTATAGTATCTTCTTTGTAACTACCAAAGAATTGATGCTTGTAGAGTGAGTTAAAACAGAACATTATTTTGTATGCCATTATAAAATGATGTATGCTTACTCTAAATAATTCTAACAATAAAAACATAAGTAAGTTAAAAACCACTCAAAACCCCATCTCCCTTATACAATCTACGTTAATATACTGATGAATGTGTCTCAGGGGTGTGTGTGTGTGTGTGTGTGTGTGTGTGTGTGTGTGTGTGTGTGTGTGAGAGAGAGAGAGAGAGAGAGAGAGAGAGCGAGAGAGAGAGAGAGAGAGAGAGAGAGAGAGAGAGATGAGTTGATACATAATTTCATATTCATAAATTTACACAGTACTTCCAATTTTATAACATTTCTAGTTAAACAAATCATTTTATCTTTCCATGGTACATAATCTCTCCTTGTTTGGATATACCATAATTTTATTTTACCACTATATTTTAATAAATATAAGGCTATTTCCTTTTTATGTCAATATAAAAATTACTTCAATATGAATCTTTGCCACTTGTTTGATTATCTCCCTAATGAAAAAAAATTTATGTATATATTGCTGAGATGCATAGCAGAAAAGCTGCATAAATCTACACATCACCAAACTAATTCTTTCCCTATATTCTTATGCAAATGTTCTTTGTTTCATCTTTGCAAATTTTTTTTTTTTTTAATACAGCTTCTCATTATTTTACACAAATGACACTTAGAAGAACAACTTCCTTGGTCACTTTCTGTAAGATAGCAAAACTCCTTGCCATAGTCATACTCTGCCTCCCTTATTATTTTTTCATAAGGTTTGTATTTCTGGCAACGTGAGCAGGTTCTGGCATGTAGTAGACAGTCAAGACTAAAATATTGAATGAATTTTGAATGAATTAAAAAAACATAATTTTTCTTTTATGAATCAATTATGTTTAATGACCTCTTCTAAAACTTTATCATACATTCATCTCTCATATTCATTTATATCTATTTTTTTTTATTCTTTACTGGGGTCAATAGGGTAACTTGCCAATTTTTGATTCAGTATTACACATTTATTTTTACTATATTTCCCTAGTACATTTGGAATTCTGAGCCTGTCATGGCCCAATTTTGCATTTAGAATATTTCTAATAATGTCTTGACTTTATATTCTTGCAGATGATCTTTTGAACCATTTAGTCAAGTTTCACATAATGTCACTAGAATTTTCATTGGAACTGCCCTGAATATAAAAAAAAAAATGTTTAGAGATATTGACATCTTTATTTTGTCTTCCTCTTAAAAACAATGTATGAGTTCTGACAATTAAGTTTGTGAACTCATCATAGAAAAAGTGCTACCTACCTCATTACTGAATATCACTACGGTCACCTTTGAAGTACTCCCGTTGGGAAATTATGCACCAATACCAGCACCTAGTCCACCCTTCAAAGCAATTTTGGAACTCTTTTTCTGGAATGGCCATCAGAGCTGTCGTTGTATTACCCTTGATGTCCTGAATGTCATCCAAATGTCTTCCTTTTAATATTTCCTTTATCTTTGGGTAAAGAAAGAAGTCACGGGGGGCCAGATCAGGTGAGTAGGGAGGATGTTCCAGTACAGTGATTTGTTTACTAGCTAAAAACTCCCTCACAGGCAGTGCTGTGTGAGCTGGTGCATTGTTGTGATGCAAGAGCCATGAATTGTTGGCAAAAAGTTCAGATCGTCTAACTTTTTCACGCAGTCTTTTCAGCTCTTCCAAATAGTAAACTTAGCTAACTGTTTCTCCAGTTGGTACAAATTCATAACAAACAATCCCCCATAAAAAAGTTAGCAACATTGTTGCAAGAAGTTTGTGAACTTAATTGTCAGAACTTGTATATCTATATTTTCAAAATTTAATTTCAAAATACACAAAACATCATTTGTGTGCTCCTGCAGAGAACATTATAGTTTTCTTCACATATCATCTGACTATTTCTTAAAAGTCTGCACCTAGGTATACTCTGCTTTTGTTGTCATGGTGTGTGAGCTATTTTCCCATTATACTCCCAACTGGTGTTTAAATTGCCCTTTGAAAGATTGGGAAATAGAAGCTCTCAGAAACACTACATTGTAATATCAGAAAGCACTGAAGTTGAATTAAAACTTTAGATATAAAAATGGTTTCAACAAAATGTCGATTAGTAGCCTAAAAGTGAAAAAAATCAACTTGCCTTTACATTGAGCTTTAAACTTAATCTCATTTTTAAAAAAGAAAAATACCAATAACAACATACTCATAATTTTCTGAAAGAAGCCAACTGATCTATATATTTAAGATATTTTTTAGAACTGCAGAAGATATATTTTAGAAGTATGGTTGAGTCATCTTTCTGAACATTTAAGATGGTGATGCTCTCTATATTAAGCAATGTTAGCTTTTCTCTTAATATATTTAAATAATCTAAGATTAAAATCCCAGGAGTAGATGAGAAATAAATACACAGGGTCAATCAACATGGTTACTTTCTAGAATACAATTTGAAAAATCTCAGATATGCCTTGACCTGAGGAAAATCAAAAACTCTCACAGACCAATCTATAAGGTTTTTGTTTGTTTTATATAAATGCCACGCTACCCTTTACATAGTCATGAAAAGTTCTACAGCTCAGCCATTAAGAAGAGAACTAGAAAAGTTAACATGAGTGAAGTTTCCCAAAGGTGTTTGTAAGCCAAACTACTGTTGCTGGGAGACTATGATTACTAACAATTGTATTCACAATCAGTTGAGGAAAAAGCCCGAGAGGAAAAAGCCCGAGTAAGAAGAATGCTAAATTTGTAGCCTTCTGAGTATTTCTAAAATGACCATTAAGTTTAATATGTTATAGGACTTCTGGATACTGATTGCTGAATTGATTAGTTTTTTTTTTTTTTTGATAGACTGATTTCTTTATGTCTTATTTCAACTCTCAAATATAAACCATAACTCCTACACTGTTACAATCACCATGATCTGAATGAATCTTCCCGTGTAACGTCCAGTAATCATTTTTATTCCCCCATCTGTGCAAAAGAGTACTTGATATCACCAACTAACCATCTGCACATTTATGGAAAGGCTGCATAGTGCTTGCTTATGTGAAACCAGGCGTATCCCTTCCCATAGCAAGCTCAATTTGCCAAGAGAAGAGACTATTATAAATATTTTTAAATGCCCCTTCATATATTAAATAAAGATGCATGAGATGATCGATGTAACATAATCAAGCTGTATAACTTAAGCATCAACCACAATAGTTCAATGCTATGGTTTTATTTTATTTTATTTTATTTTGAGAGAAGAATTCTAAATATAATAAAATAAGGAAATGATTTTTAAAGCAAAACTGGGCTAAATTGATGGTTTTGCATCACAACATTTTCTTGGAAAAGAAAAAAGTAATCCTGCCAATTTTGCAAAAACACCTTCCTTTCTCTACCTTAGTTACTATCCCCTCAGCACTTCATATCTTTTCCAGTAGAATAAGATGCTATTCCAAAGAACAAAGGAAGACCTAATCTCACCATTTGATATGCACATACCATGCTCTAGTTTTCTGAGATTTTTCAAAAGATCCTGCTCTCATGCTCTCACTCCTCTCATCACACTAGAACCTACTCCCACACACCTAGTGAGGCTTTCTCCCCTGTCAGAGTTTGAATGTTTTGTATCTTTCATCAAACAAGTTCGTGTCACTTTTGAAACATTGGAATATATTTGACAACTAAAATCACATATTTTACTAATTTTCAAACATATTTTGGTCTCTAAAATTGTCTTTAATGGGATGTACTCAACGGGCTGCATATTTTAACAATCAGCTGGTGTGATCCCTTGATTATGCTGCATATTTGAATATGTAAGGTTTTATATATTTTGGATTGAGCCTCATACTTTAATGAGCCACATAAATGGTGTCTATGCAGAGAAGGTCTGTCACAAACTTAGTATTGACGTGTTGGAAGACATTCTCGTTGCACCCTTCTGTGTGTGTGTGTGTGTGTGTGTGTGTGTGTGTGTGTTGGGAGAGAGATTTTGCTGATGTCTGGATAGTTGCAGTTAGAGATAAGCCTAAAGAAATGCATTTGCTTTAAAAGAAAGATGAGCACCATTTTTTTGTTTTGTTTTTTTAAATTCAGGTTACAAATGAATGGGATTGTGCATTCATTAAAAAAAAAAAAGACCCTGAAATTCAATTTCTTTGATGTAGCATTAATATCTTAGTGACCAATCTTCTATACATCTCTGTGTGTATGTATGTGAAGTTCAGTATGTAAACTCTCACATGTCTTGGGTTTATAAAGATGTGCTGAACTCAGTAGGTTAAAATCAGGGAACAGTTTTCTTTTCCCCTTTTAAATAGCTCTAATGGATCTCATTTCCATGCCTGTTGTCAGAAATGTGGTCAGACTCAAAGTTTAAGAGTCACTTTCAGGCAATGAAAAAGTCTAGCCCAACAAGTACTTTTATCTTACATACAATGTGAGGTTTCTTCTTTTCGCAAACTGGAGAACAGCAGGGAAAAAAAAAAAAAAAATGTGTGGTCTTCCATTCAGTCTCCTTTCTCCTCCCCAAACTTTGATTAGAATTTATTTATATATATATATATATATATATATATATATATATACTTTATTTCAATCACTGGGGGCTATCTATTAATCTTTAATCTTTACTGGCTGCCAATATCTTCTACCACTAGTACCCAAATGTTGTTGAACCACACTTTCTCTCTCTCTCTCTCTCTCTCTCTCTCTCTCTCTCTCTCTCTCTCTCTCTCTCTCTCTCTCTCTCTCGGTACATTTGTGGATTCTTCATCTGCACTTGCTGCCCTCCTACAGATGACTGGCACAGACAATGGTTGCTGACATCGCACAATGGCCCCTCAGGCCCAGCCTCTGCTAGTATTCCTCTCATGGATTCTTTCAACTAAAGTCCCTTTCCTACTGTCCTTTCAAGGCAGGTATAACTCAGCATGCTCTAAAGTTAGAATTGCTCCCTTTATTTTGGCCCCACCATTCAGTAGAAGAGAAGGTTTTGCCCATGGCTTTTCTCTTGCCTCAGCTGTTAGAGGGAATTTCCACTTTCAGACTTCTGAAGGTGAGTGTGAGGCCTACTGGCCATGCACTCCAAACCCAAAGGCATGCTCCATGCTCTACCAAAAAGTCTCTTGAGCACCTACTCCTCAAACAATGTGTTGGGGATAACATTTCTGACCCCCAAGACAGTCACTCTGAGTAGTATGCTCTATGCCCAAACCCCTTAATTGTGGCCTAGGGAAAGGCAGAGGCATTTCCAAGTGCTCTCTATTTATTCAAATTCCTTCCTTGAATCCTCATTCTTAACAAATAGCCTTTTCTTATGTAGGAGGTTGGGGTGACAATCACTGGGCCAGTTTAGTTAGCCACTGTTAGCCCCATGAGGGTGTGTCTAGATCACATTTTTTTTAGGTGTTTAACAACATTTAGTTGTTAAAAGCCATTGTCCTTAGCTTTGAGGATGAAGTACTGAATTCTGAGACTACAGGACACTACTCTATATCCTGTTATGCACCTACGGAAATTTACAAATATCATATAGCACATGGTATTTTTGTCAGAGAGATCTTTTTTATTGTCCTATTTTCCCCATTCTTTTACCATTCCTCAGTGTTCCACAACCAGTGATAGTAACCCGATAGGTATGCTTCAATGTATTTCACCGTAATCATATGATCACATATACATACATTTATACATATATAGGATTTGTCAATGCTCATTTACAAAATAGTGTCATATTACGTACAATTATCCACATCTTGGTTTTTGCTGTCAAGAATGCACTGTAGAATTCTCTCCCAGTCAGCTGGTAAATAATTAATTATTTCTTTAGTGGCTTCACGGTACTATATTCAACTATTTGTCTGTTAAAGGAAATTATCTTTCTTCTCTCACTACAATGCTTTAGTAAGCATTTACTGATGTTATGTTTTTATAGAGTAGATTATCAGAAGGTCAATTTTATAGAATAGATTATCAGAGGGTCAATTTTCAATTTAAATTGCTTTCCTTTTTTATTTATTTTTTATTTTTTTTATTAAATTTATTGGGGTGACAATTGTTAGTAAAATTACATAGATTTCAGGTGTACAATTCTGTATTACATCATCTATAAATCCCATTGTGTGTTCATCACCCAGAGTCAGTTCTCCTTCCATCACCATATATTCGATCCCCCTTACCCTCATCTCCCACCCCCCACCCCCCACCCCCCTTACCCTCTGGCAACCAATGAAAGGCTGTAGCAATTTATACAACCACTAGCAACAGAGGGAAATACTTTTTTTTTTTTTTTCCAGAATCAGTGTCACTGGCAATATTTCATGTTTTAAAAATAGGTTTTGTATTGCTCATCTTTAGATTGATTTCTATTGATGTTTATTGCTAATTCAGATGTGCTATTGCAAATTTTCTATTCCTATCCTTTGCCATTTTCATTTTACAAATTTTCTCGCCAATGTCTAACAATTCTTTGTGTATTATAGATATTAACTCATCAGTGTTTGTTTAGAATAGTTTTGATTTTGTAATTTTTATTAAAATGTTCAAAAACATATTAAAGTAGACAGAATAGTATAACGAACACCTATAGTTTTAACAATTATTAGCACTTTTCAGTAGTTGCTTCAGGTGGTAGATTGCATTATTTGTTGTAATTATTCACTATTCCTGTAACCAGAGTCATGTGACTTTGGAGTTTCTTCCATAAGAGAGATTATATTTCTATGTCACTTCATTTGGGCTCAATCAAATGACTTCCTTCAGGCAATAAAATGAGACAGAAGAGACAAATGTAGTGCCAGTTCAGAACCGCAATTGTACGCAGCATCAAGCACCCCATCTTGCTTGCTGATATCGGGGGATGAAATGCTTGAGGAGATAGCTGTGCCGGCCACAGAACTGCCATGAGAAGCTAAGATCTTACTCCGTCACCACAGCCTTAAGCAGAGTCACCCAGACAGGCCTAGCTCTGATCAGCCAGAACACAGCTGTTTCATAGACTTCTTTTTTTTTTAGTTTCAGGTGCAAAAAACAACGCAATAGACATTTAAACCCCTCATAATGTGATAACCCATTCCCCCTAGATTACTACCCCTCTGATATCGTATAAAGCTGCTATAATTCCATTGACTCTATTCTCTGTGTGTACTCCACATCCTGTGATATATATATATATATATATATATATATATATATATATATATATATATATATATATATATATATATTTATATATATATAATATATATTTAATTATAGTTGACATTCAATATTATTCAGCTTCAGCTTCACGTGCACCACTTCATGGACTGCATAAATGTTTCATAGACTCTTGAAAAATAATGAAACGTTGCTTTAAGCTCCTAAATTTGGGGTAGGTTTTTTATAAAATAACCATTTAATTACACAATCCATTATTTTTAATATATAACCTGATATTCACTTCTACAGTCTACCTGCATAACAATACTGTTCATTCCACAATATCATCTAAAGGAAAGAAACATGAAGTCCTAACAGATACTGAAAACATTTTTGACATAAGTCAATAATTTTTCATGGCATAAACATTCAGCAAATTAGGAATAACAGGGGACTTCCTCAAAGTGATTAAGGGAATCTATGTGAAACCTGTAGCTAATATCACACCAGATCATAAAAATTAAATGTCTTTTCCCTAGAGCTGGGAACAAGATAAGGATACCCACTATCAGAATCTTTATTAAGCACCATACTGAATATCCTAGGTTCTCCAACAATGCAAGACAAATAAACAAATGAAAGATACAACAACTGGGGTAAAAGAATAAAATTATTCACAAATGACAGCGTGGATGTCATTAAAAATTCTCAGCATAAAACTAGTTTATCAGATTAGCTAGTCAAGACTGGGAACGTGACTGGGAAAAAACACAGCTCCTGGTATCAGTACATCATTTGATCAGTAATGGGTAATTTCTGTTTTTCACTTCCCAGAATTCAGTCCCTGCTCTGAATTTTTTATGGGTTTTTAAGTCAAGAATTATGAGGAGCTTGAGATTTTTACTCTACTCACAAGGTAAATTATCTCGCCACAGTTTCAGACATGTTAGCATAAAACCTCTGGGTCAGAAAGACAAAGGCAGCTTAGAATTAACAAAAAAGACAGCAACTAGAGTGCTGTGTTAGAGTTGGGTAACTGAGCCCCAATCCCTCACAGCAACATAATAAGGGCCAGGTTTTAGATGCACCGTGCAGTGGGGCTACATTACAAGAGAGGAAACCAGAGATTAGAAAGTCTTCTGTCTTATGGAATGGCTGCTGATAACCTGAGCATCCTCTTCTCCAGAGAAGCATTATCTCTGTTATCCTGGGATGTAAGCAAATCTTCTGTAGGGATGGGAGTGAGACATCTCTATCTTTACTGAAATATAAGTGAATCTGAGCTAATTGGCTGTTAATGCCTAGACATGAAGTAACTTAAGTGATTCATAACTCCCAACAAAAGGAAATCCTCATTATGCTTCTGCAAGGGTTTAGTATATGAATTAAGAGTGGACAACCTCTTGCCCCCACTCTGTCCATAGTGTTTTATTTAGAAAATATATGTGACCTAAGCTAATTCAAATACATTGTACTAGAACTATGGAGAACCCTTTTTCTCTTTCGCTTTTCCCTATTCAACATGTACACAACTGATGATTCAGATTGCAATTTTAATATACTGTGTGACTCACTAGCTTAAAAACTTCAACTATTTCTGTCGGACTTATTTTGCTTAGCATAATAATCTCAAAATCCATCCATGCTGTCACAGATGGCACTATTTCATCTTTTCTTATAGCTGAGTAATGTTTCATTGTGTATGTGTACCCCATCTTCCTTATCTACTTATCTATCAGAGGATACTTTTAACCAACAATATAAAACACACTTTTTTGGGCAAAAAAAAAAAAAACCACAAAAAAACACAAAAACTTCAACACGATAATTGCGAACGCATTTCCTAAATATTTCCCAAGGACCTGGGAGCTTAAAGCGGGGCCAAAGTGAATCTTTCTAGATTAAGTCAATGCATCAATTTTTATGAGACTAAGGCAGCTGCCTCCATAAACAACTAAAGATATAAGAACACACTGGTATTTTGCTTAAAAAGGTGTAAATAAACTTATCATACTCACACAACTTACTATTCCTGTAATCAGAGACAACGTTGTTTCATACCCCAAAGACTAGTAAAGGATCAAACCAGTCTACAAAAAAATAAATAAATAAAATAAAAGACCTGTTTAAAGCAGGGACGTTCAGGGAAAGATTAAGAATTCTTTTCTTTATAAAGTTTGAAACACTCCACAATAAAAATATATACAGCAATATAATTAACTATAACAAAGTACTGAAAGAATTCTTTCTCAGGAGGAAACCAACAATGCTTCAGACAAAAAAAAAAAAAAAAAAAAAAAATTTCTGAGGGCCAATTTAAACTTTGGCCTCAGTTGGTAAAGGAAATAATACAGACAGCCGCAGAAATTAAGAAAAGACCATGCTTTATCTGGATCAATGTGGGAAACAGCTTTGTAAGAGCAAAATAGAAAGCATTTTGAAAATAAATTCTAAAGGCTATAGCTGTTTGATGTGAGACATTTCTCTATGGGTCCTGAAAAGCCCGAAGAGTTGCATGTAAAAAAAGTCTGGGTTTGTTCAGAGCTTCAGGAACACCGATCTCTCTTCCCAGACAAAGGAAGTATCACATTTGGGTACTGACTTTGTGTTTAAAAGGTTTTCGCCCCCTCAGTGAGAAGTGCTGTGTATGTTACTACGTGCTGAGAGCAAAAACAAATCTGGTTTATTGCTTTTTACTATTCCTTTAGCTTGCCCTAATTAGGTATTTGTATTTATAATGTAAAAGAAATAAGGTGAAAAAACAGTGACTTTTTTTTCCTTTTGGTAAAGAAGCACTTTACTGAGAATTTTGAAGTACTTTTCTATAATGACTACCCAAAACAGTAGAGATGTGAACAGCTGGTCCAGGATGAGTACCTGATGTGAGCCGGTAGCGAAGGGGAGAAGTGGGGCACGGAACATGTGTCCAAGGACAGTGTTTACATGTGGGAATATTCTGCTTGAGTTCTCTGTTACTGTTTGCAAACTGACTCGTTTGGTATGCTACAATAGATAGAAGAGGGTACAGAATTCTCTTTATGCTGTGAGGAGGCCTGAGTAATACTTTAACACCATGGAGCATGAAACCACCAATAGGTGATGTTTTGTTTTTTTGTTTTGTTTTGTTTTTTCTTTTTACTATGTAATACTTTCTAATACATACAAGATGTGCCATCTCCCTCACATTTACCTGAATTCAATCACAGGTATGAATGATTAAAATCCACATCAATATAACACTCTTAGAATGAAGAATGAGAGCAGTGAAAGTAAATGAATAAACACCCAAGGCTATTCTGAGGAAGAATAGCCATTTACCTTGTTGTCACTTTAATGTGTCAACAGACTATCAGAATGTGACAGCAGAGAATCTTTTTCTTTTTTTTTTTTTTTTTTTTTTTTAATTAAATTTATTGGGGTGAAAATTGTTAGTAAAATTACATAGATTTCAGGTGTACAATTCTGTATTACATCATCTATAAATTCCATTGTATGTTCATCACCCAGAGTCAGTTCTTCCATCACCATATATTCGATCCCCCTTACCCTCACCTCCCCACCCACCCCCCTTACCCTCTGGCAACCACTAAACTATTGTCCGTGTCTATGAGTTTCTGTTTCTCATTTGTTTGTCTTGTTCTTTTGTTGTTTTTGGTTTATATACCACATATCAGTGAAATCACATGGTTCTCTGCTTTTTCTGTCTGACTTGTTTCGCTCAGCATTACTCTCTCAAGATCCATCCATGTTGTCACAAATGTTCCTATATCATCTTTTCTCACTGCCGAATAGTATTCCATTGTGTATATGTACCACAACTTCTTTATCCATTCATCTATCGAAGGACATTTTGGTTGTTTCCATGTCTTGGCCACCGTAAACAAAGCTGCAATGAACATTGGAGCACACGTGTCTTTATCTCTAAATGTTTTCAGATTTTTTGGGTAGATACCCAGGAGAGGGATTGCTGGGTCATATGGCAATTCTATTCGTAATTCTTTGAGGAACCTCCACACTGCCTTCCATAACGGCTGCACCAGTCTGCATTCCCACCAACAGTGTATGAGGGTTCCTTTTTCTCCACATCCTCTCCAACATTTGTTACTATTTGTCTTGTTGATGATAGCCATTCTGACTGGGGTGAGGTGATATCTCATTGTGGTTTTGATTTGCATTTCTCTGATGATTAGTGATGTTGAGCATTTTTTCATATGTTTATTTGCCATTTGTATGTCCTCTTTGGAGAAATGTCTCTTCAAGTCCTCTGCCCATTTTTCAATTGGGTTGTTTGTTTTTTTGTTGTTGAGTTGCATGAGTTCCTTGTATATTCTGGATACTAGCCCCTTATCGGAGGCACTGTTAGCAAAAATCTTCTCCCATTCAGTTGGTGGCCTCTTTATTTTGTCAATGGTTTCTTTTGCTGTGCAGAAGCTTTTAAGTTTCATATAGTCCCATTCGTTTATTTTAGCTTTTACTTCCATTGCCTTTGGAGTCAAGTTCATAAAATGCTCTTTGAACCCAAGGTCCATAAGTTTAGTACCTATGTTTTCTTCTATGCAGTTTATTGTGTCAGGTCTTATGCTTAAGTCTTTGATCCATTTTGAATTAACTTTGGTACATGGTGACAAATAGCAGTCCAGTTTCATTCTTTTGCACGTGGCTATCCAATTCTCCCAGCACCATTTATTGAAGAGGCTGTCTTTGCTCCATTGTATGTTTTTAGCTTCTTTGTCAAAAATGATCTGTCCATATTTATGTGGTTTTATTTCTGGGTTCTCAATTCTATTCCATTGGTCTATGTGTCTGTTTTTCTGCCAATACCATGCTGTTTTGATTATTGTAGCCCTGTAATACAAGCCAAAGTCAGGAAGTGTGATACCTCCATTATAGTTCTTTTTTCTTAAGATTGCTTTGGCTATTCGGGGTCTTTTGTGGTTCCAAACAAATCTGATGATTTTTTGTTCTATTTCTTTAAAATATGCCATTGGGAATTTGATGGGGATTGCATTGAATCTGTATATTGCTTTGGGTAATATGGCCATTTTAACTATGTTGATTCTTCCAATCCATGAGCACGGAATGTCTTTCCATTTCTTTGTGTCTTCTTCAATTTCTTTCAAAAATGTCTTATAGTTTTCAGCATATAGGTCTTTCACATCCTTGGTTAAGTTTATTCCTAGGTATTTTATTCTTTTTGCTGCAATTGCAAAAGGAATTGTTTTTTGTATTTCTTTTTCTGAGATTTCATTGTTAGTATATAGGAAGGCAATGGACTTTTGTGCGTTGATTTTGTAGCCAGCAACTTTACTGTATTCGTTGATTGTTTCTAATAGCTTTTTGGTGGAGTCTTTAGGGTTTTCTATATATAGCATCATGTCATCTGCAAAGAGTGATAATTTAACTTCTTCATTCCCAATTTGGATGCCTTTTATTTCTTTCTCTTGCCTGATTGCTCTGGCAAGGACTTCCAACACTATGTTGAAAAGCAGAGGTGATAGGGGACATCCCTGTCGTGTTCCTGAACGTAGAGCAAAGGGCTTCATCTTTTCTCCATTAATTATGAGATTAGCAGAGGGCTTCTCATATATGGCCTTTATTATGTTAAGGTATTTTCCTTCTATACCCATTTTATTAAGTGTTTTAATCATAAATGGATGTTGTATCTTGTCAAATGCTTTTTCTGCATCAATTGATATATGATTTTTGTCCTTTATTTTGTTTATGTGATGTATCACATTGATGGATTTGCGTATGTTGAACCATCCTTGTGCCCCGGGGATGAACCCCACTTGGTCGTGATGAATAATCTTTTTAATGCATTGTTGTATTCGATTTGCTAGAATTTTATTTAGGATTTTTGCATCGGTATTCATTAGAGATATTGGTCTGTAGTTTTCTTTTTTTGTGCTGTCCTTACCAGGTTTTGGTATCAGGGTAATGTTGGCCTCATAAAATGAGTTAGGGAGTACTGTCTCTTCTTCAATTTTTTGGAAGAGTTTGTGCAGAATTGGTATTAGATCCTCTTTGAAGGTTTGGTAGAATTCACTAGTGAAGCCATCTGGTCCCGGACTTTTGCTTTTGGGAAGGTTTTGGATGACTGATTCAATTTCGTTACTGGTGATCGGTCTATTTAGATTTTCCAGTTCTTCATGGTTCAGCCTTGGAAGGCTATATGTTTCTAAGAACTTGTCCATTTCTTCTAGGTTGTTGAATTTGGTGGCATATAGTCCTTCATAGTATTCTTGGATGATCCTTTGTATTTCTGTGGTGTCCGTGATAACTTCCCCTTTTACGTTTCTGATTTTGTTAATCAGTGTCTTCTCTCTTTTTATCTTAGTAAGTCTAGCCAAGGGTTTGTCAATTTTGTTAATCTTTTCAAAGAACCAGCTCTTTGTCACATTAATTTTTTCTATTGTCTTTTTGTTCTCTATTTCATTTATTTCTGCTTTAATTTTTATTATTTCCTTTCTTCTGCTGACCTTGGGTTTTACTTGTTCTTCTTTTTCTAGTTCTTTAAGGTGTAACATGAGGTTATTTATTTGGGAGTTTTCTTGTTTCTTGAGATAGGCCTGTAATGAGATAAATTTCCCTCTTAAAACTGCTTTCGCTGCATCCCAGAAATTTTGGTAGGATGTATTTTCATTGTCATTTGTTTCTATGTATCTTTTGATCTCTCCTCTAATTTCTTCTTTGACCCAGTCCTTCTTTAAAAGTATGTTGTTTAATCTCCATGTATTTGTGTTTTTTCCCACTTTCTTTTTACAGTTGATATCCAATTTCAAAACCTTGTGATCAGAGAATATGCATGGTATGATTTCAATCTTCTTAAATTTGTTGAGACTGATTTTATGTCCCAATATATGGTCTATCCTTGAGAATGTTCCGTGTACACCAGAAAAGAATGTATAGTCTGATGTTTTAGGATGAAGTGCTCTATAAATGTCAATTATGTCCATTTCATCTAACGTGTCATTTAGGGCTACTATTTCGTTATTTATTTTCTGTTTGGATGATCTATCCATAGCTGTCAATGATGTATTTAAGTCCCCTAGTATAATTGTGTTTTGGTCGATTTCTCCCTTTAGTTCTGTTAGTAGTTGCTTGGTGTATTTCGGTGCTCCCTGATTGGGGGCATAAATATTGATGACTGTTATGTCTTCTTGTTGTACAGTCCCCTTCACCATTATGAAATGTCCATCTTTATCTCTTGTTATCTTTTTCACCTTGAAGTCTGTTTCATCTGATATCATTATGGCTACACCTGATTTTCTCTGGGTACCATTTGCTTGGAGTGTCAATTTCCACCCTTTCACTTTGAGTCTATGCTTGTCCTTGTAGCTGAGATGTGTCTCTTGGAGACAGCATATGGTTGGGTTTAGTTTTTTGATCCAATCTGCTACTCTGTGCCTTTTTATTGGCGAGTTCAGTCCATTTACATTTAGGGAGATTATTGATATGTGAGGATTTCCTGTCATTCTATCTTTAGTTTTCTGGTAAGGCTGTGTCTCCATTGTTTCTTTGCCTTTTTGTTGTTGTCTATTATTTCTGTGTGGTGGTATTCTATGATGTTTCCCTCTGTTTCTTCTTTTATTTCAGTATATATTTCAATTCTGGATTTATTTTGAGTGGTTACCCTTAAGTTTATGTAAAAGAAAGTTTGATATTTAGAGTATTCCATTATCTTCAGCACGCTTACTTTCTCCATTCCCATATTCCGGTTCAGGCCTTTACTCTCCCCCTTTTTGAGTTTTGGTTGCCACAAATTGTCCCTGTTGATGGTGGTCGAATAGCCTCCTTTAGTATTTCTTGTAGTGCAGGTCGTGTATTAGAAAATTCCCTCAGCTTCTGTATGTCTGGAAAGGTCTTTATTCCTCCTTCATATCTAAAGGATATCTTTGCTGGATATATTATTCTTGGCTCATGATTTCTCTCTTTCAATAGTTTGAATATTTGGTTCCACTCCCTCCTGGCTTGTAGAGTTTCTGCTGAAAAATCTGATGATAATCTAATGGGCTTTCCTTTGTATGTTACCGTCTTCTTTTCCCTGGCTGCCTTGAGGATTCTTTCTTTGTCGTTGATTTTAGACAGCTTCAATACAATGTGCCTTGGAGAAGGCCTGTTGGGATTGAGGTAACTAGGTGTTCTATTTGCTTCTTGGATTCGAGGGTCCAGTTCTGTCCACAAATTTGGGAAGTTCTCATCGACAATTTGTTTGAATATATTCTCTGTTCCCTTCTCTCTTTCTTCTCCTTCTGGTATGCCCATTATTCTTATATTGCTCTTTCTGATGGAGTCAGAAAGTTCTTGTAGAGTTCTTTCATTTCTTTTAAGTCTCAAGTCTCTTTCTTCTTCTCTCTGTGTCATTTCCAGGTTTCTATCTTCGATGTCACTGACTCTTTCCTCCATCTGGTCAACTCTACTACCTAAGCTGGTTATTTCATTCTTAATTTCTTCTATTGAGTTCTTAATCTCCAGAAATTCTATTTGGTTCTTTTTTAAGATTTCAATCTCTCTCGTAAAATGCTCATGCTGTTCTTTGATTGAGTTTCTGAGTTCCTTTAACTGCCTATCTGTGTTTTCTTGTATCTCGTTGAGTTTTTTCAGAACTGCAATCTTGAATTCTCTGTCATTTAAGTCACATATTTCTGTATCTTTAAGTGCCTTCTCTGGAGATTTTTCACTTTCTTTCTGAGTTATCTTGTTGTCTTGGTTATTCATGGCGATTACTGGTTTACTATTTCTCTTCCTAGACATCTACAGGAGTGGCTTCTGCAACAGGCTGATAGAAAGCGGTCTTTCTTTTGTTTGCCAGTACTTGTTGGTAGAGTGTTTTATTATTTCTCCAACTGCAACTTATTTTCCTTCTCCCACACAGTAGTGCTATGTTTTCTCTGCACTATTCCAACTTCTCACACAATGGGGGGATTCCCTGGGAGACGGGCTTCTCCTCTGTTAATAGTTCATCTAAGTCACAGGGCGCAGTGTCCCGGTGGGTATGCGGAGAGCTTTTGATGTTCCAAAGCTCTTCCAGCTCCTGATTCAGAGCCCGTAGGTTTCAGCAGTTCTGTTTACTCCTGCAGGGATCCGCCCAGATAGGTGGGGTCAGAGGCGGGGTGAGTTGTGAGAGGTGGCCCAGAGCAATGGCGGCAACCACCACCAAAGCCGGTCCTGCTTCCACAGCTCTCTCCCCTTTGCTGGAACTAGTTGGGCTGTGAAATTGTGTTTGCAGTCCACAGTTCTCAAAACAGCAAATTTTCTGTTGTTTTGATCTGACACTGCTACTGTTTCGCTTCTAGCACAGGGCAGGTGGGGGCGGGGCGAGCTCTGGGAGGGGAGGGAGGGGGCGGCTAGTCTCAGTGCCTAAGGCTCCGTTCTCTGCTCGGCAGTGTGGGCTTAAACCACCGTTTTCAGCCTTTTTCCCTCAGTCTTTTCTCCGAGGTCTCTGCCGTGAGCGTTGGGTTCAGCCGTGTTATATGCTGTCCCCTCAGCCCTGTGGAGCCCTGGCAGAGCCCTAACAGTCCGATCTCCCGCAGCCGCGGTAGTTCCGGGAAGCAGCGAGCTCGGCGCACTGAGCTGGGTCTGCGTCCTCCGCCCGCGCGTCTCCGTCTCCGCGCACTTCTCCCTTTCCTCCTCCCCCGCTCGCGCGAATCTCCCACCTGTAGGTGATTTCAGTCGGTAGTGGGCCTCTTCGTGTTGCCTGTGTGCTGTGCAGGGAGTCCTTTGTGGAGTTTTTGTTGTTCGATTCGTTGTAAATTCCAGGGGAGCTTTACAGAGGCTCACCTCACGCCGCCATTTTTCCGGAAGTCTCGAGAATCTTAAGTATCACATGACAATAATCACTGCCTATATTTATTGGAGAAGAAATAGCCTACTAAAGAGAAAAGAATGGAGAAAGGAAGTGTGATTCATTCTAAGACTGAATAGAGATGTGCTCAAAATGTCATTATGAATCCCTCTCCTTCTCTATTATTATTATTATTATTATTATTGGTATTATTATTATTATTATTATTATCAGCTGTCCTTGTATTCTGTTGGCTTGTTTACAAGCAAGACCTCTAACATGCTCAGGTTTATGTGGTGCATATAATTTACAATTTCAGAAGAGAAATATTATTAGTCGGTTAAGAGGAAGCAGCTTGAGGCAGTATTGTTTAGAATAACTATTACATTGTTTAGTACACCTGAAACTAATAATAAAAAAAAAAAGAATTCTAGTCCCGCAACTCACTAACTATATGACCTTGGACATGCAACTTAACACCTCTGAGCCTCAGTTTATCTATGAAATAAGTATAATAATAGTATCAAAGCTCATAAAGTTGTTGTGACAACTAAGTGATTTCTTCCACATAAACTACTTGAAATAGTGTCTGGCACATTAGAAACATTTCATTAAAGTTATATAAAGATAAATATAAGAGTAACCAATCTCTCGCACGGTGTCAACATTATGAGGGTCCTAATTGGCTCTATTTGGGTAATGTGCTCACCTGTGGATTAATATCTGTGTCTGGAGTGATGACACAGCAGAACACAGGGTGGAAAATGCAGGGTTTCTTCTCTGACAAGTCGCCGGAATCATTTGAAATGGGCAAGGGGTAATTTCCAGAATCAGAGCAAGGGGGAAAAAAAAAAGATATACTCTAGCTATGAATTGTCCTCATTAAGATTGTCCCCAAAACAGGGGTGATTTCACTGTTCACATTGAGGCTATCTGGGACTAGGAAAGGCAGAGGGAGAGGAAGTGAAACATGAGTTGACATCTTTCTAGTCAGGTCCTTCTTCTACTCACCAGCTTCTAGTATTTCTCCTTCGTGTTCCATTACATTATTCCCCACCCCAATAACTCTCTCTACTCCCCAGCATCCTAAGATCATATCATGGCTTTGGTATGTGGGATTACCTATGTGCCCTAGGCCTCTTACTGGCCAGTGTCTTTTTAGGGTATGACTGCCTGCTTTACAATATTAAAGACACCTGCCACTTCAACTGGAAAATGTATGAATTCAGTGAAAACAAAATCACACTGATGGCTTTATGATTTTCAAATAAAATGCTAGTTGAAACAATCAAATAATTAATTTTAAACTGGGGCAAAATTGAACCACCACAGCTATAGAAGAAAGTGTCTTTATATCTTTCATCTTTTGTGGGAAACAGGTTTATTCATTTTCAGTTTCAGGTAGTAAGTCAACCAAAAAAGTATGTACGTGTAATTACTTTATTTCAAGTTTTCTGTCCATTATATCCGGACATAATACTTTTAAGGCAGATAAAATCATTGTGCAATAAAACTGGGAAATCTCCAGTGTAAAAGAAATGGTGCACAAACTGAGTGAGCTAAGCAGACCTAACAGTATTTTTGTCCTTTAGGGATGTGTTCAGCTCATCTTCCTTGTTTCTAATGCACTCAAAGCCTCAGCCTGACTAATTCATACTCAGAACAAATTGCATAACACTCCAAGACTGACACTTTCAAAGTTCATCCATTCTATAGTTGCTTGACATTAGAAAAGGGCAACTTAAAAAAAAAAGAAAAATGATAAAGTAAATTATCTCACTCTGCTGGTCATGTCTCAAAAACAGCTGAACAGGTTTTTTGAAACTTAACTTTTAAAATAGTCCACCATTCAACAGCGATAATGTTAAGATTAGGAGCAGTCAAATTTATTTTTCTGAAAATCTAAATATCTTGATTTTAAAATATCATTAAAAACACAAGTTCTACAAGGATAATGACTGTGTCTTTTTCATTCAAAAACCACAGAGCCCAACCCAAAATATTTCACTTAACAAATGTTATTATTTTATAAGTGATCTATTTAATAAATGAGTACAAAAAGATTTTATTATGGAATATAAGCAGTACATGGTAATGAAATGAGAAGGCAAATAATCCTGATGTTATTACTCATGACAATCTTACTTCTGGTGTGGAGTCAATTATACTCAAATTATGAGTGGATGATACCAATAATAGGCAAGAAATATTCAAGTGAATTTACACCAGTCCGTAGTATTGCAGATGAATCCTTTAAGTTTATTTCTGACATATTTTCAGGGCTATTTCATTTTGAAGTGGGCACTAACCTAATTCAAATTGGTTTGTTAAGAAAGGGAATTTATTTAAAAATGCAAATATGACTTTTGGGAATCTAAATTGATTCTATCAACAAGAGATCTGGACCTGGGGGTAAAATAGTGTATCAGGGCTCAATTTCTCTCTTCAGCTCTCATGTCTCCTTCTGTCAACTTCCTCTATTTTGCAAGTATATTATCAGTTTTAATTCTAAAAAGAAGACAGACTTTTTGGTTATGTGTCCAGCCCTGGTCAATCATTGTATCAGGAACTTTGGTTACAGTGATTATTCTAGGTCTTGAATCACATCCCTATTCAGGAGGCAAAAGGAAGAACATCATAATTAACAGAAATACCAAGGATAGGGGTGGAGGAGCTCCATATGGAAAGGGTTAGTACACAGATTACACAAATGGTCTCAACTCTTTGCACCTCCCTGTTTGCACACCCTTTGCAATGCAATGTGGCTTGGTAGCTATTGCCATCATGGGTGGAGACTATTTCTCCACACTTTGAATCTGGGGAGGCTTTGTGGCTTGCTTTGGCAAACAGAATGCTTCTGCTCTCTTTCTTGACCACTGTGACTACCAGCTGGAATAAGCACCAGCTAAGCTGATGGAGAAGGAGAGAACACGCGTGATGATCTGTACGAGGCAAAACAGTGATGTCTTCCAGGTAAGGCTGCCCGATATAAGCCATAGCCCAGACAATACTTCCATTAACTAAAGATGCATGAACGAGCCCAGCTGAGATCAAACGACTTAGATCATCCAAACTAACTTTGGAAGAAGTAGATATTGAACCCAAGAGCAATTGAATTACTATAAAATAACAAATAACTTCCCACTGCTAACTGGAACAGTCTCTGAAAGAAAAGAAAATATTTGCCTGTAATGATTAGGTAAATGGCAACATCCAGTGGAATAATTTTATAATTCCCCATAATGGATATTATAAAAACAATATCCATTAAAATGTATATTCTGTTATGTTTATTACATAGAAGGGTCTCACTGCCTAAGAAATGCAATTCCTTAAAATGGTCAGTAAAAGTTTAAAGGATCCAGTATGATAAGAAAAGGGAAGATCTTGTGGCTAAAATAAAATGATTAATAATGTGGAAAATTGATATAAACAGTGCTATGAGCTTTTGACATAAACTGTCAATCAATCCATGGTTTTAAACATATTTTTTGCATTTCAAAGCAAGATAAAGTAAGAAATTGATAGATTAATAATAAAAAGTATGCAAGGTGAACTCTGAAGGGATGACCTCACCATCATGATGCAAAATGAAGCCAATATTAATGAGATGTAAAGTAAAAAAATAGAAAGATTATTATTGTTATTATTATTATCATTATTATTATTAATTTTTTTTTGGCTACTAGAGAAGCAGAGTGAATGATAACTTGAAATGTGAAGCTTAGGCTGTTTATAGAGAAATTCACAATGAGTAAGAAGTCAGAGAGTTATTTCATGATATAATTTTCTCATAATAATACCATGTTAGTCCAATTATCACTTAACATCTTCTCAAATATAACTATCGTGATCCCTCCACAGAGTATCAATCCTCCTAAAGTTGTTCCTATGCTTTCTGAACTCCTACAATAAAGATTAGGCAGGAATTATAAAGAAGATAACTTTTTACATTAACTAGATCACGGTAAGAACAACTTTATAGGGCTGTATTTCCCTGTTTAATCAAATCACATGTCTATTGGTAATATTTGTATGGAATGCATTTATCATTCATAGTTGACTAAATGTGTTTTTAATTTAAAAATGGGCATCAAGCCCCTCATTCACAATAAAACACACAAAAAGATTACTAGTACTAACATTGTTGTAACTTAGTTCTCAATCTCAACATTCCTCCTCCCGAACCAAAGACAGAAGGGGAAAAATCCATAAGCTAATTGTCAAACAAACTAGAAGACATGAAACCTGAAAAGCGTTACCAAAACAGCTGAGACCAGCAGAGTAGTGCAGGCATTTCTGTAAGAAGTCACATGGGGAGCCTAGACGCAGGACCCCAGCAATGATGACACTCAGACACCTCCCGTTAAAAATCATTCCCAAAAGGCGAGCACCCATCATTACTGAGCAATAATATGAGCAGGACAGAGTTCTTCAAAGAATCAGGAGAATTAATAAAGGAATAGAGAGAAGGTCATGGAAATGCACAGAGTGAAGAGCTGTGAAAGTACCAGGAAAAATCACCTTTCAAAATCAGGAAGTCATAGCGGATGCATGCATGTGGGGGTGGGGCAGTGGCTGATGAAGGAACTCTTGGAGTGGAGGACAGGGAGGGAAATGTCTCCAACACCTGCTTAAAGTTGAAGAGGCAACAAAGGCATGACTAGACAGACACACTATGTTGGATGGAAATAACAAGCCATCTTACGAAGTGAGGAAGAAGCCCTTTGCCAAGGCCAGATATCTACCCGAACTCCTACCCTCCCAGCCAGGAATATCTTGCAAAGAGCAGGTTCATAAAATTGACACTGGCCCAAACATGGGTAACCAAAAAGGAAGAAGGAAAATATTTCAATAAGGATTAAATAAAGACAGAGAGCAACACAATTTTTCTACAAAATAATTCATCAAGTAACCATTGCCATAGAACAAGTAAATATTGTAAATAAGCTACTATGAATTAAAAACAATTATAGTAATGATGAACCAACCAGAGAATGAAGAAATATTAATAGTTCAAAGCAGGAATACAAGAACTCAACTCAAAAAAGACACAACCAGACAACCCATAAAAGTGAAAGAGAACCAACAGAATTCAAAAAAAGAAAGAATAAAAAATTTAGAGAAATGAGAAAAAAATTAAAGGTCCAACAAGGTAGGTAGGACAGTCCATCTTTAACTGCTCTGATTAAATTGGTTCCCTAAATTTCCATATGTATTTGAGTCAGTATCTGAACATTATTTTTTTTTGTCTGTCTGTCTAGTCATAAACTAGTATCACATGTTTTCATTACTGGTTTAATAAACGTATATGCCTATTGTTCTCGTATTGCTCTTCTTTTCAGTGTTTCTCTCCCTTTTTCCTTAATGTTTTTATTATTTTATTTTACAGTTGTCATGCAGAAGATGTCTATGTGTATGTATGTTTGTGGAAACATTTTTATTCATCCAGGTATGCAATCAATTCACTTAGTTTATATGGCTTTATGATTGTTTTTGCACATGAATCATTGATCCATTTGAAATTTACACTAGTATAAGATATATAGTGGGCCAATTTTGTCACTTCCAAATGAAATATCCAGTTTGAGAATCATTAATTTAAATAAGGCTCTCTGAAAACAAGCAATTTTATACATGCAATGAGAATGCAAAATGATACAGACCTTATAGAGGGTAATTTAGTATTGTCTATCAAAAACATTTAAATATATTTTCCCTTTACTCAGTACTGCTACTTCAGAAATTTATTTTGAAGTTATTCCTGAATAGGTGTAAAGCAATGTATACAATAAATCTTTCCATTACCGAAGTAGCAAAAGATAGCAAAAAATAATTTAATGACAAAGGCTTTTATAATTGAAACTAAAGTATATCAACATAATGAAATACCATGCAAATATAAAAGACAGAGAATCTCTCTCTCTCTGTCTCTCTCTCTCTCTCTCTCTGTCTCTCTCTCTGTATATATATATATATATATATATATATATATATATATATATATATATATATATATATATATTCTGTTGATATTTTTACTTGGTACATACTGTCTCATTACCCCATGTCTATATATAGACATGGGGTAATGAGACAGTATGTACCAAGTAAAAATATCAAGAGAATTGTGAAACAGTATGGTACTTTTGTTTAAGAAACTGGGAAAACAAACACGTATTCCCATTTATTTATCTTTGCATAAAGAAAAGCTGAAAAGATACCTAAGAAAATGAAAAATTGTTAACATTAGATGGCAGGGGAATAGAGGGAAAAGGAATGGGGTCGGTGACTTCATAATTGTTTTAATATTTGAACAAATAGTCAATTGCCTATTTCAAAAATTCATGTGTCTTTTCAAGAGAACCCTTTACCTTTTTCTTCCCATGGAAAGATTAACTATGACATAGGACATTTTCACATAGAGCAGTTTAAGTGAGTAATAAGACAGGGAACTTACCACATTCTTTCCTGTGTTACATGTTTGTTTTCAATCACATTAGTCCTATGCTGAGCTCCGTAGAGTATAGAACTAGATAATAGACCTGAGGTTGTTTGTATCAATGACTCTGTTGATCATTGGGATACTAGTATGTGTTGGAAGATACTTCTCCATGAATCTCTAACATTTCTGCAGTCTTGCAAACAGAAGCACTGCCAGTCATTTGTTCCAGGTTACCTTTTCAAGGATGTTTGAATAGTGCACCAATTTAGAAGATAGTGTTTCCTTCTGGAGCATGTGGAGATTTGTTTTGGGTTCAATACAATGAAAATCTCTCTCTACAAAGCAAAGGGACAGGTTTGCTTGTAGTCCATTTATAAGAGATTGGGGTTTCCTGAGCTTCTGGTTTTCTCTCATGTTATGCAATTTACCACATGTACAGAACCACTTTGCCTGATTACATCCTGTGGGAATTTACGCCCAGGGAACTGCTACAAGAAAATGATTACACATTGGGTACTACTATTGCAGTGTATAATAAACTCTCCTTTGTCTCTGAGCCCAGCATATCACGTTTGCTGCCGGCATCCATTAAATGTTGGCAGACTAGTTTATTCACTTGCAAGTAGCATAAAATCACAGGCCCATCATGGTCTTGACTTATATGTTCAAATTTGTGATAGACACCTTAAAGCCATATATAACAAGTTTCCTTATATCATTATCATTCCTAAATATTAATTTAATCTTAAGATCAGTTAATGTAATGATGTGCATTTGTGTACCTGTGTGCATTTTACAGGCAATGATGTAGGAAAATGGAGTTAGGACTAGTCAAACTATTTTCAATCACTTAGAAAATGTAGTTATGAGGGAAACTGGATTCCAGACTGTATTTGAAGTATCTCAGATTTTTTTTTTTTAGATGACTTTCTCATAAATAGAAAATGATCCTTGAGTGACATCATCAAAATGGGGGAGTGAAGTGAGTCTCTGGAAATCTTCCCTGAAATTTGCAACAAATTGAACAACTACAACTCCACAAAGGACTCCCTGCACAGCAGACAGGCAAGACGAAGAGTCTCACAACTGAATTCACCTAAAGGTGGGCAAATTGTGTGAGCAGGGAAGGAGGGAAGGGAGAAGTGCGGAGACAGAGCTGTGCAGGCGCAGGACGCAGACCTAGCTTAGTGTGCCGAGCTTGCGCCATCCTGCAATGACCACAGCTGTGGGAGAAGGAAGAACTCAGACTGCTAGGGCTCTGCTTATGGCCCACAGGGCTGAGGGGAAAGCATATAACAAAACTGAACCAAACGCTCACGGCAGAGACCTTGGAGCAAAGACTGAGGGAAGAGAGCTGAAAATGGTGATTTAATCCCTCACTGCCAAGCAGAGAATGGAAGCTTTAGGCACTGAGACTAGCCGCCCCCTCCATATCCTCCCAGAGCTCGCCCCGCCCCCACCTGTCCAGTGCTAGAAGCAAAACAGTAGCAATGTCAAATCATAAGAACAAAATATTTGCAGATCTGAGAACTGTGGTACACAGACAGGGACTCACAGCCTAACTAACTCCAGAAAAGTGGAGGGAGCTGGGGAAGCAGGACCAGCTATGGTGGTGGTCACTGCCATTGCTCTGGGCCACCTCTCACAACCCACACTACCCCTGTCCCCACCTATCTGGGCAGATCCCTGCAGGAGTAAACAGAACTGCTGAAACACACGGGCTCTGAGTCTGGTTCAGGAAGACCTTTGGAACTTCAAAAACTCTCCACATCCCCACAGGGACATGGTGCCCTATGACCCAGACGAACTGTTAACAGAGCAGAAGCCCACCTTCCAGGGAATCACACCCATTGTGTGAGAAGCTGGAATAGTGCAGAGAAAACATAGCACTACAGTGTGAGAGAGAATAAAAGCCTGCAGTCGGAGAGAAAATAAAACATTCTACCAACACGTACTGGAAAACAAAAGAAAGACCTCTTCCTATCAACCTGTTGCAGAACCCACTCCTGTAGATGTCTAGGAAGAGAAATAAAAAATCAGTAATTGCCATGAATAACCAAGGCAACAAGGCAGCTCAGAAATAAAGTGAAAAGTCTCCAGAAAATGAACTTAAAGATATGGAAATATGTGACTTAAATGACAGAGAATTCAAGACTGCAGTTCTGAAAAAATTCAACAAGAAGCAAGAAAACACAGAAACGCAGTATAATGAACTCAGAAACACAATCAAAGAAGAACATGAGCATTTTACGAAAGAGACTGAAATTTTAAAAAAGAACCAAATAGAATTTCTGGAGATTAAGAACTCAATAGAAGAAATTAAGAATGAAATAGTCAGCTTAGGAAGTAGAGTTGACCAGATGGAGGAAAGAATCAGAGACATCAAAGAGAGAAACCTGGAAATGACATGGACGGAAGGAAAAAGATACTTGAGACTTAAAAGAAATGAAAGAACTCTACAAGAACTTTCTGACTCTATCAGAAAGAGCAATATAAGAATAATGGGCATACCAGAAGGAGAAGAAAGAGAGAAGGGAACAGAGAGTATATTCAAACAAAGAGTCGATGAGAACTTCCCAAACTTGTGGACAGAACTGGATCCTTGAATTTAAGCAGCAAATAGAACACCTAATTACCTCAACCCCAACAGGCCTTCTCCAAGGCACATTGTATTGAAGCTGTCTAAAATCAACGACAAAGAAAGAATCCTCAAGGCAGCCAGGGAAAAGAAGACGGTAACCTACAAAGGAAAGCCCATTAGATTATCAACAGATTTCTCAGCAGAAATTCTACAAGCTAGGAGGGAGTGTAACCAAATATTCAAACTATTGAAAGAGAGAAATTATGAGCCCAAAATAATATACCCAGCAAAGATATCCTTTATATATGAAGGAGGAATAAAGGCCTTTGCAGACATACAGAAGCTGAAGGAATTTTCTAATACACGACCTGCACTACAAGAAATACTAAAGGAAGCTATTTGACTGCCATCAAGAGGTACAATTTGTGGAAACCAAAACATAAAAAGGGGGAGAGTATAGGCCTGAGTTGGAATATGGGAATGGAGAAAGTAAGCATGCTGAAGAAAATGGAATACTCTAAGTATCAAACTTTCTTTTACATAAACTTAGGGGAACCACTCAATAATACTCCAGAACTGAAACATATACTGTAATAAAAGAAGAAACAGTGGGAAACATCAAAGAATACCACCACACAGGAATAGTAGACAACAACAAAAAGGCAAAGTAACAATAGAGACACAATCTTAACAGAAAACTAAAGATAGAATGATAGGAAATCCTCACTTATCAATAATTACCCTAAATATAAATGGACTAAACTCACCAATAAAAAGGCACAGAGTAGCAGATTGGATCAAAAAATTAAACCCAACCATATGCTGTCTTCAAGACACATCTCAGCTACAAGGACAAGCATAGACTCAAAGTGAAAGGGTGGAAATTGACACTCCAAGCAAATGGTATCCAGAGAAAATCAGGTGTAGCCATACTGGTATCAGATGAAACAGACTTCAGGGTAAAAAAAAGCAACAAGAAACAAAGATGGACATTTCATAATGATAAAGAGGACTATACAAGAAGATATAATAGTCATCAATATTTATGCCCCCAACGGGGGAGCACCAAAATATACCAAGCACCTATTAACAGAGCTAATGGGCGAGATTGACCAAAACATAATTATACTGGGGGACCTAAATACATCATAGACAGCTATGGATAGATCATCCAAGCAGAAAATAAATAACAAAATAGCAGCCCTAAATGACACATTACATGAAATGGAAATAATTGATATTTATACAGCACTTCATTCTAAAATATCTGACTATACATTTTCTTTTGCCTAGTGTACATGGAATATTCTCAAGGATAGACCATATACTGGGATATAAAACTAACCTCAGCAAATTTAAGAAGATTGAAATCATACCAAGCATAGTCTCTGATCACCAGGCTTTGAAATTGGATATCAACTGCAAAAAGAAAGCAGGAAAACCACAAATGCATGGAGATTAAACAAGATTATTTTAAAGAACGACCAGGTCAGAGAAGAAATTAAAGGAGAAATCAAAAGATACATAGAAACAAATGAGAATGAAAATACATTCTACCAAAATTTGGGGGATGCAGCGAAAGCAGTTTTAAGAGGGAAATTTATATCATTACAGGCCTATCTCAAAGTACAAGAAAAATCCCAAATAAATAACCTCACGTTACAGCTTAAAGAACTAGAAAAAGAAGAACAAATGGAACCAAGGTCAGCAGGAGAAAGGAAATAATAAAAATCAGAACAGAACTAAATGAAATAGAGAACAAAAAGACAGTAGAAAAAATTAATGTGATAAACACCTGGTTCTTTGAAAAGATTAACAAAATTGCCAAACCCTTGGCTAGGTTAACTAAGATAAAAAGAGAGAAGACACTAATAAACAAAATCAGTAATGAAAAAGGCGAAGTTATCACAGACACCACAGAAATACAACGGACCATCCAAGAATACTATGAAGGACTATATGACACCAAATTCAATAACCTAGAAGAAATGGACAAGTTCTTAGAAACATATAGCTTTCCTAGGCTGAACCATGAAGAACTGGAAAATCTAAACAGACCGATCTCCAGTAAGGAAATTGAATCAGTCATCCAAAACATTCCCAAAAGCAAAAGTCCGGGACCAGATGGCTTGACTAGTGAATTCTACCAAACCTTCAAAGAGGATCTAATACCAATTCTGCACAAACTCTTCCAAAACATTGAAGAAGAGACAGTACTCCCTAACTCATTTTATGAGGCTAACATTACCCTGATACCAAAACCTGGCTCGGGCAACACAAAAAAAGAGAACTACAAACCAATATCTCTGATGAAAACAGATGCAAAAATCCTAAACAAAATTCTAGCAAATCGAATACAACAATGCATTAAAAAGATTATTCATCACGACCAAATGGGGTTCATCCCAGGCGCACAAGGATAGTTCAACATACGCTAATCCATCAATGTGATACATCACATAAACAAAATAAAGGACAAAAATCATATGACTATATCAATTGATGCAGAAAAAGCATTTGACAAGATACAACATTCATTTATGATTAAAACACTTAATAAAATAGGTATAATGAAAATACCCTAACATAACAAAGGCCATATGTGACAAACTCTCAGTTAATCTCATAATTAATGGTGAAAAACTGAAGTCCTTTGCTCTACATTCAGGAACACGACAGGGCTGTCCCCTATCACCTCTGCTTTTCTACATAGTTTTGGAAGTCCTCGCCAGAGCAATCAGACAAGAGAAAGAAATAAAAGGCATCCAAATTGGGAATGAAGAAATTAAATTGTCACTCTTTGCAGATGGCATGATATTATATATAGAAAACCCTAAAGACCCCACCAAAAAGCTATTAGAAACAATCAACGAATACAGTAAATTTCCCGCCCACAAAATCAACGTATAAAAGTCCATTGCATTCTTATGTAAAAACAATGAAATCTTAGAAAAAGTAATTAAAAAAACAATTCATTTTGCAATTGCAGCAAAAAGAGTAAAGTACCTAGGAATAAACATAACCAAGGATGTGAAAGACCTAGGTGCTGAAAACTATAAGACATTTTAAAAAGAAATTGAAGAAGACACAAAGAAATGGAAAGACATTCCGTGCTCATGGCGTAAAAAAATCAACATAGCTAAAATGGCCATATTACCCAAAGCAATATACAGATTTAATGCAATCCCCATTAAAATTCCAATGGCATTTTTTAAAGAAATAGAACAAAAAATCATCAGATTTGTTTGGAACTACAAAAGACCTCGAATAGCCAAAGCAATCTTAAGAAAAAAAAAAACAATGCTGGAGGTATCGCATTGCCTGACTTTAGCTTGTATTACAGGGCAACAATAATCAAAACAGCATGGCATTGGCAGAAAAACTGACATGTAGACCAATGGAATAGAATTGAGCACCCAGAAATAAAACCACATAAGTATGGACAGATAATTTTTGGCAAAGAAGCAAAAAACATACAGTGAAGAAAAGACAGCCTCTTCAATAAATGGTGCTAGGAGAATTGGAAAGCCACATGCAAAAGAATGAAACTGGACTGCTATCAGTCACCATGTACCAAAATGAATTCAAAATGGATCAAAGACTTAAGCATAAGACCTGACACAATAAGCTGCATAGAAGAAAACATAGGTACTAAACTTATGGACCTTGGGTTCAAAGAGCATTTTATGAATTTGACTCCAAAGGCAATGGAAGTAAAACCTAAAATAAATGAATGGGACTATATCAAACTTAAAAGCTTCTGCACAGCAAAAAAAACCATTGACAAAATAAAGAGGCAACCAAATGAATGGGAGAAGATTTTTGCAAATACTGCCTCCGATAAGGGGCTAATATCCAAAATATACAAGGAACTCATGCAACTCAACAACCAAAAAAAAAACCAAAAAACCCAATTGAAAAATGGGCAGAGGACCTGAAGAGACATTTCTCCAAAGAGGACATACAAATGGCAAATAGACATATGAAAAAATGCTCAACATCACTAATCATTAGAGAAATGCAAATAAAAACCACAATGAGACATCACCTCACCCCAGTTAGAATGGCCATCATCAACAAGACAAATAGTAACAAGTGTTGGAAAGGCTGTGGAGAAAAAGGAACCCTCATACACTGTTGGTGGGAATGCAGACTGGTGCAGCTGCTATGGAAGACAGTGTGGAGGTTCCTCAAAAAATTACACATAGAATTACCGTATGACCCAGCAATCCCTCTCCTGGGTATCTACCCAAAAAATCTGAAAACATTTATACATAAAGACACATGTGCTCCAATGTTCATTGCAGCTTTATTTACAGTGGCCAAGACATGGAATCAACCAAAATGCCCTTCGATAGATGAATGGATAAAGAAGTTGTAGTATATATACACAATGGAATACTATTCGGCGGTAAGAAAAGATGAAATAGGACCATTTGTGACAACATGGATGGATCTTGAGATTATAATGCTAAGTGAAATAAGTTAGACAGACAAAGCAGAGAACCATATGATTTCACTGATATGTGGTATATAAACCAAAAACAACAAAAGAACAAGACAAACAAATGGGAAACAAAAACTCGTAGACACAGACAGTTTAGTTGTTACCAGAGGGTAAAGGAGGAGAGGAGTGGTAGATGAGGGTAAAGGGGATCAAATATATGGTGATGGAAGGAGAACTGACTCTGGGTGGTAAACACACAATGTGATTTATAAATGATGTATTACAGAATTGTACACCTGAAATCTATGTAACTTTACTAACAACTGTCACCCCAATTAACTTTAATTAAAAAAAAGAAAAAGATTCTTATGAAAATTAAAATAGTAAGGCTAAAACAATTAACAGATAGCTTGATAGCTAATTGTACTCACATCTATTTAAAAAGCACAATTAGCCTTTTGACTAAACTTGTTATTAAATGATTTTTTGAGTTAAGCCAGTCAATTGTCTTCAGAGTAACAGAAAAAATTATAAAAATATGAAACAGTAAACACAAAAACATTCAATTTAAATATGAGCATGTGAATGAACCTGGAAGAATTAAAATTTTAATAGTGACATCCTCTGGGTGGTGATATACCATATAATCTCAATTTGTTTCTTCATGCCCTTCCATATTTACTAACTCCAGGAGAAACAAACAAATAAACAACAACAACAAAAACAGAAGCTATTTTCTATCCCCACATTTTAATTAGAAACAATAAATTTATTTATTTAATTCAGTTTTTTCTTTTCAAACTGATTTGTGAGTATAGGATAAATATACATAAATTTTGTGATGTCATATGTCCACATTGTTTTTCTAATGGCTTTCTATAAATGTACCCTAAAAAATAGCACGAAGAAGTTTATTATCTGTCACTTCAATATTTGAAATATTAAAAATAAAATTCATGGACACTTGGATTGGAATAAGTCATCATAATGACCTACTGTTTGAGATATCTCTCCTTTATTTAAATATATATTCTAACACTATTTATAGTTGCTTCATATATAATTTATTAATGTAAGCCAAAGCATGCTGCTTTTTAAAATTATGATATTTAACATCTTTAAATCTCTTTTCAGGTGAAAAATAGTTGAGTTTGCCTCAGCATGGTTTTTCTCCCTCTTTCTCTTTAATGTTTCCCTTTCAGAATCACAAAGAAGTTTTTGATAATTAATAATAATGTGAAGCTGTTTGAAGGGGATGATGGTTTAATGTATTATTTCTTACAGAAAGGGTCAAAAGGCTGAAACAGATATATATTTTTTAATTTGCTGAACATACATTTCTGAGATACTTAATAAAAAACTAGTCTAAATTTGGAGAGCTGAAGTGATGGCTTCTTTCACTCTATATTAAAATTGATTTACTAACCTACTGTCCTAATGACTGTTGTCACCATTTATATAGATTCATTTTATTGAAACATGGAAGTAAGTAGTCAGTTCTTTTTACGGTAACGAGGGGAAAAAAATTAAAGAACTAAAGAGGTCTTTATTTCTTCCTTCAGATAAAGTATGGTTCTCCAACTGCAGCACTATTGACAATTTGGTCTACATAATTCTTTGTTGTTGGCAGCAGGTGGAGGGAAGGGCAGGGTGGTGAGGAGAGAGGTGTCCTGTGCATTAAATGATGCTTAGCAGCATCCTGGCCTCCATTCACTAGATGCCGGCAACTTCTCCAGTTATGACAAACAAAAATATTTGCAGACATTCCCAAAATTTCCCTAAGGCAAAATAAACTCCAGTTAAATACCACTGATATAATCATAATTTGTCTGATGTAGGTTATGCTTACTAGCAGAACTAGGGATGGGGTAAATTAATTAACCTAGTGATATGTTTAATTAAAGTCTTAGTTTCATTCACACTCTTTGATATTGGCAACTTAATCTTGGTAACATTAGTTTCTCAACTGCCCTTACATAAAGAAAAAGAAGTTTTTGATAGGTGTGCAAAAAGTTGTTTTCCAATGAAATGGTATTTGGCCCATAAATACATTTTACACTTATGGATAGACAGGAAGTCATCAGTTATCTCCTGTCTGAACATTCCTTTGGAAGGCCTTATCAACAAGCCAATCATGGTGCACTCCAGGGAAATAAGGTAACCAGGTAACCCAATTTGCCTGAAATAGAGCCTTGCTTATGCTTGTTGTTCCTGCGTGATTATCAACAATTCCTTTCACTCCAAAGTGTCTCAGTTTAGGACACTAAACTGAAAAGTGTAATCCTTTGTCAATCTTCATCTACTACTTTGGAACTAGTAATAGTTCTCCGCCTCCTGTTCCTCATTATCTCAAAGGACCTACTAAAATACATTGCAGGTAATAACCGACCTGCAGTTTTGTTTCGTACTTAAGAGCATGGACTTTGGGTTCAGAAAATCCACACTTGAATTCTAACTCCATCAGTCATGAGCTATGATACTCTGGGTTTCAGCTTCCTCATTTTAAAAATAGGGTTAAAAATAATGGTTGCTTCCCCATAAGATAACAAACATAAAATACTTAAATTTTATACATGAATAATAACATACATAATACATGTATAAAACATATAGAGCATTCCTGGCATAATACTATTATATTCTTGGTAATTACCCGGTCCCTTGTCTTTTCTCCTATTCATACTGGGGGGAAAAATGTGGGAGGCTGTATACATGTCTTTTCCTTATACTCTGAAACTGTGCCATCAACCTACTCATATAATTCTGATGTTTTCCATTTGCTATTTCAATACAATTTGAATCACATTGAACATGGTAATTTACAAGCTATTTTTATTCACTTAATAATAGCTTCATTTGTGTTTATATTTTGTTCAATATTCCATTTTATTATTATTATTATTATTATTGCTAGTACATTATATTTATTTCTTTGTAGAGAATTCTTGTTGGCATTTATGTGATCAGGAATTGGGGAAATAAATGTACATAAACTTCGACGATAGCTCCCAATGATCCCCACCTCTTGATATTCACACTTTTATGTATTCATTCTCTTTGATACGGCTTTAGTGACTTGTGTGTAACCTATAAAATGGGGCGAAGGTGAAGGGATGTCACTTCTGTGATTAGGTTACTAAAGATTATGGCTTCCATCTTGTTAGCAGACTCTATTACTTTCTCAGCTTATAGAGTTTGATGGAGCAATTGCCATGCTGGACTGGCCTGTGGCGCACGGAACTGAGGCCCTTAGGCCAACAACCCATGAAAAACTGAATACCACCCAGAACCATATGCACTTGGAAGTGGACTCCTTCCGAGTCAAGTTCTGAGATGACTAAAAACAGGAGATTCCTTGATTATAGTCTTTCAGAGTCTCTGTTCAACACAAACTATGAAATAATAAATATATGATGTTTTAAGCCAAGTTGATTGATACTATAATATGCAGCAAAAGGCAACTCATTCATAAAAAGAGAATGTGCTCTTCATACATAAAAGCACATTCAGTTAAAATAAACTTGTTGCCTCTCCTCCATATTTCCTTTCTTCTCATTCACGTCATCATAAGCTTGATCTTTCATATAAATCTCTGCATAAAACTTTTCAAGAAATTTTGGAATGAAAGTGAACAGAAAGTAGAATTTTGGGAATAAGAGAAGATATGTTTAGGTTTTGTTTGTTTGTTTGTTTGCTTGTTTTTATTGGAGTTAGGAGATCCCAGGGAGAGGGAGAAATAGATGACAATGGAGGTAGAACAGAGACATGCAGAAGAGAAATTCCTGAGAACGCAAGCTGTGATGACATCCAAAGGACCATAGAAGGGATTTGTCTTTGACTGGAGGGGCAATATTTTATCCTTCACTTCTCAGAAGGCAGGAAAGAGAGGTAAATATTCAAGGATGCTGGCAATTTTACTGGCGACCAGTAAAAGGAATTCATGATTCAGAGTGTGTAATCTGTGTATTTCCAATATGAAGTGATTTGAATGTAATAAAATACAGCTGATGAACTATAGAGACATAATTAAATCTATTCCTGATGATATAGGAAATATTCTCAATTCTTTGGTTTTACCTGGGAAGAATACAAATGATCACTCATGAGTACTGTCTTCTATGTTCCCCTTGTAAACATTTTTAACATGTGAGGAAATATAAGAAACCCTGTGCTTGTATCTGCTGTCAGAAATAATTAAGTACTGAAATTGAATCAGTACTGAATCTGCAGCCAAAGAGCAGCTAAAATTGAACCTGTACCTTTGAAGAGCTACTCATGTTTTAACTTAGCCTCAAACACAGCTATTTATTCATGCTACTATCAATTTGCATTAGCCAGTTATAAAGAATCAGCTTCATCCTCGCCTTTGATCCTTGAGGGCACTGAAAAATACCTTCTTGGACATGAACTCAAGAGGATTTCATCCTAGTCTAATTCCCTAAGGCTGCTGGCTTCTGGCCCAGATACCCCAAAATGCAGGCCAGCTGGTGAAATGGCCATGTTCTCATTTCCACAGGCGCAAATGATGCCCTTTGGTTGTGTAGGCTTCCAGGGCATGTTAAAATCCATCTTAGTAAAGGCGACAAGTGGAAATAGGTTCATGGCAAAATATGTAATGCACTGAAGAGGGTCCCCAGTGTCCGTGTATTGGCCACTGCCCTCCATAATGGCATTGTGACCTGGGAGCAGTGAAATGAGGTCAATGCACTGATTCATGGTTCATTTTTTTTTTTTTTTTTTTTTTAATGTCAGTTGAAAGAATTGTCCACCATGATGATTATTGCACTTTCTATTTTTGTACTAAAATATATTTGATATATTTTATTATATAGTCTGGGCAATAGTATTTGTGTTCATACCACTCTTGATAAAATAAAAGTTGTCAACCTTATCACAGAATCTAAAAATTTGGGAAATCATGGCTAAGATGGGTAGTCAGTATTTATCTTATAGCAGAGTGGTAAAGAAAGTGCGTTTTGATATCAGACTGTGTTCATATTTGAACACTAGGAACAGCATTGTGATCTGTGGAAGGTTACTTAACTAGTCTATTCCTTAATTTTCTCAAATATAAAATAAGTCAGTCAGAAAAAGTTGAGAACCATACGACTTCACTCATATGTAGAATATAAAACTAAAAGCAACAAATGAACAAGACAAATAACAAAACTAGTAAACACAGACAATAGTTTAGTGGTTACCAGAGGGTAAGGGGAAAGGGGGGGAGGTAGAAGAGGGTAAAGGGGGTCAAATATATGGTGACAGAATGAGAACTGACTTTGGGTAGTGAACACACAATGCAATAATGCAATATATAGATGATGTGTTATAGCATTGGATACTTGAAACCTAAATAATTATATTAACTGTCATCCCAATAAATTTAATTAAAAAATAAATAAAATGGTTTAATGAAAGGAACTTAGCTCATCACTAGCAATTAATTCATTCATATATGTACAGTGCCTGGCAAAGTGAAAACATGTTCAGTCAGGGTAGTATATTATCATCTCCAAGCACTGAAACTCTCCTAGTACAATTATAATTAATGTTAATTAATTAATTTACTGTAAGACCAATAAAGCTCTGAAAAATATATTTGTATTAAACATACATTTGTTAAACTACTGTGTAGTATTCTGAATACTATGCTATAATATAGAAATCAACATTAAACTAGATGGGACACTCAGAGAGTCTAAAACCTACAATTATTTCTTAATTTTCAATGAGAGATTTCTGTTTAAGCAGATAAACTGGTGAGCTGTGCTTGGTATTAAGCAGTGTTCTAAGATAGAAGTTGGGGGAGGTAAAAATTTAAAGACAGGAGTGTACCAAAAAAAGATTTCCAGTGACAAAGGAGACTAGAAAGAATTAATCCCATGGAAGGAGAAAAAAAGATACATTCAAAATAACTTATAAATGGGAGTTTGTTAACTTCTCTATGTGCAATCATTTAGCACAGAAATGTATCCTATAAAAAGTAGTCTTTCTGCAATTTTCCTTTTAACATAGAGTGAACAATATCTTTTTCCTTAGTATTCACATAATGCCTGAACTTCAAGAAGACATTCTTTTACAGGGCAACTGGTGGGTTGGTAAATTCTTTGATTAGGATTTGATAGAAATATGATTATGAACTTTGATTTTGATCTGCATAGTCACAATCATGAAACATTTCAGCGAGTTAATACATGTAATTTCTATTTATGAAAGGTGAAGTGAGTAATATGATGTGGTTCAGTTATTACTTGAAATGTTGTCTCCATTCTCTACCTCCCGTCCCAGGCAGTGCAATTCCAGTTGATGTTAAAGTTCCCATAGAAAGGTGCACATCCTCTTAAACTGACATCTGTTGCTCTTTGATGGTATCTTATCACCTTCCAGGGCTCAGTTTGGGAGATTGGTACACTGATAAATTAAAAAGCAGTATAATATAGTCTATACAACTCAGGAAAAAAGGGAGATTTCCTTTCTTTTCTTAGTTCCCACTAAAAATTAAAGTGTTTGGTGTCCACAGAAGGCATGAAACATTACTGGGTGAACAATTGGGCCATGCCTTATAAGGAAAGACATTTACCTGTGTCCACCTGTGCCAAGGAAGGTGAAGAGCATTTGTGACACTTTTGTCCTATGCTGAACAAGTTGACAGTAAATCAACAAAATGTAACTTTTTTCAGTTATTTATTTATGTATAAGTTTGAACACATAACTGAAGCATGGATTTTTTTTAATGTATACTGGATAAAGATAGAGCCCAAAGCCTGATTAACAATTTTAATATATACGTGTGAAGTTACATTAGGTAAACCGTAGGTACACATCTTAGAGGTACAAACTAAAAGAGGAACAAAAGTGTGAAAAGTCCAACTTGAACTTTAGCTTGAGGTTTGATAGTACAAATGATAGAGATAAATGCCTTAGTCAAAATTAATTTCCTCTAATATGCTATGCCTACCATGTGAGACTGAGAAATACAGTTGAGGGTCACACTGTGCCATCAGTCTTTCTCAGGGAAGGATCCAGACAGAGAAAGAAAGAAATGGATACACTCACAAGAAGTCCTACTTCATGACTAAACTGATGCAGTTATCAACAGCATCTGTCTGACGCTGAAAATATCTATTCAACCAAATAGATATTTAATCTCTACTTAAACTCTCTCTGACTCTACATGTCTAAAGAACTACAGATTTTTGGCCTGGTGGGAAAGATCCCTGACTCTGGTTTAAAGCATTAGCTATCAGGGAGTAAGAACTATACAGGGCTACCTGGGTGACCACCATATTAAATGCCTCTGTGTTAAAAAAAAAAAAAAAAAAAAAATCTATGTCTATGTTTCACTTAGTATTGCACGTATATAAGTTCGTCCTCTCAAGTCTTTTTTTTAAATTGATATTTTGAGAAATTCATTTAAAAATTCATGATTACTAGTATCAAAATATTTTTATACCCGATGCTTGTTCATATGCAATCATTTGGGTTGGCTTTATTTAATTCCATTATAATTTTAAGCAAAATGTAAGGTCTGGATGATATTATTTTCTATTTTATGGTATGCAGTATCTATCTTAAATCATACAAATTTAGAAACAAATAAGTTTATTGTGGGTGTTAAAGTCGGCAGACAATGCTGGAAAACTACTAACCAACAAGCATTCTGAAGTAATCCCACTCCTTTCCCAAGAGTATTAAAATAAATTGCTCATCAATCTGTTTTTGCAGTCAATAAGAATAGATGTCAATAAGTCCAACTTGAAACCACAACCATGAACTCTTTAATCGTTGGGATCAATTTGTGCAGAGGATAAAAAGTTTTCAGAGGCACAGCGGGATACACCAGCCTAGCAAAAAGTATTACCTTTAGATACAACCCAATTATTCATCAGCAGAAAGAGCTACAATCCCAGGGCTAGACTATTATTTCAGATCCAATTTCTTGTTATCTCTTGAATATCTTTGCTGTCACAGAAAAATATGTTGGCAAATTCACAACATAAATCCAATGCTCAAAGATGTTTTTCAGAATCTCTTTCCACACACACACAAAAAAGAACATAAAAACTCTATGAAATTGCATAACACTATTCTCCACCTGATATAGTTTTAGATGTTTGTAAATGTTATTGCTCATGGACGAGTCTCAATGTGATTTAAGGATATAGTGCACAACTGCCTTTTTCATAAAAACACATTTTAAAACTTTTTATTCCAATACAAAATCTATCTTTTAAAATGCTTATGGGTAGAAAAAGAAAGTTCTCAAACTCTGTCTCTTTTCTAATGTCCTATTTGATATTTCTGCGACTCATTTCTCACCATCATCATCAAATTTACTCCTCAATACAACAAAGAGAGCTATTTTGTTTAAAAACAGATATGCTCTTGTAAACAACACGGGATGTGTTCCATCATCTAAGTATTTATTGAATGTCTGCTATGTATCAAGCACTGTAATAGGCACATATAAATAAATACCAGTAAAGTATAAAAGCCTTTAGTCCTCAGGGTTTTTTATTGCTTATTCACTCCTTAGTTTGACGTAGGTAACTCCAATTCAAAACCCAACCAACTTCTGCACTTTGATTTCTCTTTATTCTACTTCATGTACTCAATACTTCATTCACACTGAATTTCTCCCCTCACCTGAATATTGCACGCCCTTCTACTTCTCTGCAGTTTCGTCTATGACACACTCTTCTCTCACAACCTCGAATACTCACCTCCCAACCTGTCAAACACCTGCATACTTCAAGACCATGGCCAAAGTTATCCTCTAGTTAACAAAATATTTTATAAATCCCCTAGTAAAAGCCATTCATTCCCTCCTCTGAATTCTCTAAATGCTTTTTTCTTCCCTCATTCAAATGAGCATTAAAATTATTCCATGAAGCTACACTTTCACAGAAAATGAGGAAGGGAAATTAAAAAGACCATTTCAAATTTTAATGTTATAAAAGAATAATGTGAAAAATATATTGCTGTTCATTTAAAATAATATATTTGCAGAAAGAAATGTGATTGGTTTCTCAGCAAAGTAGGCTGGAACGGGGAAGATAATAGTTCACGATAATATTGAAAAATTAATGTACTAAATGTAGAAGTGAGAGATATAAAACTGCTTTGTACATTCAAAATATGTAAATATGCATTTTTTGAATAGTTATTTTCCCGGAACATTGAAATTCCTCATACACAGATAAATTAATATTAGCATATCAAAGAGGTATCTAGCCCTTTTTTTTCTTTTTTTTTTTCAAATTATACTATAGCATTCAGAAAATGAAGCCATTCTTTTGGGTAGAATCACAAGAAAAGAATTCATTAAAATAAGTAAGAAGAAAGTCAGAAAGCAGGTAAATTCAAGGGCACTCATATTGAAATAAATATCTAGTGAGGATTAATGCAAATGGTCCATTAACTTATTTAATTATATGAAAATTTCTCAGTGATGTATATAAAGGAAAACTAAGACTTACTAAAATTAAAGAATTTGTGAAAGCTGCAGTATAGAAGGGAGCTGCGTGTGATATTCAGTTTTATGTGTCAGCTTGACTAAGCTATAACCCCCAATGATTCAATCAAGTACTAATCTGTGTGTTGCTGTGAAGGTATTTTGTATATGTGACTAAAGTCCAGGAACAGTTGATTTTAACTAAAGGGATTGTTTTAGTTCATCCGGGTGGGTCTGATTCAATCAGTAGAAAGATCTTAAGAGCAGAATGAGTCTTCCCCAAAGGGGAAAATATTCTGCCTTTGGATAGCAGCTTTGACGCATACCTGAGTACCCTCCTGAAAGTCTGCCTAAGGGATTTCAGACTTGCATTATTATCTCCAAAAATCATGTAAGTCAATTACTTCCAGTAATTCTCTTAATATATATATCCTACTGGCTATGTTTCTCTGGTTGAACCCTGACTGATACATGGAGTTTAATGTCTTCATATGTCATATTTACAATCCTTTTCAGTCAGTTCATAGTCATTTAGTAAGCAGTTATTTCAAAGTTACAGACAAGTAATTGAATTCAGCTAGTCTTTACTCAGCACTTGACAAATTAGTCTATTATATCAAAATGTTTTTTTGCCTCCTGGATGAGTCATTCACCATGACCAAATTTAAACTTTTGATCTCACATCCAAACACATTGCTCTTGTAGTATCCTAATCTTTGATATGGCAAATCTACGTTCATCTGAAAGTCATGTATAATACATTTCTCTTTCTCATCTTCCCCATCAAGCTCATCACTATTTATCACAGTTCCAGAAACCTATATATAACAAATTTAGAGGAGGCTTTCCAGTCAAGGTAATAGAGTAGGTAGACACTGTGCTCACCTTCTCTCAGGACCACATCAAAATTACAACTAAACTGCAGAACAACCATCACTGAGAATCACCATATTGAGAATCATTCAGAATCACCTGAACTAAAGCCCTAAAACTAAGGATATATAGGGGAAGCTACCTTGGGTCTGGTAGGAGGGACAGAGACACGGAACGGGCTGCTTCCATACCTGCATGTGACATTAAAATTCAG
Organism: Rhinolophus sinicus; assembly: GCF_057876585.1. Lineage (NCBI taxonomy): Eukaryota > Metazoa > Chordata > Mammalia > Chiroptera > Rhinolophidae > Rhinolophus > Rhinolophus sinicus. The sequence goes on from NC_142501.1 coordinate 81,805,732, forward strand.
GAAGGATGTCTTGGCTGTGGAGGGTCCCCTGGCAGGAGCAAAGGGTCCCAGAGCCACACCAGACTGCCCTGCTGAGGGTTCCAGATTTGAGGAGAGAAGTCTCCAGAATTTCTGGCTGTAAAATCCAGTGGAGATTATAGCTGAGTGAGACAAAGGGCAGCTGCCATCCCAGACGCTCGTTGTAAAGGGACCATGCATGGACTTACTTGCTGATGGACTCACACACTCTGAGCTCCAGCGCTGAGGCAGCTAGAGGAACTGAGTTTTCTGGTTTCACAGTGAGGGCAGGAGGGGCAGCTTTCTCCCAGATGGAGGAATTGGTGGAAGCCATTGTTTTTTTGTTGTGCCCTCCCCCTTTCCAGCATGCAGATGCATGCAGCATTATATCTGAGTCTCCATCAATCTGGCTAACATGGTTGGCTCCACCATCATCATTCTGAGGCCATGCCCCACCCAAATTTCCAGCACACCCAAGCCGCTTCCATGGCTTATTTGTACAAACCACTTGCCTTGGCTTAAGCTACAGACTTTCCTAAAGGTTCACAAAACCCAAACAAGTAGTATTTGGCTTCAGTATGTCCCGTATCTCTGCCTGAGCAGCCCTAAGCCCGACATTAGTGATAGCCAGCCTTGGTTCAGGGCTTGGACTTTCAAGGTACCTCCAACCACAGCACAAGGGGCGCCAATATGTAGATTGCTCTGTGGTTCATGCCAGGTGATCATGGGTGAGGCACAAGCTGCAGCTGAACTTGGCCTGCAGCAGGTCCCCTCCTAGGTGGTCCTGGAACTGGCATAGTGGCCAGCTTTCAGACGAGCTAGAGCATCACCTGGCCACCTCCGAGGAAGACACACTCAAAGGGAACATTGAGCAGGCACCAGAGAGCTGCTAAAGCAAATCCTGCTCCATAGGGTCAGCCCCTGCACAACAGCTCCTCCACTATAGTCACAGCCGGGCCTCACAATCAAGGAACCCCAGGATCAATACCTCACAATGACATGCAAACAGCAACTAAGGTTCAACTATAACAGGAGGGCACATACAGCCCACACAAGGGATACACCTGGAGCATGTGGCTCTAGTGACCAGGGAGACTGTGCCACTGTGCCACAGAACACCTACTACATAAGGCCACTCTACTAAGACTGGGAGACATAGCAGCCATACCTACTACATAGAAAAAAACACAGGGGAGGCAGCCAAAATGGGGAGACAGTGAAACGTGTCCCAAATGAAGAACAAAACAAAGTTCTAGAAAAAGAAAACAAAATGGAGACAGGCAACATATCAAATGCAGAGTTCAAAGCAGTGGTTATAAGGATGCTCATGATCTCAGGGGGAACTTCAACAAAGAGATAAGAAACTTAAAAATGGAGATAGAAAACATAAAAAAGAACCAGTCAGAAATAAAAACTACAATAACTAAAATGAGGAATACATTACAGGGAATTAATAGTAGGTTAGATGAAACAGAGGATCAAATCAGCGATTTAGAAGATAAGGTAGCAGAAAGCACCCAAACAGAACAGCAAAAAGAACCCCCCCCCCAAAAAAAAAAAATGACGACAGTTTAAGGGGTTTCTGGGATAACATGAAGCACACCAACATTCATATCATAGGGGTATCAGAAGGAGAAGAAAGAGAATAAAGAATTGAAAACATATTTGAAGACATAATGACAGAAAATTTTCCTCTTCTGGCAAAGGAAGTGGATATTCAAGCCCAGGAAATACAGAGAGTCCCAAGCAAGATGAAGCCAAACAGGCCCACACCCCCAAGACACATCATAAGTAAAATACCAAAAGTTAAGAGAAAGAAAGAATCTTAAAAGCAGCAAGAGAAAAGAAGTTAGTTACCTACAAGGGAATTCCCGTAAAACTGTCAGTTGATTTCTGAACAGAAACTTTGCAGGCCAGAAGGGAATGGCAGAAAATATTCAAAGTGATGAAAACGTAGGAAGCTAGAACCAAGATCACTCTACCCAACAAAACTATATTTTAAAAACGAAGGAGAGATAAAGAGCTTCCCACACAAGAAAAAGCTAAAGGAGTTCATCACCGCCAATCCAGTATTCCAAGGAATGTTAGAGGGTCTTCTTTAATACATACATACATAAACAAACAAATAAATAAATAATATGAGTAATAAAATGGCAATAACTACATATCTATCAACAATTACTTTCAATGTAAACAGATTAAATGCTCCAGTAAAAAGTCATAGGGTGGTAGAATGGATAAGAAAACGAAACCCTTACATGTGATGCTTACAAGAGAATCACTTCAGATCAAAAGACACACAGAGACTGAAAGTAAATGGATAGAAAAACTTATTTCATGAAAACGGAAAAAAACACACAAAAAAACAGCTGGGGTAGCAATACTTATACCAGACAAAATAGCCTTTAAAACAAAGGCCATAACAAGAGAAAAAGGAGGACCTACTAATCCCACTTCTGGGTATTTATCTGAAGAAACCCAAAATGCTACTTTGAGGGGACCTGTTTGTTCATATATTCATTGCAGCATTGTTTACAATAGTCAAGATATGAAGGCAACCTGGGTGTCCCTGAATGGATATATGGATAAGTCCATCCAATGGACTATTACTCAGTCATTAGAAAGAATGAAATTTTGCCGTCTTCAATAACATGGATGGACCTAGAGGGTATTGTGCTGAATGGAGTAAGTCAGACAGTGAAAAACAAATGTAATTTGATTTCACTTATAAGTGGAATCTAAAGAACAAAATAAACATTTTGTTTTGAGACTTATTTTAAAGAAGGCTTATGATATTGTATGAAAGTGACCTGATATAAGGTAAGCATTCAATATATATTAGGAATAACTCTTTACTTTCAATTATAGTACAATTATAGTACATACTTTAGAAAAGTATCAAGTAAACAAAAAACAAGTAATCAAAACAACAGAAAAGTATTTTTTAAATAAAGATATGCACTATAAGTGCCTTTTGTCCAAATGGCAGCTTTCTTGGAAGCCATAATTGGCACACATATGACATATATGAAGTTGAATTAAAATATATTTCACCTTATAGAAAAAAGGGCTGGGATATTTTCTGATATTTACAATATTAAATGTTATTTTAATCAAAAAATGGAATTATTATTTTGTAGCAACAATAAATTATTACAGCCTAAGAACTTATATGAAGCTTCCAAAGATATTCAATTATGAACAGTTGCATGAGTACCAGGAGAACAACTCTAATTATTTAATAGGAAGCCATTTCATTTACCCAACTATCTGGAATCTTATGACAAACATTCTTTAGAATAATTTTATATTGTTTCTCAAGAAGGTAATGAACATAATTTTAAATTTATAATCTCATATCTGTAATTTGTGCACATACTGATGTATTAATAACAGTAAACTTCTCTCTTCAGAATAGAAAATTGAATCATATCTTAACTTGGCTTATACTAATAGGATGCTACATGACTCAAATATTTGATTTGTTTTTGAGACAAGACAGAAAAGTTAAGCTATGAAGAAAAATGAATGATATTTTTTTAAAAGATCAAAATTCACCTGAAATTGATAAAGCACCAATTTTAGATGGTGTACAAAGCATTAAAAAGACAAAAGGGAAAAAGCAAAAAATTCAGTAAACCTTTAACTGACCTTATAAAAATTTCATTAGGCTTAGAAATATTTCTGAGGAGAGAAAAATAACATCTTTGTTGTTGTTCAGGAATAAATCTAGAAATTATATCCCAATCAATTGAAAATGTGCATTTCAGAAAATCATTGGCCTATAAGGGAACAAACACTAGCAAAGCTTATTTCTATACAACCCAGTTACTTCAACGTTGAGAAGAGAAAGTCATGCCAAATTTCAGTAGTTCTTAGAAAATATTACAGCCATCATATGCAAGGGAATTCAAAAGCTATTAGAAAGCATCATCATTAGTTTCCTACAGAAAATTGTATCAGAAACTTTGAAAACCGAAAATAAAAAATAACGGAAACATCTGAATAGCCTATGAAATGGTACAATAAATTTATTTAATTCTCTTTGCAAAAATCGACCTGAGGTATCTGTAAGAAGAACAAGGGAATCATAATAATACCTTATATTTAGCACTCACTACCATTAAGGCACATTCACATTTGTTATGTCATTTGAGTCATTCAATAACTTTGTGAAATAAATAGGTGGTTAGCATGCCTCGCTTTACAAATGAGAAGACATACAATATACCCAGGGAATTATGATTATGGACTAGAATTCATCTCTCCTCACTATTCGCACAGAGTAACATTGCTGCATTACATTATGAAAATATATTATAACAGGGTTGAGTCAGTTGTAAAAATCGGCCTGTAGTGTATTTGAAGTAAGCAGAAAAATCCAGACTCAATGAATGTAGATAGAGAAAATAATCCATGGTCTGAAGCTATTAGCGACTGCTGTAACCTGCTTTGCTGTTGCACTATGTACTTCTGAATTTTATGGCTGTGTCACCAAATGCTAATTAATTTGTGAGTAAATTTGGGTATATATAGAGAGGGTGCAAAAAAAAATGTGTTCACATTTTTTGTAAGAAAGGAAAAAAACTATTAAAATTGTAATACTCAATATATACTGATAACAAAAGATGAATACAAGTCACGTATATACTCAATATATACTGATAACAAAAGATGAATGCAATTACAAGAGGTGCTCAAAGTGCTTACCATCAGCGTCCAGACACTTCTAATGACGGCAAACTACTGCTTGAGCAACGTTGACCAAAATGTCCATGTGTGTATATTTTTTGGCACCCCCAGTATATATATTCTAACAGTTGTACAATTGTAATGATTAATGGAACATTAAGATGTATAACTACTATAAAACATGGAGAAATATACAATTTCTATAAAAATCTGAAAATGGGGTCAGCATACAGACACACGGACACACACATAATTGCATATGCATATATTTTGGGACACAGATGCTTCCTGAATATGCAAAAGAATGTGAATAAGAAAGGAAACAGTTATTTTCAAAGACGGTCATGATACTTGGGAGGGAGCATGTGAAACAGCTACAGGTATGAACAGCAGGTATGGATGAGATGTACAGAAATAAACAATTTCTTTGTGTCTTAGAATTCATTTAAAATCCAAATCTGCCTATGTTTTTCACTTTCCCAACCCCCTTTCGGAGATTCTTTGGCTCATTACATATATATATACACACACACACACACACACGCACACACATATATACATATGTGTATATATACATATATATATACATATGCATATGTACATGTACATATGTATATATGTGTGTATATATATATGTATATATATATGTGATGCACATTACGGCCTCCTATGTGTATGCGTGTATATATATATATATATATATATATATATATATATACACACACACACATATATATATGTGTGTGTGTGTATATATGTATATGTATATAGTCCGACAATTAAGTTCACAAACTTGTTGCAATGATGTTGCTAACCTTTTTTGATATTAGGAGATTGTTCATTATGAATTTGTACCAACTGGACAAACAGGTAACCAAGTGCTATTTGTAAGTGCTGAAAAGGCTGCTTGAAAAAGTTAGACAAAATGAAATTTTTGCCAACAATTTATGGCTCTTGCATCACAACAATGCACCAGCTCACAGGGCACTGTCTGTGAGGAAGTTTTTAGCCAGTAAACAAATAACTGTATTGAATCACCCTCCCTACTCATCTGATATGGCCCCCAATGACTTCTTTCTTTACCTGAAGATAAAGGAAATATTGAAAGGAAGACATTTTGATGACATTCAGTGCATCAAGGGGAATATAATGACAGCTCTGATGGCCATTCCAGAAAAAGAGTTCCAAAATTGCTTTAAAGGGTGGACTAGGCAATGGCATCAGTGCATAGCTTCCAAAGGGGAGAACTTCGAAGGTGACCGTAGTGATATTTATCAATGAGGTAGGTAGCACTTTTTCTAGGATGAGTTCACAAACTTAATTGTCCTGTGTGTGTGTGTGAGTGAGTGTGCGTGTGTATTTCAGTTATTATGGGGTCTTGTCTTCCCTAGGTTCTCATGGATACAAACCCAAGAGACTTCGCATGCACTGCATCATATGTGGGGACAGGAATCCTCAACAAGTCTGCACACCTGCCTGCATAGGAAACAGCATCACTAGATGCACTTTGCGGCCTCCTGAGATGCTCCCACAGAAAAAAACACAACCTCTGAGGAGCCTAACTCTATTCACTTTCAACTCAGTCTAGGGACACGTTGCTCTCTCCAGTTGCCTTCAGGAGCACTGGATTCTTCACATTTTCCTTCAAGACTAGTGAGCAGAGGGAGAAAAAAGTTTGCCTTTGTTCTGTTTCTGATTTTGACCAGAAAACTCTCCGAGAATGGAAACACAAATGTCCCAGTTATATCTTTGAATTACTGGATAAAAGGTGAGAGAAAATAAAAATCCAAGAATTAGGATTGTTGTATTTGCCTGGTAGCTTCTGACTATGCCCACTGATCTAAAGTTTGTAGATTAATTGCAAGAGATAGGGGCAAAGCCAAATAACAGCTTAAGTGAAAGAGAGAAAAAATGGAAAACACGGCATAATTTAGGATCCCTGGAAGCTGCTACCCTCAGTGGGTGAATTGCAAAAATATAATCCCACTACTAGAGGGAGATGATGGAGACATCATGGCCGTCTCACTTTGGCTATGCACGGAGAGAAAAATATATGAGAGAGAGAGAGAGAGAGAGAGAGAGAGAGAGAGAGAGAGAGAGAGAGAGAGACAGAGAGAGAGACAGAGACAGAGAGAAAGTATCCTGTGACCACAAACTATAGTCCCAGCAATGTTACAGAGAACTCCAAACACAAAATTTAGTTTTATACAGTTCTAGTTAGGAAGTGCATGATGGGGATTTAGAAGAAACTATATATATGTGTATATATATATATATATATATATATATATATATATATATATATATATTCCTTGGGAGGAAATAAAAATGCTAAACCCAGAATTCAAATTATTCCTATATATATAGTTTGAAGCAATACAAGCTTACAATGACATAGTACAAATATTCTTAAGATGACAAATGATACAGAATAATAGTAAATATAAAAAAAAAGTTTGAAATCATACTAAAAGAGAGTATAGATAGTAACAGTATCAAATAAACAATATAAAAATAAGAAATGTTGAAAATGTTTCAAATATAAAAAGCGTACAGAATATATGATGCATAGGCAACATACTTGTCATAGTTGACTACGAATATTGAAACTAAGTAAATATTTTTTATTAAATGCATAATAACTTAAATTAGAAACCCAATACATGATTTGAACAGACACAAATGAAGTTAAAAACTGATATATGTCTGTCTGAAAATTACCCATAATGAAACACAGATATTTAAAAGTTCAAAAAATGTTAAAATACATAAAGGAAAGCAAAAAGCTCTCATATATGTCAAAATTGAGTTCAATATGAGATAATAGGGAGAGAGAAGATATAGTAAAGAAGATAATTCTTCAGCATATCCCCAAATTCATGAAAGAGTATTTTTCAATTAGAAAAGGTGAATAGTACTCAAGAAGGATAAATTAAAAGAAGCTGACATAAATACACTGTAGTAAATATACTTAATGCCAAAAACTAAGAGAAGATGATTAAAGTAGTTAGAAAGAAAAGGCAGTTTTTAAAAAGAAAAAAAAACACAACAACACACTGTAATACAGTGACTTCTAAACAGCAACAATGGAAGCCAAAAGACAATAGAATAATACATCAAAGTGCTGAAGCAAAACATATTCACATTTCTGTAGAGTCAGAAAAAGTATCTCAAGAATGAAGATAGAATGAGGATATTAATTGACTTTCCCTAAAGGAACTTTTAAACAATGTATGTTAGGATGAAGGGAAATTATGCCAGACAGGTGTCCAAAAAGCAAGAAAAATATTGAAAAATATTTAGATATATTTAAATAAATATCAAACTAATTTTAAAAAATGTCTAATTTGTAAAGAAAGAAAAACAAGATGTGCTATATAGCAGCTGCATATAAGTTGGAAGAGGAAACCACTGAAACTAAAGCATTCTAAGCTTATTGCATTTTTCATGAGGTAGATAAAGGTATATAATTAACTCTGGCCTTTTGGAAGTTAAATATGCATGTAACTAACCAACGAATAGAAATTATTGATACAACTTCCATTCTGCTTGAGGATGAAGTGGAAAAAGGTAAGAAAACAAAACACTATCAATCCAAAAAAAGCAAGAAAATAAGAAAACTATATAGAAATAATTTAATAAATAGAAGCAAAAAAATAAGAAATCAAATCTATCAATATAGATATATACAATAAATATAAATAGAATAAATTATTAATTAAAAATATTAAAAAATTGTCATACTGGACTTGCTTGAACAACACATGTATAAAGTGTAAGACTGCAAATAGTTAAAGGCAAAAAGGTAGAGAAAGTGTGGCAGCAGAGCACTAACCAAAAGACATGTAACTACAGAGGGTGCCAAAAAAATGTATACATATTTTAAGAAAGAAAAACCATATTAAAATTATGATACGCAATATATACCGATAACAGAAGATGAATACAAGTCATATTTGACTTCTGCAATTACAAGAGGTGCTCAAAATGGTTACCATCAGCGTCCAGACACTTCTGATTTTGGCGAACTACTGCTTGGGCAACATTGACCAAAATGTCCACTTGTATACATTTTTTGGCACCCCTGGTATATTATGAGACAGAACATAAACGTAAAAGCATCACCAGACCCATACGCATATCCACATACTCACAGGTCACTACCGTGTTTCCACAAAAATAAGACCAGGTCTTACATTAATTTTTGCTCCAACAGACGCATTAGGGCTTATTTTATATTACGAACATCCTGAAAAATCATGCTAGGGCTTATTTTCCGGTTAAGTCTTATTTTCAGGGAAACAAGGTATAGAATGTCTAAGAGTCTAATTCACCGCATAACAGTCTAAGCTTATTTTCACCCAGCTTTAAGCTATGTAAAGCAAAAAGTAACAGAAGTGGGAGCCATATAGAAAAGTCTATCCCAGTGGGTGATTTGAGCACATTTTTCTCATTAAAGAAACAAGCAAACAATCAGGAATTCTAAAGATTTCAAGAATATAACTGCTTTAGACGATGTAACAAATAAAACTCAAAATCTCATGGGTTCTTAATGTATGAACTACTCTTCCCTAAGTGGTAGGATTCAGGGATACAGATGTCTTCCACCTCATAGCTCCACCATCCTCCAGGACAGTGTTTCTCAGCTGGGGGCAATTTTGCCCCTGTGGGAAATTTGGTAAAATCTGAGGACATTTTTGATTCCCTCCACTGCGTGTCGTTGGCACATAGTGTATAGAGGTCAGGGATGCTACTGAACATCCTTTGATGCACAGGGTAGACCCACAACTAAGAGTCACACGGCCTCAAATGCTGAAGTGCTGAGGCTAAAAACTCCTGCTCTATAACCTTGGAGTTCTCTCTTGGGTCTTACACATCTGGCCAGCAGATGAGGAAGAATTGGAGATTCCCACTGGAGAAGATTTTAAGGATCAGGTTTAGATGTTGCACTTCTGCCTAATGCCCCAAGCTCCTTAAAATAAGCCAAGAAAATAATTTAAAAATTACAAGAAAACTAAAGCAAACAAACAAACAAAAAAAGGACAAAAGACATAAAAATATGTCACTCTAAAGTAGCCAATACGCATTCGTATGTATACAGTCTCACTTGTAAGTAATCAGGGAAATGAACATTTAAAACACAATGGGTTGCCATTGGATGCTCATCAGACTAACAATAATATCTGAACAATCACATTTTTTTTTTTGCAAGGACATGAGAAACAGGAATCTTATATACTTTGATCAGATTTTAAATTTGCATAACCAATGTAGAAATCAATTTCATCTTACTTATTAAAGTAAAAATGTACATACTTTACTACTAAGTTTCTTTATTTCTACATATTGAGTTAGGGCAGTTAAAAACAACACCTGCAGATAAGAATTGCCTAGGGAAATTTTATAAGATACCAACATGATCAATGTTCCAATTGAGCTAGAATAGGTTGTCAAGCAACCTGATTTTTTTTTTTTTTTTAAGTTTCCCAGATAGCTAGAATTTACAGCTATGGTTAAATGCACACTCCTGGAAAGTCTCTTGCTCAACTGTACAACAGCATCATACTAATAGCAAAACAAACAAAAACAGACACACACAAAATATAGTAACTGCTATCTGTATACACTAGAACAGATAAATAGTGCTGTTTAGTCATACAATGAAATTTTATACAGCAACAAGAGTGAATCTACAGCTATACTTCCTTTGCGTTGAACTTAAAACATAATTAAATCTTTAAGAATGTAAGTTTGAAGAAAAAGAATTTAAAACACACTCTAGGAGAGTGTCCTAAGCAAGATGGTAGAGTAGGAAATCCTAGACCTTCATGCTCCCCAACAAACATAGCAATTTAGCAATGGCTAACAGACAAATTCTCTTTGTGAGAAATTCGGAAACTATGTAATGGAAAGGCTTCTGAACCGGAGACAAACACAAACCTAGACTCACCAAAGCTGGTAGAGAGATTCCGGACACCCTCTCGCCAATATCCTTGCCCCCTGCACAGTGACATATGATCAAGAAGAGACACCCTCTGGCTCCCCGTTCCTCTAGGGGAAAGAAGCAGTCAGTTTGTTCATTCAGTGCCACAACTTTTCCAGCCATGCTGTCCAGAAGACTCTCTGCTGAGTCTGGTACAGTTTAACCACCTGGGAGAGAATTGGATACAGCACAACTTTGATACTGGGGACCAGGGCAATATGTCACTGACCAACTGGGCAGCTGTCATTCCAGCTCCTGCTGGGCCACCCCAGTTTGGGAAAATTCCCTCCTGCAACCTAGAGGTGATAGTTTTCTGTGATCTCCATGGGGCTGGACAACAGAACGTGGCATGACTGCCACATTTCCCATGTGATTCTATAACATGGTCAGGGTGGAGGGTCAATGACTCAGGGAGGACCCACTGAATCCCAAGTCATCTATGTTAATAGCCTTACAATTTTCTCCAGGTCACACAAATGCAAATACACACACACACACACACACACAAACTCACACACACACACTTACATATTTTATTTGTTTATGTTGCTCATTTATAGAAACATAGGATTAAATAAAGTCTAATTTTTTTGGTAACTTGTTTTTTTTTCATTATTGTTACACCATGGAAATCCCTCAAGGTCTGCTAAATAGCTGCATAATAGTTATACTATAAACATTCGGGTGGTTTCCAGATTTGTGGCACACTGAACAATGAATAAAACATAATACTACATATATCCTCCGATACCAATGCTTTTATTTCTTTGGCATAGGAATCTAAGTAACTTAATGGTTGTGTTTATTTTTTATCTCAGTAGATATTATCTGATTATCCTCCAAGTGAACTGTAGTAATTCACATTTTGCCATCACTAGCTTTTAACTTGTTTTTTCATTTGGTCCAACAAGACAGGCAAACATTGATATATCACTTTTGCTTTAATTTTTATGTTGTTGTGTTTGGTTATTTCAATTTTTCTCTTTTACAAATTGCCTGTTTATGTTTTGACCATTTTCATGCTGGGGTATCGGTTTTTCTTACCAATTTGCAAAATTTATCTCTACAGTTTGGCCATTAATTCTTAAATGATCATATTATTGCAAATATTTCCTCCCTGTCACTTGCTTATGATGTCTTTTTGCCAAAAATGTTAAAATTTTATTTAGTTATATTTTTATTTTCTGTTACAGAAGATACAGTTACATTTGTAATTTTTAAAAATTGTTATTGTATTAGCTGTTACAAGAATAGTAAAGTATTCATTGTAAAATACCTGAAACTGCAGAGAACTATCAGGAAGAAAATAATAGTTACTAATAACCATACCACTCCCCCAAGACAATGTTTACATTGTGAAGCATCGTGTGCCATATAAACATATGAACATAAATCTATGCATTTGACATTTGCATTTTTCGCAAAAATGGAATTAGATTTCATGTTTCATAAATGTGTATTTTAATATTTTGGTGAGTTATGATCCTTTATCCATGCCACTAAATATTTACTAATGCAATCCATCAACACGCTATTTGACATTATGAATATTACATCATCAATTTAAAAACCCAGAACTGATGTGCATGAAGAAGGTCTCTAATAGTCTATCACTTTTGCAACTACTATTCCTTTTCATGTTCATGTTTATCTTCTTAGAATTAAATTCTTTACGGTAATTGTTGTATTAAAAATCTGGAGAAAATTTTTAAGACTTTTTTTTTAGAGCTGTCTTAGGTTTACAACAAAAATGGGAGGGATAAACAGAGATTTCCCATATAACCCCAGCCCTCACACATTTCCAATTTCTCCCATTATTGTCACTCACAAAACAGGGTACTTTTGCCAAGGATGAATCTACATTGACACGTAGTAATCACCCAAAGTCCACAGTTTACCTTAGGGTTCACTCTCAGTGATGTACATTCTGTGGTTTTGGGCAGATGTATAATGACATGCATCCATCATTACAATAACATACAAAGTGTTTGTTTGTACTGCTCTAAAAATCCTCTGTGTTCTGCCTACGTCAGGAAAAATTTTCAGGGTTTGACGCTCAACGAAGCTTATAGCGATATATACTGAAGCAACAATGAACAATACACCCTCAGACACAGGTATTGATTAATCTTTCTTCAAGACAATATCATTCTATTAACCTAGTGATGAGCAAAATGACAAGTAACACTCAGTGTTAAGCATATAGAATTGTTCTTATTTTTACAAATGAGAGAGCATATATAATGAATGAATGACGTCAGTGCTGCCGTCGTGGTTGAAGTTGTAATGTGAAGGCTGGAAAGGGGGCAACAGGAAAATAAAATCATACTAAATATCTCACCATCACAAAACATATTGTTCTCTTCCTTACCTTAATGAACAAACAGAATTCAAATATCTTTTAAACTATTTCAAGAAAAATACCAGGAGGTTAAAGGCACAATGCTTAAACCACAAAAGTCACTTGGAGAGAGTATAATTTTTAAAATGTTGCTAACTTTCGCAAAAGTCACAAAAGAAGAAAATCAGCATTATGACCAAGAAGCAAATAGAAAATATAAGATTATGAAAATATGAAAAAAGTGAATTTAGTAAATATAAATATGGAAACTCCCTAAGAAAAAAGTCTTCATAATGTATCTAAAATATATCCAGCTATATTTCATCTTTCCCATCCCTTGTTTCCCAATTTCTTTATCAAATGTTTTTTTGTTTTTGTTTTTTTTTAAGATGCAATTTGAAATTGATTCGTTTTCTTTTTATAATTGTGAAAGAAGCAGGGGTATAAAGAAAGGAACAGGAAAGAAGATAAAATGGAGCTGAAAAGAGGAAAAGAAGAGTATTCCATCTGCTCCCACATCACCACCGCCACTTCAAAAGAAAGAAATAGGGCAAGAGACTCCCAGCTGGCAGAGAGCCTGAGAGTCAAAGGGAGGGAATGTAAAGTGGAGAGGGGAAAGAGTGCCTTCCTAATTCATGTGACGACCTGAGGACTGCTTTTCATACATGAGGCAATGTCTTGCTCTGGATTTCTTTGTACCACTCTTTTGGATTGGCAGACCTGCCTTCGAAGTCTGAGCTCAAAATGACCTTGATACATATATAAATTTATGTATAGGCCTGTAGGCCTTTAACACTCACTCTCACATTTTTATCTTTCTTAGGAAGGGGGTGGGGGGAAGGTGGATGTAATAAACTGTGACTGCTAGCTATTTTTCTCCAGAAAGCTAAGCCAAGATATGTGTACACTTTTCTCAGAAAGATAAATTTCATATAATTACAGTAAATGGAGCATGTGGTACTTGCAAAATTCCAGTGATAAACCTTGATTCAAAATCCCATCAGCTTGCTTTTCCTGCTCAAACTGAAGGATAGGGAAGCACCTGACCATTAAAACAGTTTTAATTAGGTAATAAAGTTATAATTAGATGCTCCCTGGGATAAGTTATAAACTATCTAGAACATCTCTTCCCTTTGAGAAAGTAGTCCATTTGCCGGCAAAACTGCGCCCTCTTCCTCTGTGGAGTATACAGTCATCAAAGAGTTTTTAAACAGTACTGCATAAGAAGAGAGCTGAAACCAATATAGTAATACCTGAAATCATTGAATAGTGCTTTGAAAAAAATAAAGAGGGATAAAAATTGTTTTTGTCTTACCTCTAAGTATATTTTATCTTAACATTTCTGCCTCTGAAATTAGGCCTGACCTAAAGAACAAATCTGTCTACTCTTGATTTGGGTATGTACCTAAAGAATCTGGTGAAGATATAAGGGATTCACAGAGTCAGGACCTCATCATACTTTATGGAACTGCACTGCTCTGCCCATATTTCTGAGATTTGGAACTACAGGGTAGTACATACAAAATGAAGTAAAGAGAGAAAAAAAAATGAAGTGAAGAAAAATCTAAGAAGTTCTTCCTCTATTACTTCCTTTATCTGCCCATTCTCCTCTTGAACTGGGAAACAAATGGGATTCCCTCTCCAGAGAGCTAATGGGAACTGTACAGAAGTATGCATGAATGGCTGGGCAATGATAGATCCGTGGTATTTTGGGATCCCTCCGTTCTTTTGGCCTCATACTTCCTTTGATACAAGAGATAGCACAATGGTTGGGAATAGCAGCGTAGATTTGTATTATTTCCTGTCTATTTTGTTACAGAGAATTCAGTAGATAAAATGCCTCCTGACATTGCTTCCAGCATTTAGGGATCACCTAGGTAGTATGCTGAAGCAAATCAAAAAGCTTGAGAGTAGGAGGCAAATTTTCTGCATTTGTAACAAAAAACAGAAACTAGCATGGGGAAGAATAAGGTCCATACACAGTTAACGATTTTCAGTTGACTTTGCGATCAAAAGATGACTTCTTAAAGCATTAATTAATAAGAGACACTTCCACATTTCAGCTTTAAAATAATAAGGAATCTTGATGCAGAAAAAAAAGAAAGGATAAATTCCAATGTTTTTAATAGAATATATAGGAGGGAGAGTATATAGAGCTAAAAAGAAAAGAAAACAAAACAAAACAAAAATGTCCTGGCTATCTAGAATGTTCCTCTCCCTATGGAAGTAGCGAATAGAAAGAAGGCTAAACATAATAAAAATTAAAATTCTATGCTTACATACTTTTTATGTTATCACTTTCAACCATGAGTAATTATGTTTAATATGTGTGAGTTAATCTTTCTGTTTTTGCAGATAAGGAAATGTAATCTCTGAAGTAGGGCAGGGACCTTGAAACTGTGAGTTGAACAAATGTATAAACTAATTAAGTTAAAATTAATGCTCTGAGGTTTAGAGCCTGAAAAATTATTGTCTATGTGAACAAGTCACCTTCTAAATATACAATTAAAAATAATTAAACTTCATTGATAAAAGCGTAGGAGAGAATTTGAAACTTTATTTTCAAGGTTGAATGTATGATTTGTCATGAATAATTATGTGTCTGTGTGAAAGAAAAAAACGTTTTAATGTTTACTGATTCCAAGATAGATTCCAACCTGGTAAAACGAATGTGCTATTAAAAATTAGACTGAGACTTCCAGTCAAGACAATAGAGTAGGAAAACTCTGACATCACCTCCTCCCCCGATCATATCAAAATTACTACTAAATTATAGAACAGCTATCACTGAGGACCACCTAAAGACTAGTTGAACAGAATTCCTATAATTAAGGATTAAACAAGAAGCCGCATTGAGAATGGTAGGAGGGGCAGAAATGCAGACCAGACAGGTCTCACACCACAGGTGTGGTGATTAACAAACGGGATGGACATCTTGGCTGTGGAGGCCACTCCTGAGGAGCTAGGGGTCCCAGCCTCACAGCAAGTTCCCCAGCCTAGGGCACTAATACAGGAAAAAGGACATCCCATAACATCTGGTTGTGAAAACAAGCAGGGATGAGTCCCAGAAACACAAAGGGCTGCAGGAGACTGAGACATGTTGCCCTTAAAGGGCTGGCACACAAATTCACTCATTCTAAGCTCCATCATAGGGATAGCAGCTCAAAAAGTGTTAGGGGCATATGGGGAGAAACTAAACTGACTAACTTCAGGGTGAGGGCTCCAGAGGCAGGGGTTGGGACATTTCTCTCTGAGGGCAGAAGTGCTGACAGATGCCATTGTTCCTTTCCTGAGCTCTCCTCCCACCCTGCAGGCCCAGCACAGGAAGGCACCAAATCTGTGCTCTCCATAAACCTGGTTAACATTGTTCACCCCCTTGGTGATTCCTTCAGACCCAGCTGCACCCAACTCACTCACCCGCTCAAACTTCCTCCAGCAGCTCCTGCACAGGAGTGGCCTATTTTGGTTCATGCTGCAGCCTCACTCAAAAGACTGCAAACTCCACATGTGGTGGCTGCACTAGGCTCATGCTCAGACTCCTCAAAGGTCCACAAACCCCACACAAGCAGTGGCTGGCCTTAGTGTATATTGTAACTCATGCCAAACCACATCTAGCTCACTACAAGGGGCAACCGATCTGAACTTGAATTGTAACTCCCATCAGGTAGACCCAAACCTGACATAAGCAGTAGCCTGACTTGGCCTGTAACACTGCTCCACTAAGCAGCCACAAGCCCAGCACAAGGGACAACTGGCCTCAGCTGGAATCGTTGTGCCCACCAAAGTGTCCCAAGCCTGGCACAGGTGGCAGCTGATCTCAGTTACCAGTACAGACTCTCCCAAGCACCTTCAAACCCATCAAAAGAGACAACAAATTGCAGAGCACTTTGTAGCTCCTACCAAGTGGTCTTCAGCCATGAACAAGTGGCAGCTGACCTTGGCCCGCACCATTACCCCTCCCAAAAGTTTCCAGACCTGGTGGCTGTCTACAGACCACACTAGATCCCCACCAAATAAGTTCCACAATTGACATACCCGAAGGTCAACCTCAGCTGGCAATAGAGCCCCGCAAAGGTAACTCCCACACCGTAGGGTCAACCCTGCATAACAACTCATATGTTGTAGTTTTGGCCAGAACTCATAGCCAGTTAACCTGAATGTCAATCCCACCTATTGATGTACCAGCAGCAATTTAGGACCGACCACAACAGGAGGCACACAGAACCCACACAGGGAACATCCCTGGAGCACTGGGCTCAGATGAATAGGAAGAATGAGCCACTAAGTGTCACAGGACACCTACTATATAAGGTCACTCTGACAACATGGAAAGATACAGCAGATCTACCAAATACATACAATCAACACAGGGAGTTAGCCAAACTGAGGAGACAAAGAAACTTGTCTCAAATGAAATAATAGGACACAATTCCAGGAGGAAGAAACTTAAATGAAATGGAGACAAGCAAGCTACTAGATACAGAGTTCTCAACATTGGTTATAAGGATGTAAAATAAACTTGGGCATACTCAATGGTGAAAAGTTCAAAGCTTTTCTTTAAAATCAGGGAAAAGACAAGGATGTCCATTTTCAGGATGTTTATTTAACATAGTACTGGGAGTCCTAGACACAAAAATCAGAGAAGAAAAGAAATAAAAGGCATCTAAATTGGAAAGGAAGGAGTGAAACTGCCATTATTTGCAGATGACATAATATTATATAGAGAGAATCTGAAAGATTACACACACACACACACACACACACACACAAACAACCTATTAGAACTGGTAAATGAATTCTGTAAAGTAGCAGGATACAAAACTAATATTCAGAAATTGATGCATATTTAAACATTAATGAACTATCAGAAAGAGAAATTAAGGAAATAATCCCATTTACAATTGCATAAAAAAAAAAAAAATCAAACACCTAGAAATAATTTTAACCAAGGTGGTAAAAGACCTATGCTCAGAAAACTATAAGAAACTGAAAAAAGAAACTGAAGAAGACACAAATAAATGTAAGCATATACCGTGCTCATAGATAGAAAGAACTAAAATTGTTAAAATATCCATACTACCCAAAGCAACCTCTATATTCAATGCAATCCCCATAAAAATACCAATGACATTTTTTATAGAACTAGAACAAGTAATCTTAAAATTTATATGGAACCACAAAAGACCCCAAATAGCCACAGCAATCTCAAGAAAAACAAAATTGGAGGTATCACCCTACCTGATATCAAACTATGATACAAGTCCATCTTAACACTTTGCGTACGGATCACGAGAATCTTCATGAGGGATTTAAACCCCGCCGTACACAACGTGTTAATCAAAACAGGATGTACTGGTATAAATACAGACATATAGATCAATGGAGCAGAACAGAGAGCTCAGAAATAAACCCATGTTTATATGGTCATTTAAACTATGACAAAAGAGACAAGAATATATAATGGGGTAAAGACAGTCTATTCAATGAATGGTATTGGGAAAACTGGACATATACATGCAAAAAAGGAAACTGGGTCAACCTATTTACACCATATATAAGAATTTACTCAAAATGAATTAAAGACTTAAATGTAAGATCCAAAACCATGAAACTCATAAAAGAAAACAGGCAGTAAACTCTGACATTGCTCTTAGTGATATACATATATATATACACATATATATGTATATGTACATCTATTATATATTATATTATATATATAATATTATATATTATATATATATAATATATATATATATATATATATATATATATATATATATATATATATAATTTTGATTTATCTCCTTGGGCAAGAGAAACAAAAGAAAACAATAAACAAATAAGACTACATCAAACTAAAAAGTTTTGTGCAGCAAAAGAAACCATCAACAACAACAACAAAAATACAACCTCTGAATGGGAAGAAATATTTGCCTATAATAAATCTCATAACAGATCAACATCCAAAATTTATAAAGAACTCGTTCAACTCAACACCAAGAAAAAGCAACAATCTAATTTAAAAAATGTGCAGAAGACCTGAATAGACATTTGTCCAAAGAGGACACACAGATGTCGAATAGACATATGAAAAGATGATCAACATCACTAATCATCAGGGAAATGCAAATGAAAACCACAAAGAGATATTCCTTCAACCTGTTAGAATGGCTGTAATCCAAAAATCAACAAAGAGAGACGTCATCAATATGGCAGCATGAGGTAAGCCTCTGGAAATCTTCCTTAGAATTTACAACAAATTGAACAACTATAACTCCACAAAGGAGTCCTTGCACAGCAGGCAGGCAAGACAAAGAGTCTCGCCACTGAATTCAACTAAAGGTGAGAAAATTGCGCGAACAGGGAGGAGGGAAGGGAGAAGTGTGGAGACAGAACCGCGCGGGCACAGGATGCAGACCTAGCTCAGTGCTCTGAGCTCGCTGCATCCTGGAACTACTGCAGCTGCAGGAGAGGGAAGAACTCGGACTGCTAGGGTTCCATTTATGGCCCACAGAGCTGAGGGGAGAGCTTATAACATAGCTGAACCCAACGCTCACAGCAGAGACCTCGGAGCAAGACTGAGGGAAGAAGGCTCAAAACAGTGGGTTAAGCACTCACTGCTGCAGAGAACAGAAGCCTTAGGCACTGAATCCAGCTGCCCCCTACATACCCTCCCAGAGCTCACCCCACCCCCACCTGTCCAGTGCTAGAAGCAGAAGAGTAGCAGTGTCAAATCAAAAGAACAAAATATTTGCAGGTCTGAGATCTGTGGTCCACAACGCAAACACAGATCCACAGCCCAACTAGTTCTGGCAAAGAGGAGGGAGCTGTGGAAGCAAGACTGGCTGTGGTGGTGGTCACCACCATTGCTCTGGGCCACCTCTCACAACGCACCCTATCCCTGTTCCCACCTATCTGGGCGGATCCCTGCAGGAGTAAACAGAACTGCTGAAACACAAGGGCTCTGAATCTGGTACAGGAAGACCTTTGGAACTTCAAAAGCTCTCCACATCTCCACATGGATATGGCACCCTATAACCCAGGTGAGCTGTTAACAGAGGAGAAGCCCACCTTCCAGGGACTCCCCCCCCCCTTGTGTGAGAAGCTGGAATAGTACAGAGAAAACAAAACACTACAGTGTGAGCGAGAATAAAAGCCTGCAGTCAGAGAGAAAATAAAACATTCTACCAACAAGTACTGGCAAACAAAAGAAAGACCGCTTTCTATCAACCTGTTGCAGAAGTCACTCCTGTAGATGTCTAGGAAGAGAAATAGTAAACCAGTAATCGCCATGAATAACCAAGGCAACAAGATAGCTCAGAAAGAAAGTGAAAAATCTCCAGAGAAGGCACTTAAAGATACAGAAATATGTGACTTAAATGACAGAGAATTCAAGATAGCAGTTCTGAAAAAACTCAACGAGATACAAGAAAAGACAGACAGGCAGTTAAATGAACTCAGAAACTCAATCAAAGAACAGCATGAACATTTTACGAAAGAGATTGAAATCTTAAAAAAGAACCAAATAGAATTTCTGGAGATTAAGAACTCAATAGAAGAAATTAAGAATGAAATAACCAGCTTAGGTAGTAGAGTTGACCAGATGGAGCAAAGAATCAGTGACATCGAAGATAGAAACCTGGAAATGACACAAATAGAAGAAGAAAGAGACTTGAGACTTAAAAGAAATGA
Organism: Rhinolophus sinicus; assembly: GCF_057876585.1. Classification (NCBI taxonomy): domain Eukaryota; kingdom Metazoa; phylum Chordata; class Mammalia; order Chiroptera; family Rhinolophidae; genus Rhinolophus; species Rhinolophus sinicus. The sequence goes on from NC_142501.1 coordinate 81,826,440, forward strand.
AAGAACTCTACAAGAACTTTCTGACTCCATCAGAAAGAGCAATATAAGAATAATGGGCATACCAGAAGGAGAAGAAAGAGAGAAGGGAACAGAGAATATATTCAAACAAATTGTCGATGAGAACTTCCCAAATTTGTGGACAGAACTGGACCCTCGAATCCAAGAAGCAAACAGAACACCTAGTTACCTCAATCCCAACAGACCTTCTCTAAGGCACATTGTATCGAAGCTGTCTAAAATCAACGACAAAGAAAGAATCCTCAAGGCAGCCAGGGAAAAGTAGACGGTAACTTACAAAGGAAAGCCCATTAGATTATCATCAGATTTTTCAGCAGAAACTCTACAAGCCAGGAGGGAGTGGAACCAAATATTCAAACTATTGAAAGAGAGAAACCATGAGCCAAGAATAATATATCCAGCAAAGATATCCTTTAGATATGAAGGAGGAATAAAGACCTTTCCAAACATACAGAAGCTGAGGGAATTTTCTAATACACGACCTGCACTACAAGAAATACTAAAGGAGGCTATTCGACCACCATCAACAGGGACAATTTGTGGCAACCACAATTCAAAAAGGGGGAGAGTAAAGGCCTGAACCGGAATATGGGAATGGAGAAAGTAAGCGTGCTGAAGAAAATGGAATACTCTAAATATCAAACTTTCTTTTACATAAACTTAAGGGTAACCACTCAAAATAAATCCAGAATTGAAATATATACTGAAATAAAAGAAGAAACAGAGGGAAACATCATAGAATACCACCACACAGAAATAATAGACAACAACAAAAAGGCAAAGAAACAATGGAGACACAGCCTTACCAGAAAACTAAAGATAGAATGACAGGAAATCCTCACATATCAATAATCACCCTAAATGTAAATGGACTGAACTCACCAATAAAAAGGCACAGAGTAGCAGATTGGATCAAAAAACTAAACTCAACCATATGATGTCTCCAGGAGACACATCTCAGCTACAAGGACAAGCATAGACTCAAAGTGAAAGGGTGGAAATTGACACTCCAAGCAAATGGTACCCAGAGAAAATCAGGTGTAGCCATAATGATATCAGATGAAACAGACTTCAAGGTGAAAAAGATAACAAGAGACAAAGATGGACATTTCATAATGGTGAAGGGGACTGTACAACAAGAAGACATAACAGTCATCAATATTTATGCCCCCAATCAGGGAGCACCGAAATACACCAAGAAACTACTAACAGAACTAAAGGGAGAAATTGACCAAAACACAATTATACTAGGGGACTTAAATACATCATTGACAGCTATGGATAGATCATCCAAACAGAAAATAAATAACGAAATAGTAGCCCTAAATGACACATTAGATGAAATGGACATAATTGACATTTATAGAGCACTTCATCCTAAAACATCAGACTATACATTCTTTTCTAGTGTACGTGGAACATTCTCAAGGATAGACCATATATTGGGACATAAAATCAGCCTCAGCAAATTTAAGAAGATTGAAATCATACCAAGCATATTCTCTGATCACAAGGCTTTGAAATTGGATATCAACTGCAAAAAGAAAGCAGGAAAAAACACAAATACATGGAGATTAAACAACATACTTTTAAAGAACGACTGCATCAGAGAAGAAATTAGAGGAGAGATCAAAAGATACATAGAAACAAATGACAATGAAAATACATCCTACCAAAATTTTTGGGATGCAGCGAAAGCAGTTTTAAGAGGGAAATTTATCTCATTACAGGCCTATCTCAAGAAACAAGAAAACTCCCAAATAAATAACCTCATGTTACACCTTAAAGAACTAGAAAAAGAAGAACAAGTAAAACCCAAGGTCAGCAGAAGAAAGGAAATAACAAAAATTAGAGCAGAACTAAATGAAATAGAGAACAAAAAGACAATAGAAAAAATTAATATGACAAAGAGCTGGTTCTTTGAAAAGATTAACAAAATTGACAAACCCTTGGCTAGACTTACTAAGATAAAAAGAGAGAAGACACTGATTAAAAAAATCAGAAACGTAAAAGGGGAAGTTATCACGGACACCACAGAAATACAAAGGATCATCCAAGAATACTATGAAGGACTATATGCCACCAAATTCAACAACCTAGAAGAAATGGACAAGTTCTTAGAAACATATAGCCTTCCAAGGCTGAACCATGAAGAACTGGAAAATCTAAACAGACCGATCACCAGTAACGAAATTGAATCAGTCATCCAAAACCTTCCCAAAAGCAAAAGTCCGGGACCAGATGGCTTCACTAGTGAATTCTACCAAACCTTCAAAGAGGATCTAATACCAATTCTGCACAAACTCTTCCAAAAAATTGAAGAAGAGACAGTACTCCCTAACTCATTTTATGAGGCCAACATTACCCTGATACCAAAACCTGGTAAGGACAGCACAAAAAAAGAAAACTACAGACCAATATCTCTAATGAATACCAATGCAAAAATCCTAAATAAAATTCTAGCAAATCGAATACAACAATGCATTAAACAGATTATTCATCACGACCAAGTGGGGTTCATCCCCGGGGCACAAGGATGGTTCAACATACGCAAATCCATCAATGTGATACATCACATAAACAAAATAAAGGACAAAAATCATATGATTATATCAATTGATGCAGAAAAAGCATTTGACAAGATACAACATCCATTTATGCTTAAAACACTTAATAAAATGGGTATAGAAGGAAAATACCTTAACATAATAAAGGCCATATATGACAAGCCCTCTGCTAATCTCATAATTAATGGAGAAAAACTGAAGCCCTTTGCTCTACGTTCAGGAACACGACAGGGATGTCCCCTATCACCTCTGCTTTTCAACATAGTGTTGGAAGTCCTTGCCAGAGCAATCAGGCAAGAGAAAGAAATAAAAGGCATCCAAATTGGGAATGAAGAAGTTAAATTATCACTCTTTGCAGATGACATGATGCTATATATAGAAAACCCTAAAGACTCCACCAAAAAGCTATTAGAAACAATCAACGAATACAGTAAAGTTGCCGGCTACAAAATCAACGCACAAAAGTCCATTGCCTTCCTATATACTAACAATGAAATCTCAGAAAAAGAAATACAAAAAACAATTCCTTTTGCAATTGCAGCAAAAAGAATAAAATACCTAGGAATAAACTTAACCAAGGATGTGAAAGACCTATATGCTGAAAACTATAAGACATTTTTGAAAGAAATTGAAGAAGACACAAAGAAATGGAAAGACATTCCGTGCTCATGGATTGGAAGAATCAACATAGTTAAAATGGCCACATTACCCAAAGCAATATACAGATTCAATGCAATCCCCATCAAAATCCCAATGGCATATTTTAAAGAAATAGAACAAAAAATCATCAGATTTGTTTGGAACCACAAAAGACCCCGAATAGCCAAAGCAATCTTAAGGAAAAAGAACAATAATGGAGGTATCACACTTCCTGACTTTGGCTTGTACTACAGGGCTACAATCATCAAAACAGCATGGTATTGGCAGAAAAACAGACACATAGACCAATGGAATAGAATTGAGAACCCAGAAATAAAACCACATAAATATGGACAGATAATTTTTGACAAAGAAGCTAAAAACATACAATGGAGCAAAGACAGCCTCTTCAATAAATGGTGCTGGGAGAATTGGATAGCCACGTGCAAAAGAATGAAACTGGACTGCTATTTGTCACCATGTACCAAAGTTAATTCAAAATGGATCAAAGACTTAAGCATAAGACCTGACACAATGAACTGCATAGAAGAAAACATAGGTACTAAATTTATGGACCTTGGGTTCAAAGAGCATTTTATGAACTTGACTCCAAAGGCAATGGAAGTAAAAGCTAAAATAAACGAATGGGAATATATGAAACTTAAAAGCTTCTGCACAGCAAAAGAAACCATTGACAAAATAAAGAGGCCACCAAATGAATGGGAGAAGATTTTTGCAAACAGTGCCTCCGATAAGGGGCTAGTATCCAGAATATACAAGGAACTCATGCAACTCAACAACAAAAAAACCAACAACCCAATTGAAAAATGGGCAGAGGACTTGAAGAGACATTTCTCCAAAGAGGACATACAAATGGCAAATAGACATATGAAAAAATGCTCAACATCACTAATCATCAGAGAAATGCAAATCAAAACCACAATGAGATATCACCTCACCCCAGTCAGAATGGCTATCATCAACAAGACAAATAATAACAAATGTTGGAGAGGCTGTGGAGAAAAAGGAACCCTCATACACTGTTGGTGGGAATGCAGACTGGTGCAGCCACTATGGAAGGCAGTGTGGAGGTTCCTCAAAGAATTACGAATAGAATTGCCATATGACCCAGCAATCCCTCTCCTGGGTGTCTACCCAAAAAATCTGAAAACATTTAGAGATAAAGACACGTGTGCTCCAATGTTCATTGCAGCTTTGTTTACGGTGGCCAAGACATGGAAACAACCAAAATGTCCTTCGATAGATGAATGGATAAAGAAGTTGTGGTATATATACACAATGGAATACTATTCGGCAGTAAGAAAAAATGATATAGGAACATTTGTGACAACATGGATGGATCTTGAGAGAGTAATGCTGAGCGATACAAGTCAGACAGAAAAAGCAGAGAACCATGTGATTTCACTGATATGTGGTATATAAACCAAAAACAACAAAAGAACAAGACAAACAAATGAGAAACAGAAACTCATAGACACAGATAATAGTTTAGTGGTTGTCAGAGGGTAAGGGGGGCGGGGGGTGGGGGATGGGAGATGAGGGTAAGGGGGATTGAATATATGGTGATGGAAGGAGAACTGACTCTGGGTGGTGAACACACAATGTGATGTATAGATGATGTAATACAGAATTGTACACCTGAAATCTATGTAATTTTACTAACAATTGTCACCCCAATAAATTTAATAAAATAAAATTAAAAAAAAAATAAAGAATGAAAATAATAGTTAAGAATCTAGCATTGGATAAAGTATCAAAATTAGTGAGGAAAGAAAAATTATTTAGTAATGTTAGAATATTTGATTGGTTATTTAGAAAAAATATTATTTTATTTAAACCACATATCAGGTACAAAGTAAATTACAAAATAAATTATTTAAATATAAAATGTCGGGGTGGCCAGTTAGCTCAGTTGGTTGGAGCGTGGTGTTAATAACAACACCAAGTTGCCAGTTCTATCCCCTCATTGGATACTGTGAGCTGCACCCTCCTTAAAATAAAAATAATAATTATATATATAATTATAATTATATATATATATATAATTATATATATAATTATAATAATTATATATATATATATACACACACACATAGTCAAATTTTTAATTAAATATATGAATGAGAAGCTGAGAAACTCTAATTTTAAAAACACAGCAAAATACCATCAAACATCAATTTCATATATACGAAATTAAGGAGAGTATTAAATACATTGGGGAAAGTTGAGTAGGAAGATGAGACTTAATGATGTGGAAGGACAATGACTTCCAGGTTAATATAGATGTTAATGGAAAAAATGTACCAATAAGGATCATGGATGACTGACAATTTAGTGAGGCAACTTGCTTCCTTGATCCCCAAAATTCTGTTAATCTGTAGTTAGTGAGTCCCGAGTTAGATTAGCTAGGAACCTACAGGCTGAACACGTAGACAATTTCATGCCTCTTTCAAGAATGGACAAATGAAGGATGTAGTGCTAAAGGTACTTGTTAAATTCACATAACTATGTACAGAAGAATAATTGAATTTTTGAAATCATTTTGCCATAATTTGACAGCATATTTTTATCCTTCTGTCAGAGGCTACATACTGACAAACAATAATGAAGGCATTTCAATATGACTAGAGGCCTGGAAACCAATTAAAATTTATTTTTCTAATAGATGCTTATTCTTTACTCAAAGCAATAATATACCACATTTACATATCACCACATTACTTTTTGGTTGTTTGCTTTTTAAAAAAAACTACATTGTTTTTAGCCCTTTATTTGTGTTAGTTATTTCTTCTTTGGGTGGGTAATTTTTGAAAATTTTGATCTGTCTAAATATGCTTTTGTTTTGTTTTTTGTGGAGAGATGCACTTTATGTCATAATTTTGTCATAATGAATCAGTGGTTTTTACACTATACAAACTTCTGCAATGCTTTAAAGAGCATGTTGGGTGAATATATTTGGACAAATTTTGAGATATAGATTTTTAATCCATTGCATATTTAAGCTAGAGAGGGTAATATCGCCAACGGAAAGGCCATGAGACAGAACCTTGAAGGAGAAAAAGATTTATGTGGTATTTATTCAAAAGTGGTCCATGAATCATCCATGTGAAAATCATCTTGATACTTATAAAAATGCTGCTCCTGGGGTGGGAGTCAAAGCTACTAAATCAGAATGTTAGGCAGGTCTAGGATACTGCATTTTTTAAAGCTCTTCAAATGATTATTTTTTATATTAAAATGTGAGAACCACACAGTTACAGGATTGGTAGAGGAGGAGCCATGAGGAATTTAAAGGAAGTGGCAGAGCATTGGGAGAAAAACTAGAAGTAATTTAGAAGAGAATAATTTAATTTCTTGAATTAAGAAATCAGATACTAGAAAAAGAAATCAGATACTAGAGAAAAAGAAAATAATAAAAAAATGATCTCATGTTAACATACTGAAATTTATAAAAAGTCAAACACTACTGAAATAAGTTGGGTTGAGAGAGTATAGTATCTATTCAGAAATAGAACTCCCAGCTGTATTAGAAAATCATATATATATATATATATATACATATATATATATATATATATATATGAAAGGAATAAAAGGGAAAAAAAACTTAGTTAATAGTGGTCATTCTTTCTTGAATAATCATAACACAGTCTAGTACGTTATAAAGCAATTGACCACAAATAAGAAAATTAAATAGTTTCAATGATGAAACAGCGTTCTCCTGTAGACTCTCAAAGGCCAAATGGGTATCTCTTAGCTTGAAATAACTGTGGTGGGAATATTTACACCACAGAAATAGGAAAATGCTACAAATCAGTTATCCCCTACCATCACCACACCTGAAATGGCAAACATGAAAAGTCCCAAAAGATAAAGAGAAATGGAAAGTAATTCAGAGAACAATCTTTGATGCTCTGAAAAAGCCACAGGGATTTTCTTAGGTGAGAAAACAAATATTAAAGAATCAAATATATAAAGTTTTGCCAAGCAAAGCTTAAAGGGAAATACGAGTATAATAATTATCTGTATGTGGAAAAGTTAAACATCATTGAGAGAGAGAATTGTAGAATGGTTCCAGGTATAAAGCAAGGATGTAAATGAATAATTATACTGTATTTCATCAAAATTACTAAAAGTGAAGTATTTTTTGCAATGTACAAAATTAATAAAGTGCATGGTTGCAATAATTTCTATGGGTATTGAAAATGACAGACATGTTTTCATGTTATTAAAAAAAGAGTTACCTCCAAAAAAAATAGAAGAAAACTATTTTTATATTCTGTTAGTATTGTGATGATAATTATTATTACTAATTGACAAAATCTAAGGTAATTTTATAAGATGAGAGATATTTATACTCATGTTATTAATAAATATTTGATAGGATAATAAATAGAAACCTGAAAGATGTAGACATTCTATATTCTGTTTAAATGTAAAACTTTCAATTATTTTTAATGTATAAGCTTTTAAGTTTGAAAGTTGTAATAAGATATTCACAAATTACAAAGAAAAAAAGTACATTTCCACAGCTATAATTAGGAAAGAAAGGCTAATTACTGGAATTGTTTCACACCGAAGGTTCATGTATCTAGTAGCTTATATTGAATTATCCCCAAATTTTCTCACTTCTAAAGAAAAAGTGGAATGTAATTTTAAAAATACAGAAAAATCCTATTTCAGGTTTAGTAAGGCCTATTTTGTATTCGTTCTCATGTCTGAATTGCTATGACTATATGACTATGTCAAAGGAACAGATACACTTAGGGCTGAATAAAATTTCTTTATGTTTTCCATTGACCGAGTTATTTCTTAGAACAATTGAGAACCATAATGCAGCTATACACAGAGGTTTTATAGGTCTTTTGTTGAAACTTTAAAAATATAATGTTACATAGGGGAGTACGATATGCCAATTTTTTTCTGATAAAATTTCTTTGCATTTTAATACTGTATAAGTATTATGCACAACTTAACTAGTTCACATGCAAGGCCATCTAAATAATTCAGATTTTTTAAAAAGCCACAGTGCCACGAATTTAAGAATTTATAATCAAGTCAGACTGAGGAGTGTATCTATTTTAGCACAAGTTCTAGTTGTATTACATTTCAGAATATAGCCTTATTTAAAACTTTGTTGTCCCTCCATTCTTTCCAGTAATAACTGGTTTCAATGAAGAGTCTATTATGGTATATTATTAACCCATTTACTTTTGGACTTCCCTCCCACATACCTTTAGTTCTGCCTCTTTAAGCTGTCAGTTCATTGTATTCAATGGAGCATCAGAAAATAGTAGGTTCTTTCAGCAGCACAGCAGGTGTGCATTTATGAAGCTTATCTGATATATTCAGCAATAGTCAACAGATTAATGTCACTGCTCACAATCCTTGTTAGGAGAAAAGGGGAAACACTGATATAAAAATAAAATTATTATTGGTTTCACACATTTAAAGAAAATTTTAGACAATGTGATGCAGTAGTCTCTACAGACTACTTACTGACAGAGAGTTTTGGCTTTTTCAGCCTAATTCCTAGACTCATTTTGTCTTTAACTGTATTAATAATGTTTATTGTCCTTACTGTCAGTTGGACTATGGGTAATGGCAAACATAAAGGGAAATAAAATATAGATTTAAAAGACATAAAAGTTCATTTTCTCAGTCTATTTATATGACTTTCTATAATTCAAAAATGAATTCTAAAATTATTTCCTTTTCCCTTGCTTCATTCATTAAAATAATAACAAATGAATAAATCAGGAAAAAAAATAATACCCAGAGAATGTGTAGGATAGACTCTTAGCTATTTTCCAATTTTTCTTCCCCTTTATTTTCCAACATTTCATCGTAATAGTTTTTGAGGTTTTTGTTTATTGGTTTGTGTTTTTTTTTTTTTTTTTTTTTTTTGAGCTTGGCATTCTGCTTCCCAAGATAAAGATTACATTTTCCAAACTCCCTTGCAGCTTTCTGTGGCCTTGTGACTAATATTTGGCCAGTGGGATGTTAGCAAAATAGTTGCAGTGGAGCTTCTGGGAACATCTTAAAGGGTATTTCACGTGTGGTCTTTACCTACAATATTTTATTCTTACCTTCAACATACTACCTGGGACATTCAGATTCTTATTTTTGCAATGAGATTAAAAAAAGGGGGAAGGGGTTCATGGTGTTTACAGTATGGTTGAACAAATAAAAATGGATAGATGATGGGAGAAGCCAGATTTCTTGCTGTCATATAGTTAAGTTACAAATAAGCATAAAAGGAAGGTTAGAATAATCCATGTGGTACTGGATTAGAGTCAGAGACATAGGAATGAACTTTATATATCATATTTAGCTGATATATAAATATGCATGTGTGTACACATATTATATGGGTGTATGCATATGCATATGTGCATATATACACAGACATACAGAGGACAGATAAAGAACTAATTATAAATATCTGTGTATATATTAGTTAGTATATATCCATAGGTTATCTAGTTCTTTCTACTGAGAGAGCCTAGAATCTGTGACACCTCAGAAGAAACAAGTACATCTAGCACCCAGATTTTGGTTTCTAAGTATCATTTCCATAAAAGGAACTAGGGTTTAGTAGAGAAATGGTTTGTTTTAGAGTGGGGACAGGAAAATGCATTGTGATTCTGAAGCATCCTATAGTACCAGAATGTAAGGCAGTCCTGAAACAAAACCAAGCAAGCAAACAAACAACAACAACATAAGGATGATGACATGTCATAGAAAAATTGAAGGCAAACTTAAATAGCTCCCAGTGGTCAAAATTAGAATAATGTGAGCAACAAAATAAATAATACAGTATTGGATCATAAACCAAATTATAAAATAAATATCAGTGAGTCATCATGATATAAATAAATGACTGAATAAATAATTAAATAAAACAGAATAGATAAAATTTCCTTTCTTCTTTATAAACTTCCACTTAATATATGTAATATCTCTCACTCTGGGAGATGGAGTTTAATCCCACCCCCCTTAAAAGTATATTGGACTTAGGGAATATAGAAAGGAAAACCAAGTGACTTTAGAATGAAGAAAGCTGGCAAACACTATCCTCCCTTACACTGATGTGGACGTTCTCTTTTCTTTTCTCTATTATCCCAGTGCTGCTCAATCTTCAATCCATTCAAGATACAAAACAGTGTTTAAAAAAATAAATAAATAATGATCTAAATAACTGGAGAAAGATACCCTGTTCATAGATCAGAAGACTTAATATTGTTAAGATGGCAATACTTCCCCAGTGGTTGTACAGATCAGTGCAATCCCTTTCAGAAGCCCAGCTGACTTCTTTGTAGAAGCTGGCATGCTGATTCTAAAATTCATTTGGAATTGACAGGGACCCAGAATAGCCAAAACAAAAAATCTTTTAAAAGAAGAGCATAGTAGGGTGACTTGCTTGTCTTGATTTCAAAAGCTAGGACAAAACAATAAAAATCAAGAGAGTGTGTTACTAACCTATGGATAGACATATAATCAATGAAATCAAATTGATAGTCAAGAAATAAACCCATATATCTATGGTCAACTGATTTTTGACAAGGGTAATGTGTTGTCAACTGCATAGCAACACGTGAAAGAATGAACTTGGAGCCTTAACTCACAAAATATAGAAAAATTAACACCAAATGGTCAAAGGCTTAAATATAAGACTTCAAACTGTAAAACTATTAGAAGAAAACATAGGGGTAAACCATCATGATCTGGGATTTGGCAAAGGATTCATAGGTATGACACCAAACTCATAAACAACAAAAAAAGAAAAAATAAATTTGACTACCAAAATCAATACCTTGTTGCTTCAAAGGACACATTATTAAGAAAGTGAGAATATGACACATAAAGTTACAGAAAATATTTGCAATTTATATATCTGAGAAAAGATTCGTATCCACAATATGTAAAGGACTCATACAACTCAATAATAAAAATATAAGTAATGAGATGGGGAAAGGATTCAAATAGACATTTTTCTAAGTAAGATATGCAAACAACCTGTAAGCATATGAAAAGATGGTCAACATCACTAGTCATCAAGGAGGGAAATGCCAATCAAAACTAGCATGAGCTACCACTTCACTCTCACTAGAATGACTAGTATCAAAAAGTCAAATAATAACAAGCATTGACTAGTGGGAATGTAAACCAGTACAGCTGTCTTGGAAAATAGCCTGGCAGTTTCTCATATGATTAAACATAGAGTTACAATATGACGCAGCCATTCCACACCTCAGTATATAGCCCCCGAAACTGAAAACATATATCCACACAAATACATGTACATAAATACATATAGGAGTATTATTTATAATAGCCAAAAAGTGGAAACAACCCAAATGTCCATCAACTGATGAGTGGGCAAACAAAATGTGTTATAGCCATACAACAGAATGCTATTCAGGCATAAAAAAGGAACAGAGTATTGATACACGCTATAACATGAATAAACCTTGAAAATATTACTCTAGGTAAAGAAAGCCAGTCATAAAAGAGTGAATATTATATAATTCCATTCATATGAAATGTCCAGAAAAGGGAAATCTAGAGAGATAGAAATCAGATTAGTATTTTCTGAGGGCCGAGTAGGGGTTGACAGCTGAAGTGTACAGGTTTTCTTTTTGAAACGTTGAAAATGTTACAAAACTGTGTAAATGATTCACATATCTTTGACTATACTAAAACCCATTTAATTGTACACTTTAAATGATTGAACAGTATAGTATGTGAACTCTATTGCAATAAAAATGCTAATAACTAAGTGTTGATAAGTTGTTTTTTGGTTTGTTTGTTTGTTTCTAAAGTACATGCCTAAGAGCAGCATCTGAGAGTTTCAGTTTAATCCCCTTGGTATTTTCTGAGTGTGTGTGTGTGTGTGTGTGTGTGTGTGTGTGTGTGTGTGTGTGTTTTCAGATATGCTGGGTGCAGTGTTATTACATCGCGGTTTTAATTTGCATTTCTCTGATAGTAAATGAAAGTGAGCAACTTTTATGTTTAATATTATTTTGGTATCCTCCTTTGTAAAGTGCCTGTTTAAAGCTTTTATCCATTTTTCTGTTGTGTTTTCTGCTTTCTTTTCCTTACAGATTCATAGAAATTCTTTATATATTCTGGAGTCAAGTCCTTTGTTTTAAATACGTACTACTAGCATCTGCTTCCATTCTGTTGCTTGTTTTAATACCCCTTAAGAAATGTCTTTTAGTAATTATTAATTTTAATATAGTTCACTTAACAATTTAGTTTTTTACTGTTAATGCTGTTAGTATCTTGTCTAAGGAAATGCTGCCCAGAGCCAAGGTCAAAAAAATATTCTGTATTCTCACTGAAACATTAAGCATTTTGCCTTTCACATTTACATGCAAGTATATATGGGTTGCGGTAGTCACGAAGAGTTTTTTTTATTTTTTCATATGGATATTTAATTAATCCAGCATTATTTATGGGGGGAAAAAGCCATCTTTTCTTCATTAAATTGCTATGTCAGCTTTACCACAACCATATAATGACATATGTATAAATCTATTTTTTGGCTTATCTACTTTGGACTTGCAAGAAATGTGTATTTTGCAGTTGTTTAATGTAGTAGTGTTCAATGAATATTAATTAGGGCAAAGTTGATAGTGTTCAGGTTACATATATCTTTAGGGATTTTCTTAAAACTACTATATTTTCTATCAATCGCTGAGAATGTTAAAATCTTCAGCTGTGAAGACTGGAATTATCTACTTTTCCATGTATTTTTTGGCAATTTCTGCATCGTATGCTTTGATGCTATTTTTTTCTCAAGTGCGCAAAATAGTTAACGAATGAATCATCTGAGCCTGGAGTTTTCTTCATAGCAAAGTACTTAAGAATTAATTTTTAAAGTGAATTGAAGACTATTTCTACTTTTTTTCTGTCCTTTTTGTGTCGTGTTTTTATAAGTTGTGTATTTGAAGGTAATTGTCCATTTCATCTAAAATGACAAATTAATTGACATGGATTCTTTTTAATATCTTCTTATGATCTTTTTATTATTTTTAAAATGTGTAGTGATATCCCTTTTTTATTTCTGAAATTGAAGATCTCTTATTGATTGTCAGCTTTCTTCTTGGCCCAAATTTAAATTCAAATCTCATAATTCTGTATAGAGTCCTTTGGCTGAATCATACAACTTTTTATAGTACACATTTAATTATAATTCTGACTAAATATTTTCCAATTTCCACTTTAATTTTTCTTTGATTTTTGAGTTATTTAAAATGTATTGCATAATTTTGCCCCTTTTGGGATTTTCTACTTCATTTTTATGTGGTCAGAGAATTTTTGAAATTTTTAATTTGAATTTTTTCAATAGATTCAAATTGGTTGATGCTTATTTTGTGAACCAACTTAAGGTCAATCTTGACGACTTTCCTATGCACGTTTTCAGAAAATATTGTATTTTCCATCATTATGGGTACAATGTTCTATATGTTCCAATTAGAATGAATTTCTTGATTTTGTTGTCCCTTTGCTGTTTTGTTATCGTGATTGATGTTTGTTTTTATTGTTCTATTTATTTTATCAGATACTGAGAGAGTTTCATTAACATCTCAGACTATGAATATAAATATCTAATCCGTTTAGTTCTATACAATTTTGTCTTATAGTATATTCTGAAGCTCATGCAGGTTTTGAATCAATTTACCTTCCTACCATGGTTTGATCCCTACATCTTTCTGAAATGTTCCTTTTTAGGTCTAGTGATGCTTTTCGCTTAAAGGTGGAGGTGAGCAATAACATTTGGGTTGTATTAATATATGTAATGATATAATGTAAAGGCAATTAAAAGCGTTCTCTCAAGAAGAACCCAAATGAGGATCACTATATGAAGACAAGAAATGGTTTAGGATTCTGCCATTGTGAAAGGAGGTTTGGAACTGTGGCCTGTAGAAAGTTTGCTCTATGGCCTGTAGAGCTTGGAGAAATAAGAATTCACAGAAACAGCCTCAGGACCAAGAAACGCACCAAGCCATCTTGTACTCTGACTCGGTTTGTCTGAAAACTGTAACTATGGAACTAACAATTGACATTATAACCTGGTCCTTGAATGGGGAAGCTAGTTCTGGTGAAGTCAATGGTAAAACTCTGATAGGAAAACTGCACAGCAGGAGAAACAGAGAGAGAATGAGAGAACAATCAAAAGGAGTGTAATATATAAAATTCAATAACGTGAAAAGATATAATTACTTAAAAAATGGCTAACAACAACAAAATCAGAAATAAATTCTCTCCAGGTCCATATAATTTTATACAGCAGTAGGAAAAGTTCTTAAAAATTAGTATTTTTCTATGTACAAAATTTAAATGAAAGTATAACTTACCTTTCACAATATGAACTAAAATAGAAATAAGAAAAATTGGTTGTGATAAAGCCAATTAAAATGTTAAAAATAAAAATATAGAGACTCCAAACCTTTTAAAGATACAATAGATGATATATACCTATAGGCAGACCCAGTCAGGGAGAGAATTTGAAATTAATATTAAGATATCATACAGAGTGTTAGGCAGAGGCACAAAAACTATATGCAATTAAGGAATGTGGAGGCTCACAGGATATTTTATGAAATAATTCTTTTTTGTGCGTTTTTCCCTAGTCCCTATTTTTTGTGTGTTTCTTGTTATTCATAGATTTACCAGCTACCTTAGCTTCTAGGACATTAAGATATCCCATGGGTGAAAAAGCATCTTTTTGTGTTTCTCTAAGAGTCATATATCACCTAAACTCATAAACCAATCTGTGCTATATAAACATCTCTGAAATAACTATGAGGCCAAAATTATTTAAAAAACAATACTCAAGTTATCCTTTTAACACCTCTGCTGTCACAATTTCAGACTCTCTTTCTACTGGATTTCTACTCTCTCAATTCTCACGGATTTTAGTCTGACCCTGTGAGTTCCACTAATGTGGAACCACAACAAAGGCATCATTTCCAAGAATATTCCCTCCCCCATGAAACCTATTCCATAACCTCAATAGTCTGAGTTTTACTAGAGCATTGATTGCACAACTTAAAGTAGTTTAAGGAGTTAGTGACAAATACTGATTGTGGTTTTACCTTTCCCTGTAGTTATTGGGTATATTTTCCTGTCTATATATGCCATGTAAGTAAGTCTTTTGAAAGTATGTTTTCTTCTTTATCTATCATATTGGTTTTTGTTTTGTTTTGTTTTTTCTCTTCAACTCCTCTGACCCCCAATACACACAAAATCAAGTACTTACCATGCTCTGCTTCTTCCAAGGTTTTAACAAAGTAGAGAATCTTGTTACACATTTCAAAACTTAGTTCTTTAACGATTTAGGAGCATTAAATGTCTCAGTTTAAAGCAATATCCCTGAGATAAGGGACTTAGCGAAATGGTACTACTTATTGAGAGAGTAAAGAAGGCAATTTCAGGCAAAGCCAAATACTCGACACTAAATCTCATTAGCCCCATATCAACTCTTCTCTGAAAACCCAAGTGTCATGCTGTTAGTAATAAACAGGTTCTAATGCCTTTCCAGAACTCCAAATTACAATATGTAAATGAAAATGTAAATAATTAAATGTACATATATTTAACCTGAATTACTCAGAAGACATGCTGTTCTCACCTCCTGCCTCCCACCAAAACTTGTCAGCTGTTGGTAAAATACTAACACAGCACTAGAGAAGGAGAAACAAAGGTAGGACATCACAGCCCTTGCAGTGCTTAATCCAGAAAGCAGGAAATGCAAACTGGTGAACTGGATCCATGACATGGTTACACTGAACTACAGAAAAAGGACCCTAAGGGCACTAGCAGGAAGTAAATTGGGTTCTATTTTGAGATGATGGTTCATTTACATTGTTGTAATTATTTAAATAATTAATTTCATAATGAAAGAAGCTTATCGAAGTCAAAGCCCCACTGAGCTGCAAATCCAAAATTCTCTCATGCAAAATCACAGCTGTTTAATCTCTCAGGGTATACCAGTAAATCTATTTAAGAAAAAAAAAAAATAGAGAAGAAGACTTAAATCATATACTGCTTAGCTGGTACTTTATTTTATTATTAAAATGTTTCAATTTTATAGTATTGTAGGGGCTGCCTTTGTAGAATTTTCTTTTAACCCAGAGCAAGCAGATGTCTGTCACCTAGTCAGGAGAACATACCCTACAGGAAGAGTCATGAAGATGTGCGAGGTCAGCGCCAAGGAGACCAAAGGAGCAGAAAGTTGCCAGCATGCAGTGAATCCTGGCCAGAAGGTAGCTGGAAATCTACAATAGGCAGGGTCAAGAGTAGGCTTGAGTCAGAGCATATTAAATAAGGCCTGTGGGTTAAACACCCCAAGGTAGGTCAGACAGGTAACTCTGGGGTCTCAGAGGATTCTGCAAAGCAGAAGGTCAGCAAAGGCTGAGAATGTTGGAGAGGAAAACTATAGAATCAAACACATAGAAAAATAATCGACTTGATTTCCTTGGCAGTTCTTTCTGTCCCTCTATTTATTTATTTATTTATTTTTTCAATTGCCTTATCAGAAGGAGAAAAAAAAAGAGTAATACTGGGCTTGATCACTTAAAATTCAATAACTACATCACATAATTCTTCTCTTCATTTTTGTTATATCCTCACCTGATAGATACATATTTCCCTCCAATTCTTTGAAGATGTTAACCCTTATATCATTCTATTTATCCAAGAAACTCAGAATTTGCCCTGTCCTCTATTCTTTCTGTGCATGTAACACTTAGCAATAGACTCACTGTTCTATTTTCATCTCTATTCATCTTCACCTCTGTTCCACTTCAGCCATTCACTCTCAATCCCACACCCTCTATTTCCTTAACTGGTCTATCTCTTAAATCTTAAGCACATGCTATTCTACTTTCAAGCTACAATTGCCTGTCCTTCACCTAACTTCAAAACCCCACCACTATTCTTCAGTCTCATCAAGATTTACAGACACTTCATTTCTGTGTGCTCTAAATCTTTGTAGTTCCTATTTTTCTTCACTCTACGCATATTCTGTGGCTTTTCTTTGGAAGCAGGATAGCTGATGGTTAACAGGGTAATACGTAGGTCAAGGATGCTTGAATTTGAACTCCAACTCCTTCAATGTTTAGATATGCAACATTTACGAAGTGTCTTAATATTACTAAGACCCAGTTTCCTTTCTTCGTTTCTTTTTTTTTTTTCTCTTCAGTTTTTATTGGGGAAGAAGGGGAACAAGACTTTATTGGGGAACAGTGTGTACTTCCAGGACTTTTCTCCAAGTCAAGTTGTCCTTTCAGTCTTAGATGTGGAGGGCGCAGCTCAGCTCCAGGTCCAGCTGCCATTGCTAGTTGCAGGGGGCACAGCCCACCATCCCTTGTAGGAGTCGAGGAATCAAACTGGCAACCTTGTGGTTGAGAGTCCACAGTCCAACCAACTGAGCCATCTGGGAGGCAGCTCAGCTCAAGGTGCCGTGTTTTTCCCAACCATGGTGAATGTGAAAAGCAATGATACAATTGCCAAAAAAAAAAAAAAAAAAAAAAAAAGACTTTCAAGCCAAGTTGGAATAGTATTCTTTCTAAATACCTATGTGTAATTACCTATTTAGTTCTATAGATCTATATTGTACATAACTTGAAACACATTTAATCTCTCAATCATCACTACCTTAGTGTAATCGCTTCCTTTTCTTGCATGGATTGTTGCAATGGCCTTTTAGCAGTTCTTGACTCCAGAATTGCCTCCCTCAAAATAAAGTTAACAAAACAAAAGGCATCTTTACTGCCTTCAGAATTCTCTTTATAAAATTGAAATCTGATAATAGCAGTCCCCTGCTTAAATTCTTTGATTGGTTCATCATAGTATTCAAGGAAAGAAAAAAATCACCTAGCCTATACATACAGCTTTCCTTCCCTGATTAGAATCATGGAGTTAAATTTCCAGAACCCATATCATGCTCAAACCCAGTTCTTAACTCTGTGGCCTCAGACAAGGTACTTTACCTACCAAATATATAATAATCTAAGGTATATAATAATCTAATAATGTAACTCTCACTTTTCACACTTTTCTATGTATCTTTGTTTCTCTTTACTTGGTCTTTAAATTTTAGAGTTCTGTTTCTAACATATATTTTCATATTTATTTAAAGCAGTAGCTGGTACTTAACAATAATGGTACTTAATAATAATGTTAAGTGGGATGACTTATATCAAGGTACTCAGTGCTTTACAATTATAACTCAATAGATCATCTACACAAGTTTTTTGGTAGCCATTGTAACTTCCTCTTAAACATAAGAGTCACTGTGAGTTAGAGAGATTAGCATGTTTCTCAACATCACATGTCCAGTGGGTAGAATAACTGTGATTGAAATCCAAATCTATCAGTCTCCAAGTTCTCTGCTCGTTCTACTTCTCCTTTGCTATCTATTAGAGGAAAAGCTGCTGACACAATTATAGATGGCTCCTTGCCTGTTTTTAATTAAATCCCTTAACTGCCATGTGGGGAAAAAAAAAGTACAGCTGAATTTAATTTTCAACTGGATAAGCACATGAGAATTTCATGACACTAAATCAGTATTTCCTCAAAGTATCACTTATAAACAAGTTGCACTAGACTCCCTGAGGGTGATTTAAAAAACAAATCCCCAAACCACAACCTAGAAAGCCACAGTAAGAATTACTGGGAAAATTTTCCAAGAGAATATGATGACAAACACAAAAAGAACCACGAGACAAAAATGAGGACTAAATACGCAAGATGCAATCACTAATTGTCCAGTTGCTGAACATGGTGGTCATGAGAGTAGAGAATATGCTTATTGCCAAATATTTTTATCAAACTTATGGTTGGAAAACAGATTAAAAAAATGACTTTAATTTTCTGTGGAGTCCACCAAACTGCAAAAGAGAAAGAGAAGGGAATAAACTGTCTATTTTTTAATGCTGAAACTATGTGACATGTGATACCCAAATTCACTGGTATTGCATTTCTTTTTACTTCCAGGTACATGAGATAATTATGCCCTCTCACCTGTGAAGCAAAACATGGCTGCATGATTTGCTCTGAGCAAGTATATGAGTGGAATTTATTTGATACTTATGTGTGGAATCACTTGTTTTTGTTCCACTTGTCCGTTATCTCTTGGCTGACTCCTTGTACATGTAGACATATACAAACAGTGAACAAGCACAGGGATGCCCTCCTTTCTGGAGAGGTGCCGAGGTGCCGAGGCTCATACTAAACATCAAAGAACTTAAAACACGAAGATTTGGTTTATGTTTTTATTTTGTTGTTTTGCTACCATAACATAATCTGTGTCAGTATGTTAACTGATATAGGATGTGTTTAAATTATGTTTAAGTGAATTTTCTAAAAAAACAAAACAAAACAAAACTTAATTAACTGAAAACACAGGTAACCCCCGTATAACACAGCACTTCTATAACACAATTCAAGAATTGTGGGAAACCCTCGTATGACATGGCATCCTAGAGCACGGTTTCACTCTAACATGGTTTGAGAAATTAGAGAAATCCCTGAACAACATGGAGTGTAATAAGAGCTTTTAAAAAAAAAAAAAAAATATTGGGGAACAGTGTGTTTCTCCAGGGCCTATCAGCTCCAAGTTGTTGTCCTTCAATCTACCCTGTTTCCCCGAAAATAAAACATAGCCACACAATCAGCTTTAATGCATCTTTCGGAGCAAAAATTAATATAAAACCGGTTTTATTTTACTATAAGATGGGATATGATATGATATATGATATGATATATGATATGATACTGAGTCTTATATTACTTTTTTCTCCAAAAGACACATTAGAGCTGATTGTCCAGCTAGGTGTTATTTTCTGGGAAACAGGGTTGTTGTGGAGGGTGCAGCTCAGCTCCAAGTCCAGTCGCTGTTTTCAATCTTAGTTGCAGGGGGTGCAGCCCACCATCCCATGTAGGAATTGAACTGGCAACCTTGTTATTGACAGCTCACACTTTAACCAATGGAGCCATGCAGCCACCCCCATAAAAGCTTGTAAGAGCAAAAAATATCTCATTTGAAATTAGGGAAATCCCCACACAACATGGAATGTAATAAGAGTTTTTAAAAGCAAAAGATATCTCATTTGAAATTTTTCATTTGAGTGTGGATGTCATATCAGATTTGCTTGCAGCATTTTAAAATTTATAAGAATTTGAAATCCATTTTGTTTGTGGATTATTAAGTTCAGAGGATGAAGATATTCTGTAAAAAGAAAACGCCCTCAGTTAATGGTGCTTAGTAGTGATGATGAAGAAAATATTATTTAATACTTATTAATATGTTATACTTTTGGTGAAATTTGCTTTAATAAAGCTATTTATCTTAATTAAAAATATATAATAGAGTGTTTTGTTTGTTTCTTTAATCTTTGGAACCTAACCCCGTTTTTTGTACTAGTCCTTTGTTTCGTATAACATGGATTTATACAATACGACATTTCTTAGGAACCTAACAACCGTGTTATATGGGGGTTACCTGTATTCAAATTAATTATAACTAAAGGAGACATGGTTGGTCAGCTGATTCACTTTAAAGAATAGGTCCAATTGCCTTTAAGGGAAAAAAAAAAGTATCTTTAACTTTATTGCAGATAGTCGAGTCCCCCACAAGGCAAAGTGGAAAACAATTAAGTGAAATAATCTTCAATACAAGAATTGTCATCAAGTAATTAGATTAGCTTTAGGATGCACGCCACCATACTAGGTGTCACGGGATTTTCAAAGCTTAAAATTAATCTCCCTTGAACTCCATTTGACTCAAAGTAACCTTAATTACCATAGCTTTTCCCAAGACTAAAACTCTTAATGTTATTCCAGGCAAAGCTGGTTATTAAAAGATTTGAAAGATTTGTGTTGCTATGCATATGGTATGATCTTTACAAAAAGCTATTATATTAAAAACAAAAATGCAAAAAAGTTAATATAATGCAAATTGTTAGAAGGCATTCAATTGATTCTTCTTCTTGTGTGTGTGTTCGGGGTTAATGCTCTTGCTTTATGTTTGGAGTATCTTTCATATGCAGTGTAGTGCATGAGGAATGGGTTGAAATGGGTTCCATTTAAAATTTGAGGTGCCCAGAAATATAGAGCAGAGTAGCTGCCTTGGAATCAATTTTTCAATCATTTCTCTATGGAAAGAAATCTGGATTAATCTATGGGTTAATTATAAGAGTCAACAGAAAAGTCAATATTCTAATATTTGTTCTGAGAACTGATCACATTAAGCTTGAGGGGGTGAGGCATTTTGTTTTTCTTTCTCAAGAAGCTACTGATGTCAGTCTGTTCTGGAAAAATATGGACAACCAAGTCCAAAGAAATACTCTACCTTTCCTCTACCTGTTTCATGGTTGTTTCCATTTGATGAGCAATTATCTTTTCATTCATTCCACAGTTGCTTATTTTGGATTTATAATGTGCCACACAATGATGAGACACCTGGGATAGGTGATGCAAAAAGAAAAATAGAGTCCCTGCCTCAAAGATGTTTTCATAGTAGTGTGGTAGATGGACATTTAATCAATCACACAAAGCAACTGAAATGTGTCACTGTTAAATGATCCAAAAAAGGCAAGATATGGAGCATTCTGAAAGCATATAATAGAAAATCGACTTCATGGAGGACACCAGAAAAATTATTTTTGAGGATGTGACACAAACTGATTAGGAGTTAATTAAGCAAAATTGCATGCATGTGTGTATATGCCAGTGTGTGTTCACACACACGTGTGTGCATACTTAGCATTAGAGGAAGAGATGTAAAGGCCTTATTTTAAGAGGGAGTTCAAGAGTCATGAGTTAGTGATTCACTAGTGGGAGGTGGGGTAGATATTTAACCAGAAGAAGGAGGACATCAATGTACTTAGAATTTAGCTTAGGTGGCTGCACTGGTGGTGGAGATATTTACTAAGATCTAGAAAAGAGGAGGCATTAGTTGATTAGGAAGGATGGTGCTTGAAAAACACTGCATTTCAAGCTTTGCAGGAAATAACAATAAGCAGTTAGGTAAATAAGACCAAAGCTTGGGAGAGAAAATCAGAGTAGAAATATATATCTGAGTGTGGAAGCCACTGGAACTGATATCCTATCCAAAAGAAAGTGGTTAAAGAGAAAGAAGGTATAAGAAGACAGCATTTCTGAGAATACACGTACCTATGGGATTGGGAAAGAACAAGAACCCTGCACAAGAGACTGAGAAAAAAAAAAAGACTCGGAATCAAATTAGAGAGAATTTAAAGTAAGAAAGAATAGTCCACAGTATCAAAAGATGCAGAAGTGAAAGGAAGATAGGGACCAAAATATTTTCATTCTTTTTAACAGCAAAGAGGCTACTGTGATGGCGGAATAGGAACAAAACACAGATTTCAGGAAGTATGGCAACCTGAGATAAAATGGTGAAGACCATACATTTTAGTCCCTTAGTCATGAAAAGAGCAAAAGAAATAGTGCCCTAGATAGAAGTGATGTCAGATGGAAAGACGGTATTTTGTGATAAAAAATACTCATGGCTGTTAAAGACTGAAAGAGAACAATAGGCAAGGAAAGGTAGCTGATACATGAAAGTAAGGGTATATTTAATAGATGTAGGAAAAGGGATGACATCCAGGGCACAGGTGGAGCTGTTCACCTTGTACTTGAGGACAGAAATTTATTCATTGTGACAAGATGTTAGGAAGAAAGAATGGATGGGCTGTGATTTGAGGAAATGTTTACTGAGGCGCTCATTCCACTGAGTAGGTGAAATCTTCTGCTGAGTGTGAGGGAAAAGGTAAGTTGTTAGCAGATTAGATGGGAAAAGTTTAAAACAGTTGCCAGTATTTTTCAATTTTAGTGAACTCAATAAAGAAATTGAAATAATTTCATAGCAGAAACTTAAAAACCAATTGAGGCTAGAGATGGGTAGAGACAGAAAACCAGTCTAGGAGAATACATGAATTCCTTCGACACAACACTTACATATAGGAGAAACAGTCCATTGCCCTAGTTAAGCATTTTCACAAGTAGAAAAGAAAGGCAAGAAAATGTAAGATATCAGTTACGGTGCTCTTAAAGTAATAAACACTGGGCTCTAAGCTGCATAACAAAAGACTTAAGTACAAGAGGCAGGGAATGAATGTGAAGAATGAAAGATGTTACAGGAGTCAAAGTTTAATCAAGTGGATTAAGCAGAACCTGAGAAATGAGGTAATATAATAGCCAATTTTTTTCAGCCTAAAATTTAATCAGCATTCTGTAACAAGTTGTAGAGGTTGGGGCTGGGGATAGGAGTATTCATTTGAGTGAGTACTTGTCTCAGCTTCATAAACTTGACCCCTGCAGACAGTGGGACTTTTCTTCATCTGTATTTGATTCTACAAGTATTGGTTTTATGGAAAACCTATTATGCTATACCTGAGACTAGTAAGTAGCTGAAAATTACTATAATTCTACTTAGCATCATACAGACTCTCCTTAGCAAGCTGCTCCCTGGGAGCCAAAGTGCTGATGACAACCCAAAATTCTTTAGGTATTTTCAAACTCATAGAAAAATATTTTGTATTCTTATTGGTATTTCTACTTTGGCAGAGTTACCAATTCCTACATCTGCTTGTATTCCAGTAAAGTCTATTTCCAACTGGGAGTCTCAGAGTTCCGACACCTGATTCCCTTGCTAAGTCACAGAAAGTAGAAAGGAGTTGTCTTATTTAGGAAAGAAAAATGTTATCCTGATTGCAGACGTAGAAAAAGCACACACTTCACTTAAACTGTAAATCACAGTTTTGAATTAGTCGATGTTCCTTGGTCCCCATAGTGCCCCCAGAATAAAGAAAACTCGGGAAAAAAATGAGGAAAAGAAGGAAATTTAGTATAGGAATTAAATACTTCTAAAAGAAAAAAAAAGTACACAAACTCTCTTCAAAAACTGATAACCATTAAATGTATGGAATGTTTGTACTTCAACCTAATTAATTCATAATTTATGTGTCTCTGTATCTTTGGAGATAGATAGAGAGATAGATACAATATATACTGCATGTAGTATACTATATATAATATTACTGCTATATACTATTATTAACATTTACATATATATGTATTAGTTTAATTATAAAATTATTTTATTTTCTTCTTTTCCTCTGTCATCTTGATGACAGCTCAAATTGAATAAATCATTCATACTTGTTAGTTGCAAGCAACACACCTAATATGTTTAGTTAAGCCCCCCTCCAAACAAAATGTATTACAAGGATACTAGGTAGCTTGCACACTATCAAGAAGGAAAATCACCCTAAATCATGCCATGGAACTGGCTCTGAAGACACTAACACTGCAGTCACTGAACACTTAACAGTGTCACTTACACCACCAGCTCCAGACACTATACTACCCACTGAATGACTAAATCTGCTCCCTTTGGAAACAAGCACAGATTGACTACTGCTCCCTCGCTTGGTACAAGGTATCTGTGTTGCCCCTGTTTGTTTGCATCACTAGTTTATGTGCCAGTTGTGCACAGATGCATCCGTTGGAAAAGCCATAGTCGCAGTGATACACACTAGATACAAGGGGCCTAGGGAAACGGAGAGGCCCTCTATAGAGCTAAATTTCATCTCTTTTACACTGAACCTCCTATTTTGATGAAATAGGGAAAGAAAACATACATCATGAAACTATTTTTTAATAGAAGTTAAAAAATAAAACTTTTACCTTTTCCCATAGGAACTTTCAAATTTCTCTTTCAGTCTCTAAAATCAACAACTCATGATTTGAAAATAATTACATATGGCAGAATTTTAGTTATGTTTATTTATTTCTGAACATATAACAAGATACTCATTCTAGAAATTCCATCATTTTATGAATCAGTTAATTAATATGCTTTTCCCTTTTTTCCAACTGCATGTCCTCCTCTACCTCAACAGTCAGTTAGAAACTGGTCAACCAAATAAAAACCACACCAGTAATTTTATTAACAATCATTTAATACAAAAAATCAGTTAAATCAGATTTGAAAAACTTTAAAACAAATAGGGAACACTGAGGTGACAAATATAGAGTAACTGCAGGAAACAGTTAACCACCCACGGGGATGGGAGGACAAAGGGAAGAAATTGGTGTTATTAGAACCTAACATCCTGGGACAGAAGATCCCCAGAGATGGCGAGCAGGACACTGAGGAGGAGATTGCCTGGGTGACAGGGTTACCTCTTAGGAAACACAATAAAGCTGGTCCTGGGAGTATCAAATGGTAAAACAATCAAAGAAACAAACAAACAAATGCAAGAAGTGAACCACAGCTTCTGCCAAGGTGAAAGGTCATACCTGGCTTTCCACTTTTTCTCTCACTAGAACCATTATAGGTAGAAAATAGCAGGGAGTCTGCTGGGGAAGGAAAAAATGTCATTTGCAGAGACACAACTCGAGTATCATAAAGCAGAGCATAAAGGGAGAGGTTGGATCTCAGAAATAATACCTTAATAATTAACAAACCCCCTTTCCAATTGAATAGGGTAATACATAGTTGATGTGTATTAATTCTATAAATCCAAAAGTTAATTCTACTTTTCTAAACATTTTACAAATATTCACCATCTTTTGTTCTGAAAATAGCCTGCATATAGAAAAATAATGTGCTGCTACTCTAAAAATAGTCAAACTTCAATCATTTCCCATGCAGGATGGAAATGTAGCGGGGAGCTTACTTTTAGTCCTGGCTTTGTCCATCTTGAATCACTTATTAATCTCAGCTTGAAAGGTGTCTTATACATACAATGTGATTTACATATACCTTCCAAGTGTTTCATAGTAGTATTATGTGGATCAAATTAGAAAATGGATATTTAAAATTTTCTAATAAATATGCTTAAATGATATACAAATATTTGTGCATAAGGTGGCATTTGACTTTCTTTCCCTTTTGTCTCTTATCTCACTGAAATTCCTGATGCAAAATGCTATAATCCCAGGGCCAAAATTGTTGATGAGTGTCTACTGGGTCCACTGCAGATGGGAAGACACTGGGTGGTTACCTACAACCGTCCAACTTGGCAGGGAAAGTATAGCACCTATGATAGTACAACACATTAATTCCCATAATTTTCGAAGAAAGATGGCTGGCAAAGTCAAGGTATCAAGTAGAGAGGGGACAACCAATTTACCACTTTTACTGCTAAAGATCAGTAAAATTTGAAAACAGTGGCAAAAATGCTTTACAGATGATTTTGTGATTATACTCAGAAGAATATTCAAAATGTAGAAAGGATTTAACTCAGAAATAGTTGTAGGGCAATGTCAGCTTTTATCTGGTGAAGAGGTTGGGCAAAAAATAAAAAGGTATCCAGAAAACAGGCCTTAATTAAAGAGCTTCATCAAATATATAGAAAACATAACAGAGAAATTAAGTTACCTTAAGGTGTAACCTGATAACTTTATGGATCTAGTTCTAATCACATTTTTACCAGAATTTTGGATTACTGAAATAGTATTTTTTTGTTTGTTTGTTTGTTTGTTTTTACTTTAGCTGGCCATCTGATTAAAATCTGAGAAGATAGCGAAGGAGATAATTTGGATAATGAATGAAACCATGGAAAATTAATCTTTCTTGCTTGTTCGCAAAAAGAGATCAGAGAGAAACTATACTCATTTAAAGTTGAATGAATTATATTAAACTTTCAAGCCAAAATCCAAAACCAAGCAATGACAATAATGACCATAATAAAAAAAATATGAGACATAAAATTAGGGCTGGTTCACTAATCAAGATACTTCTCATGTGTTCAGTAGAAGTATAATTTTGCAAAATATGGCAGAAGGAAATTAAAAACCCATAAAGAAAAATTAAAATAATAGCTATTAAATCAATAAGGAATTTTATTTTGACCAAGATGAAATAACAAGTAATGAAATTATCTTTACACTCGAAGAAACTAAAAGACTGGAAAAAATATATGAAGCAATACTTTACACATTGCTGCACATCAGGTAAGGACAACACAATGTGAGAAATAGAAACAATGAGGGGAGCCCTATGATTGACATAACTTACTACCTGGAGAGAGTTTCAGGGCTCTTATGGCTTTACTGGTAAATTCTACCAAACATTTAAGAAACAAATAATACTGACTTTCATAAATTCTTCCAGAAATTTGAAGAGGAGAGAATACTTCCTAATTTTATACGAGGTCAGCATTTCTCTGATATGAAAAGCAAAAATAATTCAAGTTAAAAAAAAAAAAAAAGAACAACTACAGGACATTGTCCCTCATACAAAAATTCTAAACAAAATTTTAGTAAGTACAATTCAACAGTATATAAAATGGATAAAATATCACAACTAATTGAGGCTTATCCCATTACTATAAGATTGTTTTCAGATTTGAAAATTAATGTCATTCATCATATTAACATTTCAAGAAAGGAAACTATTATCATTTCAATAGATGCAGAAAAACCATTTGGCAAAATCTGACATCCTTTCCTGAAAGGAAAACAAAAAACAAACAAACAAACAAACAGACAAAAACACTATAATGAAATTAAGAATAGAATGAAATATCCTCAACTTGATAAAAGATATCAACAAAATATCTACAGCTGACATCACAATTAATGGTGAAACACTGATTTTTTTTTTTTTTTCCTTGTAAGATCACGAACAAGACAGGATGCTTGCCTTCACCATTTCTACTTGACAATATACAGACAGGTCTACCCAGTTCAATAAGTGAAAAAAAAAAAAAAAAAGTAAAAGCATACAGATTGAAAAGAGAAAGTAAAATTGTTTGTGTTGCAGATGACCAGGTCATCTGTGTAGAAATTCAGGAGGAATCTACAATAAAGGCACTAGAAGCAATAGGTGAGTTTGGAAAGTTCACAGGATACAAGTTAAATATGTAAAATCAGTTATAGTCAATCAATTATGTAAATTGAAAATTTAAAAATTAAAAACTAATATTTAGATAGCATCAATAAATATAAAATACTTAGGAATATATCTGACAGAAGATTGAAAAAATCTATGTGCTAAAATTATAAAAAGAAATTAAAGAGTACATAAATAAATGATACATTCCTTTTCACATGTGGAAAGACTTAAGGTTGTTAAATAACATGTAAATTTTCTCCAAATTGGTTTGTAGATTCAATGCATTCCCAATTACATTCCCAGCAGGATTTTAGTAGAAGTTGATAAGCTGACTTTAAAATTTGTATGCAAATGGAAAGGACAAGGAATAGGTAAGACAACTTTGAAAAAGAAAAACAAAGTTGGTGATCTAACACCACCTGATTTTAACTTCTGAAGATACAGTTATTAAAGACAGGGTGGTATTAACATAAAGAGAGAAATAGAACAATGGAAAAAAATAGAGAATCCAGAAGGAGACCCACATATATATGGACAACTGATTTGTTACAAAAGTGCAGGAACAATTCAATGGAGAAGCAATAGTCTTTAACAAATGATAAATAAAAAACTGAATATCTATGTTCAAAATAAAAGATGCTAATTTTAAAAAGGCTGACACAAAGTGGAACTTACACCTAAAAGTAAAAACTAAAACTAAATCTACTAGAGGAAAATATAAAAGAAAAAACTGTGTAACCTTGGGTTTAGCAAATATTTTATTTTTAGATGAGCTAGTACAAAAGAAAAAAGATATGTTGTACTTCATGAAAATTAAAAATGTCTACTTCTCAAAAGATGCTGTTAAAGAAAAGAGAGACTAGCTACAAACTTGGTAAAAAAAATAATTGTAAAATGTGTCTGATTTGTACCCATATATAAAGAACTCTGAATTATTTTTTTTAAAAGACGAAAATCCTAACAAAAATGGATAAGAGATTTGATCAGACACTTTACCAAAAAAGATAAATGGATGGCAAATAAGCATATGAAAAGATACTTTATAGTCATTATTAATCTTATATTACTGTGTGAACTAATATGGTTGAATTATCTAAAACATCATTAAGCAGGACCAGTTCAGTGGAAAGAGAAGCTTAGAATCAGAGGTGACTGGGAATTCCCAGAAATCATGGGAAGGACTTTGGATTTTCAGAGGGTAAAGAAAAGGGAATTTGAACCACTCTATCCAAGATACTTTATAGGATCTTGGGTACTTTTCCTCCTACATTTTAAAGTCAGAGGAATTCATTTTTGAACAAGATTAGATGTACCTATATAGACATAAAAAATGTATAAGAATGATTATCTGTAATTAGATCTATAGAATATAATTATTATTGATTTGTATTATCTTATTTGTACTCTTATTCCATTTTGTCACAATAAAATCATATCACTTTTATAATTTAAAATATTTTTAAATATGCCTAAATATAGAAATATACTCCAAACAACAACAAAAACCATGAATTATCTTTAACAATTTGGAGACAAAAGTTGGTGATTTTATAATCTTAAAATATGAATGGACATACATAAAAACCAAAGACAATTTTATTTTCAGGAGACATAAAGAAAGGAATTTTATTTTCAACCTTGTCAGGAGACATAAAGAAAGGAGTGCCATCCAAAAAAATTCCACTAATTTCCTTTCATTTTATTAACAATAAGAGCTTTTGAGATTGATAGAACGCCAAAGCAAAGATGAAGGAAGGGCACTGTCAACCTCAGTAGACATTTATCAGAGCACAATGCAAAACAATGAAGATGACTGTTTAAATCAGTATAGTTCATCTCCTTAGAATGAAAGGACATAGGGAAAATACAAAAGCCACACCCATCTAGTTGTGTATTTACAAGACGTCAGAAGCAGTACACATGGAAAGGATGAATGGTTAATGGGCAATCAGTTAGTAGGCAATATTTGATGAAAGACTGAGTGGGAAAAAATATATTCAGTCTATTTTTTTTAAATCAAATTTTTCATGAATTTTAAAATTGCAGTTTTTGTAACACAGAGAATAAATTCACACAAGTTAATATGACTTATGCTTTGATATGTTTAAAAGACTTCATCAAAACAAAGTGTGGATTTTGGGTATCAGTCAACAAAAAATATCATTAACTCAACCCTGCATACTCCTTGTACAAAGAGTATTAGCCAAGACTACCTTGATAAAACATTATAGTTCTTAAAATTCTTAAAACATTTCGCACAAGAGATTCCATATATTTATTTCGTACTGAACCCTGAAAATCATCTAACCCATCCTAGAGAGCCATAGAAAATAATATATAGCTGAAGAAGTGGAGAGGAACGGGATTCCAGGTGGAAAAGAAAATATGCAAATATAATAAAGTGCTATATCATATGGCTTCAAAAGAATTATGACTCTGCATTCCTGGAGATGCAAAGGGAAAATTGCATTTGGCAAGGCCTGTGCAATGGAGGAAATGTCCAAAATCATTGTCCTTTAGGTAAAGTTATGGATTGTGTTTCAGTTCAAGGCTTCTAGGAAGCAGATGCCAAGACAGAGTTAGAAGAACAAGAGATTTATTGGAGAAAACGCCTGTAAAATTTATAGTCACTAGGAAAATCCTTTAGAGCACGCTATAGGACTAACACTTGGGGGAAAAAGAGGATTGTGTAGGAATTTAAAGATTGCCATGCAGCTTGAATCTGGGCTAAAGCAGGCCCAGAACATGGATTGCCCATTAGATGAGTTCTCCAATGGGTAAAGATGGTCCAGTTCTAGTACCTTCACTATCCTGTCATTTGCCAGCAGCAATTTAGGGAGAGTCATCTTGGTGAAAACCCCGAGGTAAATCCTGCAGATAAATGTTACCTGATGCCATTCCTCATTGTAGGTTCTCTCTTGAAAAGAGACCAGAGTGCAGTGTCAGAGGTATTTGCACTTCCCCTTCCAAAGTGATCCCTATCCCACAAGCCAAGCATCCAACATGGGCGTTATTCAATCATTAAGTATGCCATTCCAATTATATACTCAGTTACTGGCAAAATGATGAACTGGTAGGTCTATTAACACTGAATCCAGTCTACGCTGAATGGGAATTAAAAATCCATTTATTGCCTGGTCATCATACGTCCCCAGTAGAGCAGTAGGCTACGATGATGCTTTGTATCTTTTTGTATCACCGTCAGCTAAGAAGACCCTAAGTGTCCTCTAAATGTTGGGATGTTACTCTTTCTTCATTATTTAATCAAATAAGTAAATTGCCTATGTTCTATTGGGGAAGTGCTGAGAGAATCTTTGCGGTGTGCCCCTGCTGTGGTGCTACAGGGTCCTTTTTCTTATAAATGAAGGTGTCTCTTTTGTCCGTGGGATATAGACTTTATACATAATTGGATAATGAATGGAAACTGATCATGGGACTGTGACTTTATATTGGGGCAATTGTCCTCAACCTCTTGCCCCTACCTTCTTGACTTTTTCTGATTGGAGACACTAGCCAGAATCCTCAGTGATATCTTTTATTCATCCCTAGGGAGGCCATGTTCTATTGACCTTCTCCATGACTACCTATGGTTCAAGGTCTCTTGGTTCCCCCTTGATTGTGCAAGTCATTGAGAAAATTGTGGACCCCTGCCCTCTGCTGGCTAAGCACTGCCACTTGACATCTGTTGCTTTCAGGTCCCATTTAATGAGCCAAGTTCTAATTTAGGGACTGCTTCTCCTGCTGACCTCTTTGGGCTTCATAAGAGAGCAACCACGGAACTTACTGATGCTGGTAACCCTCTCATCAGTAAATTTTTGGTGGCCTTTGTGAAAGTTGTGTCCTCTGGGTCTTCTGGCTCTGGTAGCCTCATGTAACATAATAATTTCAACTTGCCCATAATTTTAAACTATTTCATCTATTCTTCTACTATCTGACATTACAACCCAACCATTTTACCTTTGCTCAGTGAAAGCCTCCACTTTCTCTCTTCTTCTAAGAGCTAACCTAGCCAGGAATTTCTTCTATCTTGCAGAGTACTTGTCAGGATGTTAAAGCTCTTGTCCCAAATAAGTGCCCCCAAGTCAATTAATTCTTGCTTATCTAGTCTTATATTCCAGTTTACCTAACAATTTGTTGATATTTTCTTAATAACATGAGCTTCTCTACTGATATCTGTTTTCTCCTCCAGTGGTTACACTGGACAGTCTAAGTCTCTCTCTCTCTCTCTCTCTCTCTCTCTCTCTCTCTCTCTCTCTCTCTCTCTCTCTCTCTCTCTCTCTCTCTTCTCCCCCCACCCCCAATGGATCCCATCACTGATTCAAAAAAAAAATGTGTACTATTCCCTAACAAACTCTAAGAGTTGGAAATCCTTGGACTGAACTACCAGCTAAAAGTTATTTTCTGCCCTTCATATTTACTAAGTAGAAGTCCAACACACTTCCAACCAGGTGGACACATATTATACTCTCTAATAGCCTCTTTCAAGTCTTACCTCTTTTTTGAGATAAGAAAGTAGGGAATTTATCTTTCTATTTTGGGTGGGGGCAGGGAGTGGTAATCATATCAATGTTACAATTCTGTTCAAATGTATCTTTCTCTTCAAATCTTCTTCAAACTTCAAATTCAAACCTTCTTGTAAAATCTATTAATATGTGTTTGAGGGCTTTTAAAAGTCATCCAAGCCTTTTTCTCATACTTAATCATAAAATGTTAATACTGAGTTAGAACCTCACTTCAGTTTATGCATTATGCAAGATTCTTCAAATTCAACATCTGGTTACAATTACATGGAGTGATTTTAGCAATTTCAGTTAAGCAACATATTGCGGTGAACTTGAGGTAAAAACAGAGAAAATAACAATAGCATACTCTGTCAAGAGTTCTGTTTCTTGAAAAGAATAGGTAGAAGAGTGTCTGGAGGGCTGGTAAAGTTATTTCAAAGAGATTGTTTTGTTTTGCTTTATTTTTAAAATGTGAGTAACTCAAGCAAATTAAATTAATTTGAGAATGAGAAAATAGAAAAAATAAATTGATGATAAAAAGAGAAAAGATAATGGATAATTCATAGTCCTTGAACATATAGAGTACTGATGGAGGGATGGACTTTAGAAAGAAAAAGATAAGAATAAAAAGAGGGAAAAAATACAGGTCATGTACTGATAAAGCAAGTAGGTAGAACTGGTGACTGTTCCTCTTTGATTTCTCCTTTTGTCTCTATAAGATACAAGTTGAGGGCATCTGAAGTGAGTGAAAAACAACTTTTAGGAAAACTTGAAATATGTCCCCTAGAGTTTAGGAATATAATGTATGAACTATCAGATTCATTCTTCTCTTCTGAAAAAAACAATGACAACAACAACAACAAAAACAACACAGGAAGTTGCTTGGGGCAGTCAGTGATTGTATGGTGAGGAGTGAAAATAGGAAGAGTTGATCAAACCATCAAGCGGTACTTCCACTATTTGACACTGTATGTGAGTTCCTTAAGACTCAGAAAACAGTATGTAATTGGGCTGATATGAGATTACATCTGAGACAGCAGTTTTCCTGAAAAGAGGACACCAAAAGAAATAGTAGGGTCTAACAAATAGTAGGGTAGGATCTCAGAGGTGAGGTGAAATAATAAAGATATTCGGTATAATGGTGTCTTACAGAATTTAGCATGAGAGGGTGTCGGGCGAGGCGGCCTGCGGGGTCTCTGCTCCCGCTCCCCACATAACGCAGGATATGGTGAGGCCAAAAAGGAACACCCACGGAGCCATAGGTAGGGGAGTCATACCACTATATTCTCTCTGGCGGCACTATACTCTCACTGGAGGCTGGATCCACACTGTCCGCAAACCGCCATCCGCGCTTGCCAGCCCAGCCACCATCTTCTTGCTAGCCCCCATCTTCCTTCTTCTCCCTCTACTAGCGTAGCCACAGCAGTTATATTAGCGGCTAATTGGCTAACTGGCTACAGCTGATGGCCAATCAGCCGCAGCTGACGGCCATCTACTACCCGAGCCAGCACTCCTCCACGTGAGGCTGAGAGCCTGTAAACTACTTTCTGGGGCTCTGCCCCCACAGAGGGTGTCTGTGTAAAACTCACAAATATGTCTCCATGAAATAATGTAGATGCTTTCCATAATACAGTGCATAACGTTCAGCAAGAGTCAGCCAAAAGAGAGTAAAAAAATCACTAATATAAAAATATCTAATCTTGTCATTCCCCACTTCCCCAATCTTGGAGTCTAGAGAAGATTCAGGAAGGTGAAGGAAACGGAGTGTCGTGCGGGAGACCCTGCTCGCTGCGCCATGTGTCGTGCGGGACGGCCTGCGGGGTCTCTGCTCCCGCTCCCCATACAAGAACGCAGGATATGGTGAGGCCAAAAAGGAACACCCACGGAGCCATAGGTAGGGGAGTCATACCACTATATTCTCTCTGGCGGCACTATACTCTCAATGGAGGCTGGATCCACACTGTCCGCAAACCACCATCCACACTCGCCAGCCCAGCCGCCATCTTCTTGCTAGGCCCCATTCTTTCTCTTCTCCTTCTCATAGCCACAGCAGTTATATTGTGGCCAATGGCTCACTGGTTACAGCTGACGGCCAACTAGCCACAGCTGATGGCCATGCAATCACAGTTGGCCATTTACTACCTGAGCCAGCACCTGTCTATGTGAGGCCGAGAGCCTGGAAACTACTCTCTGGGGCTCCGCCCCCACACTCCACCCCTACAGGCTCTCGCCTCACAATCTACACGACAAGCGTCTTCCGCGAGGGGACCTGTGCGAGGAGCCTGGGGGTGAATGCAATATCCGGGACACAGCCAGGCTCTCTGGGCACAGCCAGGGTTTCTCAGGGCACCACCAGTGCTTCTGGGCACTGCCAGACTTCCTGGACTTCTTAGGGTACCACCTGTCTTCCCGGACACAGCCAGGGTTTCTCAGGGCACCACCAGTACTCCTGGGCACGGCCAGACTTCCTGGACTTCTTAGGGTACCACCTGTCTTCCCGGACACAGCTAGGGTTTCTCAGGGCACTGCCACTTTCTCTGGGAACAGCCACACTTCCTGGACACAGCCAGGGCTTTCAGGGCACTGCCACTCTCTGTGGGCACAGCCACACTTCCTGGACACAGCCAGGGCTCTCAGGGCACTGCCACTCTCTGGGAACAGCCCGACTTCCTGGGCACAGCCAGGGTATCTTCAGGGCTCAGCCAGACTTGCTGGACTCAGCCAGGGCTCTCAGGGCACTGCCACTCTCTCTGTGCCTCTCAGGGTACCCTGCTGGAACAACAGCGACTCACAATCAAGGTGCTTACATATTCTCAATGGCGGCCAGTCAAGAGACAAAAGCAAACATCCCCCAGTTCCACTAACAACAGTTCCCAAACAAACAGTCAAGCGGTCCATTAAATTAGGGATGGAAGGCAATTCCCCATAGTCCATAGTCATTCGCCAGGACTGTCCTGGGGGTGAGGGATGACCTTGACCTCACCCTCATCTCCCATGGAGGACTCAGCAAGCGTTACCTCCTGGGACTATAAGTCCTGCATCCGGGCTGCCTGAGCAGGAACTTCCCAGCCCACAGGGCCACAACGACCTTCGCTTTCTCCGGCCTGTGCTGGTTTGGGAACCGTCCACATCTTTCCACCTCTCCACGGGGCTCCATCTCTCCAGCAGCTGCATGGCTTTTCCTGTGCTGGTGGGAGAACCGTCCACGTCCTCCCACCCCTCCACGGGGGTCCAGCTCTCCGGCAGCTGCTCCTCCTGGTCTTCCAGAGACTCAGTGTTCATACACACAAACTGCTCCACCGTCCTTTGGAGAGCTTTGGCCGGCACCATATCCTGCCGACTACGCCATGTGTCGTGCGGGAGACCCTGCTCGCTGCGCCATGTGTCGTGCGGGACGGCCTGCGGGGTCTCTGCTCCCGCTCCCCATACAAGAACGCAGGATATGGTGAGGCCAAAAAGGAACACCCACGGAGCCATAGGTAGGGGAGTCATACCACTATATTCTCTCTGGCGGCACTATACTCTCAATGGAGGCTGGATCCACACTGTCCGCAAACCACCATCCACACTCGCCAGCCCAGCCGCCATCTTCTTGCTAGGCCCCATTCTTTCTCTTCTCCTTCTCGTAGCCACAGCAGTTATATTGTGGCCAATGGCTCACTGGTTACAGCTGACGGCCAACTAGCCACAGCTGATGGCCATGCAATCACAGTTGGCCATTTACTACCTGAGCCAGCACCTGTCTATGTGAGGCCGAGAGCCTGGAAACTACTCTCTGGGGCTCCGCCCCCACACGGAGCAAGAAGAAAGAACAGGCCATAACTTCCTTTCCCATTCCTTAGCCTTTAATTGGTTTGATAAAGGGGAAGAGGAGAAGGCTTGAATTGGATGTGAGATTAACATTTTGATGTAGATGGGATGGGGGTTTTAATATCTAACAAGCAACTAGTCTTATGCTTCAAAATTGTCACAGAGCTATGGGTTGTTCCCCAGGGGGGAGGGAATCTGGCCAAAGGGATAAGAGTAAAACCTGACATAGCACGGTAGAAAGTATTAATTTGAGAAACATAAAGCCATTTTCTGTTTTTACTCTTTCAGCCCTTTCAATAAATCTTTACATCTACACTGCTGATGAAACATACACTTGTAATTATTTAAGTTTACATATAAGTTTCAAGAAGAAACTTAAAGAATTGTCAATACCAGAAATAAAAGCTAAGTATTGATATTTCCCTTCCCGAAATCTTAAAAAGTAAGTAGAATTTTGCCAATTGAACTTAGATGGTTGGGTTTTAAGAAAGAGCAAGAAAGTATTCCAAGTCAAGAGTTCAGTGTAAATAAAGGAAAGTAGACATATGTAATTTGCCTCTATTTTATCTAGAGCCAGAATACTTTTTATGTGAAGGACCAGAAAGTAAGTATTTTAGCGTTTGCAAGTCAAATGGTCTTTGTTGCAGCTACTCCATTCTCCCAACATAGTGCAAAAGCAGCCATAGATAAGACTTAAATAAATGTGTGTTGCTATATTCCAGTAAGGCTCTATTCCGAAAAGAGTTGGTGGGCTAGTGTGGGCCCAGAAGTCATAAAATGCTGACCCCTCTGCTAGAACATAGAAAGAAGAAGAGCTAAGTCAAAGAAGTCAGGAAATGAGAGAGCTACCTTTATTAGTAAGATTAGAGTTTCACTTGGGTGAAAATGTGGATGAATTGATGGGCATTAAGGAGATTGGGGGATGAAAACTCTGGGAAAGATTCCTCTCTATTCAGATGTTTGTAACCTAAGCCAACTAATTTATTTCCAAACCTTCTCGTATTCCTCATATCAATCAATGACATCACATTGTATTAATCAAGATTGTTCAGAACGACCTTATCTTCATTCTTCTATACTTCATAGCTTACCTTAGTACCTCCATACCTTAGAAGCATCACTAAACTGAGGAAAAATATCTGATATGATGAAATATCAAGAACTATACATAGCTTTAGTAATCTGAGAAATTTGTATGCACAATGTAAAACTATAGCCATCCAGAAGGTCCTGGGAGTTTGCCCAAGGATAACTAGAAAAATGGAAGGAATGGTTGACCTTCACAACCTCATATATTCAGTGACCTGCCATTCAGGGACATGGAAAGAGAAGGGTGATAAGGAGGGAAAATGTGCTATAAGAGATGGTTTCCCTGGATAGTCATTTTCAGAGAATGTCTGCTGGGGGTATCTCTTCAACAAATCTGGAAAGTGATCTACAATCAGGATAATAAGTAAAAACATGAAACTCTCTTATCCTTTCCACAGGGCAAGAGTAAAACAAGAATGTAGAAATCTTGCCAGTCTAATTACCAAAAGCTTAGTAGTGATACCTGCAAATGTGAATACCAAAAATGTGTCAGGAGTAGGAGAGAGATTTTAGGGAAGAGGTATTGAATCAGCTTAGCAGAAACTGCAATCTGTAATTTCCAGAACTGGACAAATTCAGTACCCAACACAGGACCTATGGGAAGCTGGATTTGCTGTTTTATGACCCTTCCTGGATCAACTGAGACACGAGCCAGTCTGAGAACCTTAAGAAGTATCCGGGCACAGAGAAGAGTGACCACAGCTACATGACTCAACATCTACCAGAATCTTGCCCTATTAAGAAATCAGTGCAAAGAGACAATATGAAAATAATTTAACCCCAGAGAGCCTCTGTTGGGCTGGAGGGAAAAATTGAGCCTGAAAACCTGGGATAATAGATCAGTTGCTATGTTTGTACATAGTCTTATACATGAGCTACTACCAGACCCTCATGCCCAGGATTTTAAGGTAATATTTGTAACTGTTAAACCAGGTCCTGAAAAGAAGTTTTAAGTAAGGATAATTTTCTCATGAGCATATTTAAATTATTTGGTAAATGTTGTAGATTGAATAGCTCCCCTTCTTCCCACCCCACCCCCGAAAACATATGTTGAAATCCTAGAGTCTGGTACCTGTGAATGTAACCTTATTTGGAAATAGGGCCTTTTCAGATGCAATCAAATTAAAATGAGGTCATACTTCATTAGAGTGTGCTCTTGTTCCAACGACTGATTGGTATGCTTATTAGAAGTTAGCGTACTACCGTCTCACAGAACCTGGGTGCTGTCTTCCTGATGAGTACATTTCAAAGGGGTGGTCCCTTGAGAAAAACACTGCCAGGTTATAAAAGTGACAAAAAGCTTTAAAAAATTTAGCCTATCAAAGGAGCAGAGAAAATTTACAAGTAAATGTTCTAAGAAAAGGGAAGCCATAGATCTCAAGGCAAGAAAAGTCTTCTTGGTCAGCTTCTAGAAAGAAATTTCATGCCACATCTTGAATCTGACTTCTAGCCTTCCAAACTGTAAGATGATAAATTTCTGTTGTTTTAAGCCAACTAGTTTGTGGTAATTTGTTACAGCAGACCTGGTAAATTAATAGAATAAATAATGCTCTGGAACTGAAGAAACCAGTGGGATGGTGATGATGGTGCATTGTCACTCTAAATTACAAGGAAAAACACAAAATCTGAGTAATAAAAACATCCTCCCAAGAAAAAGTAGTTACAAAGAAGTAAAATGAGACATTATTTCAGAGATTAAAAACCATCTCTAAATTTAAATAGACTGAATAATTATGTCTGAATTTTGTTAAAACTTTAAGCATCCCTCTTCTTTAGATTGTTTATGTGGTTATCTTTCCTTAAAAGACACAAAGAAATTATGTCCCATTCAGCTTTCCCAAGTACCTGGCATGCGATATTATTTAACAAATATTTGCTGAATGAATGAATGCAAGAATTAAGACAGCTCGTCAAACGTCAGTAAAGCCCAAGCCTACCCTCTATCCATCTTCCAAACTCAAACATCTAATCATTAACTAAGTTTCGCTGCCTTTATTTTTTATGTATCAGTAAGTTCCAATCTGTTTTCTCCATCTGCTTGACAACATTTTAATTCAGAGAGTCCTCAAGATCTTGCTCCTACAGTATTTTCTGTTTTCTGTTCTCTAGTTTTTACTACACCAATTCATTCATTACAGTGCTTCCAGATTTATATCTAACATAAAAGTAAGATTATTCAATTCCTTGATTGATAAATCTCATGCCCTCTTCCTATCAGCTGTAGTACAAGTCCAAAAGCTCATCTCTCATATGCTATATACTCATATAACTTCATGTGCAGAAAAGTATTAATGCCTTTTCACAATCTATTCCCTTTACCTGGATCGCCCATCTTTACAATCTCTACACAATGAATGCATATTTATCATTCAAAAGTCTAAGATTAAGCATCATTTTCTATGTGAAGCTTGCCTAATATCACCTCACTAATCTGCCTATTCATGCATCTGTCCTTATCTTGACATATTTTAATTACTGTGTCAAAAGCTTGTCTCCCCTAGTTGGATGATGTCTTATTTATCTTTGTATAATTCCAACCTCCTTAGTCCCTTGTCCAAAGCAGTTGATTAAGTTGATACTGGTGTAAGAATTAATGAACAAATTAATTTATTTAATTCATTGAAATGAAAATAGATTTACTGAGGTTAGTAATAGCTAATACAATATCAAAATATGAAGAACTAGAGGTCTATGGCAAAGTAAGAGCAGACCATGGAGTTTAATGAAAGGCATTAAGAACATTTTATGTGTACGTACCAGGCTACATAAGATCATAGTTTAGTGTTTATAGATAAGGATACATCATGCTTTTAAACAATGGATTCTCTAGAGAGTATCATGCAAGACAGTACATAAAAACTAATTCTCATCCAATTGTAGACTCTAGCCTCTCTCTTTCTGTTGTTATATTTTCAGCTACCTGGAAGTCAATACATTCTTTGCGTTCTAAATGCACAGCTACCTCTTATATTGCTTAAGAAGTCCTGGGTGTTTCTAATAATGAATATATTAATTTTTCCTCAAAACTTTTGTTTAAGTTAAACAAATAAAGATAAAATTTTTTAAATTAAGTTAGATAAAGATTTAGTGACATGTTGACAATGCAAAATTCCTGGAGAGTAAAAGTCTAATTTTTTTTTTTTAATTGCCACTCAGGAATTTATATACTACTTAGAAGATGAAGGCCTCTTTGGACATCTCAAACAAAGCAAGTCTTTCTAGCTATAAGAGTTAAATGCCAAAAAAACTCCCCAAAGAATGAAGCTAAAGTTCAAATTTACTTTGAAAAACTTTATCCGAAAGATATTAAAATGTAAAATAATTGCACCCACATGATTTGACAGGTATAATATAAAATATGAAAATAATCTAAGTATTTGTGGTAGTTACCATTCATTAACTACAACTAATTAGTTTGGTAATTATAAATTATTTCCATCCTTACATAAAAAATAGTCCTCTGAATGAGAATCCCTTGCATTCAAAGTCCTTTGCACTAGTTTGTTATCTTACCTCTCCTTTTTTTTTAAATTAAAGTTTATTGGGGTCTTATCTCTCTTGCAGCATAATAGAAAGTGTGGATACTTCTACGCGTAGATACTGCATCGCGTAGAAGCAGTGTGCCTTGAAGACATGTTGCTTACCCTTTCTGAGGTTCAAAGACTTGCCAATATGACTATGTGCTATGGAAAGAAATTTTGAATTTGATGAAGCAATATGGCATTATTTGAAATGTTAGCTCCTCCCTCTCCAAAACAATGCCACGTGCTGATTCTTTATAGAATCACCATTTTGCATCAAAATTATATGTATACATATATAATTAGAAAGCTTAGTAACTCATTCTGTATAACATGTATAGAAAGAAATGGGATATGTGGGACCTTGTTTGTTTGGATGAATGTGGGTATATATGAGCTTGCATACACACATGTGCATGTGGACTAAAATTTGGAGAAAATGTCCTCAGAATTCAAAATTGGAAAAAAAATATTTTAATCTTGCTTACATTCATTGCCACCTGAACGATGTTTTTCTTTTGTTTTTATTTATGTAACCCAGTTAAACCATGGGTCTTATCCTCAAGGAGTGGAATATTACTTTGATACATTTGGCCTGTCCCTCTTACACAGAGAGAGAGACTTTCTCGGCATTCTGAGGTGTTGGGAGACAGTACATAGAACAAAGGCCTCGGTAGCTTCTTCTTTTTGCATCTGCCCAACTAAGATACAATGCAAGGCAAGTAAAATCATTGGCTGTGCAGCACCTGAACCTGCTCTCTCTCTGAGTTTCAGAATTCAAATAGTGGCATCTTGGCTGTTTGTTATTTCTGGGATTACAGAGGAAAAATATGGCTACAGGATGTGCAGTTTCCTTGTCAATAGCCAGCCTTGCCTTATGGATGCCCGAGTGATATGGAGATCACACATATATAATTTTTAAATATAAATTAATTATTTCCATAATAGAGATATACAGAAGAGATAAGAGAAGGGTCATTGTTCAACAAACATGGTTGACATAGAGCTAGCATTGCTGAATTCCTTTTAAAATAAATGCAAGTTTAAAAAAATGCTCTTGACGGTCTTTCTCTCAAGCCAAGACAGTCTCTATTTTCTTTCTGTGTTCCCATGCCATTCTGTATATTTTCCTCCATTACAGCCACCATCTTCTCCCTGCTTGCCTTCAACCTCCATTCTTCAAAGGAAAGGATTCAATATAATTTAAGAAAGTGTATTTAGAAAAACCTCATAAAGAACCAGATATTTAACTCTCAGCAAAAGCTCAAAAATGTTTGTGAATGAAGCACTATATAATTCAACAAAGCATGTGTGGTCAAAGAATGAAAGAGGGTCATTCTAGCTAAAAATTACAGAAACCTATCGCAAGTTAGCCTCAGCATAAAGAATTATATTGGTCCATATACCTCGGATGTTCAAGGACAAAGTAGAACTGACTTTAAGCAGAGCAAATAGAAGATACATTATTTCCTTAACACTCTGGATGAAAAAATACTCGTCAGAATTTTGGTAATCAGCCTAGGATTCTTCTGGTTAATCTATCTGCGATCATGTACATATTTCTATAGCCAACTAGGGTCTGGGGTAGGCTAAACTTCTTTTAAAATGAATAAAATGTAGATTTCATAGGAAAGAAAATATCTCTAAAACAAACAAATAAGTGAATGCTAAGCAGGCCAAAACATCAGATGTCCACTTAAGGCAAAATCATTTAGAAGACTGAATTGTTGGTAAGCAAACTAGTACCCAACAAGAAGTCACCTAAATCAGCTCTTTGACTTCGAACCTGATTATCTCTAAACTATTAATGGCATTCTTTATCCACCACTGCTTTCATTTCTTCATTTATTGAACAAC
Organism: Rhinolophus sinicus; assembly: GCF_057876585.1. Classification (NCBI taxonomy): domain Eukaryota; kingdom Metazoa; phylum Chordata; class Mammalia; order Chiroptera; family Rhinolophidae; genus Rhinolophus; species Rhinolophus sinicus. Next base: position 81,869,347 of record NC_142501.1, read on the forward strand.
AATTTATTGAGACTGTATCATGTACCAAAAAATGTTTTACCACGTACCATGGGCTTAGGTGCTTAAGCCTAACTGGGGAGGCAGACACATACACTGATGATTACAAAGAGATCAAAAGTTTCTTTGACCTTTATGGAATATCCTACTGAACAATTTGTTTAAATTAGCTGCATGATGGAGTAATGACTAATTCATTTAAACAATACTTGATTATGTTAGGTCAATACTGATTTTTTTCATGATTATACTTTAATATCGAGTCACATTAAAACCCAGAGTAAACTGAGTACAAACCAATATGTTAGTTTGATTTTTCTATGAACAGAGAATGTTAATAAGATATTTATCTGGAAAATGTATCTTATTAACATTTTGAGCCTATCTTTGCGATGATATTGTTTTTTCTTTACTTCATTATAATGCTAGAAGGCTATTTTTAATTATTTGGGGTTTTATTTAGGTTAAAAATCAATGCAGATTTCTTGTCATCAGTTATTCTGCTCTTCACTTTATTTTCTAAATTGGAAGTCAGTATTAGGTAATTGCATAATGACTCATTTTTAGTATTCAATTGAAATCACATTTTGAATGACTTAAGAAAATGAAACTGAATAATTAACATAATTTAAAAAAGAAGAAAATATCTACACTCTATGAGGCAATATAACAAATAACAAAAGAGAAAAGAAAATTAGTTGTATAAGAAAAATATCTAAATTCTCAAAAGGTACAAGGAAAATAACTTTCTACTTTTCTATACACGGGATTATTTTTAAATAAGTCAGACAGAAAAAGCAGAGAACCATGTGATTTCACTGATATGTGGTATATAAACCCCAAACAACAAAAGAACAAGACAAACAAATGAGAAACAAAAACTCATAGACATAGACAATAATTTAGTGGTTACCAGAGGGTAAGGGGGGTGGGGGGTGGGGGGTGGGAGATGAGGGTAAGGGGGATCGAATATATGGTGATGGAAGGAGAACTGACTCTGGGTGATGAACACACAATGGGATTTATAGATGATGTAATACAGAATTGTACACTTGAAATCTATGTAATTTTACTAACAATTGTCACCCCAATAAATTTAATTAAAAAAAAATAACTGAAGTGTATGTACTTATATTACAAAATAATTATTTTTATAGTTTTTCCTCCCACCCTTATTATTATCTAGTTGCTCTCATAAGACATGCCAGTGCAGCAGATGATTGGTCCTAACTGTATTTTCATGTTCCTCCTTTTCAATATCTATGGACCAGCTCTGACATATAGTTCAATTAGTTTTTTGATGATTGAAGGACGCAGGGCCTTTGCATGCCTCAAATATATGCAGCTTTTCTCCTCCTCAACATTATGTTCACTTCTCTGTTTGTTCTCACTAGTGCTATTATGGATTCTTGTTTGTTTGTATAAAGTTATGTTTTGCCATTTAAGAAAATATTTGTGAAAAAATATAAAATTAAATTTGAAATGAGAGAGATAATGCTAAAATCTTATGTGCAAGAATGAAGTTGTTTTTTAGAAGGTATCACTCCACAGATATTCAGAGTAATAACCAAAGTAGATCTACAGTGAAAATAATTGGAGATAATCATGATTTAAAATTTCAAGGTTGTCCAAAGATCCGGTATTATCCGAATCACCAGAACTCTTTAACTGTTTAAAAACAAACAAAAACAAAAACAAAAAAATGCTGCTCTATGAAATAAATATTAAAACAATAAAAATTCATCATTGTCTGGAATATCATTATTCATTAGAAATATATATGAGCCCCATATTTATTTTTAAATTTTCTAGTAGCCACATCAGAAAAAGTAAAAAGATATATAAAATTAATTTCAATACTGCATTTTATTTTATCCAACATACTCAAAATATTATTTTACCATTTAATCCATATTAAAAATATTTATGATATATTTGTTTTTTTATACTGTTGTTAATATACAATATATATTAACCTTTACAGCACATCTCAATTTAGAATAGTTACATTTCAAGTACCCAACAGCTATCATATTGGATAACACAGTTCTGGAACATTAAATACGAGAGAAACTCAAGATCTCAAAAAAGGATATAACTAAAGGTGAAAAATCAAGAAACTACCATTTTCTATCAAATAGATATATTTTAAATACATTTTACAAGCTGTCAGGCACATGCTTATTGGTTTATGTGTTTGCATAGTAAATGGTAAATTGCAAGAACACAACTCAAACTAGTCAGCTGAATAAAAAAAGTACATTCTAGACATATACTGTATGTGTTAAACTGGTTGTATTTCAGGATCGCCTGCATCAGAATCAAGGGGTATTTCCTGATAAGTGCCAAATTCTTGGCTTACACCTGAGATTTTTTTTCAAAATTTCTGGAATTAGAGTTTAAGAATTTGTGTAGATAAGTGTTCTTCATGTAACTTTTTTATGCATGTTACTATTTGAAAGTAACTATACAGTTTTGCTACATAGCATTTAGTAATACCCTAATACTTTACAAGCAAGATTGCTTCACTTTTCCAAACAAATCTTAAATCATATGAGACACAATTACATATATAAAGTGCTGTCATATCTTAAACACCCTATGTGATTCTCTGGGAGGAAGTCCCATATTAATTGAATTGGCAGACTTAAATTAGTCATTCATTCTAGAGCAAATCTAAGACAGATTAATAAATTATTAATTCACTGTAGAGCAAATCTGAAAACTAAAGAATAAGAATAAAATTTAAAAATAAGCAATATAGGATAAGAATAAATATAAATAAGAAAGAATATTAACAAATCTAAGAAAGATTTAATATGCAAGTTTAATAGTTTGTGATCTTTCTATGTTTGGGGGAATGCATAACTATTTTTTTGATTAATAAAGCAAAATAGACATTAAACACCTGGGTCCTTTACTTGAGGCCTTCGTTTAAATTAAGATGTTAGCCAGGGCAGCAATATCATCTGAGGTTTGGAGTCCCCTTTCTAAGTTCACTAGTTCTTGGCTGAATTCAGGTATTTTTTTCTTTTTAAATTTTTATTAAATTTATTGGGGTGACATTCTTCAGTAAAATTACATAGGTTTCAAGTGTACAATTCTGTAACACATCATCTATATATTGCATTGTGTGTTACCACTCAGAGTCAGTTCTCCTTCCATCACCATATATGTGACCCCCTTTTCCTTCTTCTACAACCCCCTCGCCCCCTTACCCTCTGACAACCACTAAACTATTTCTGTGTCTATGAGTTTTTGTTTGCTTGTTTGTTTTTCTTCTTCGTTTGTTGCTTTCAGTTTTATAAGCCATGTATGAGTGAAGTCACATGGTTCTCAACTTTTTCTATCTGACTTTTTTCACTTATCATGATAATCTCAAGATCCATCCATGTTGTCGCAAACGGCAGTATTTCATGGTTGTTTTTTTTATGGCAGAATAGTATTCCATTGTGTATATATCTTCTTTAGCAATCATCTATTGAAGGACACTTTGGTTGTTTCCATGTCTTGGCCACTGGGAATAATGCTGCAATGAACACACAGGTACATATATCTTTATGGATAAAGATATTTTTGCGGGTAGACACCCAGAAGAGGAACTGCTAGGTTATATGGTAATTCTATTTTTAATTTTTTGAGGACTCTCCATACTGTTTTCCATACCGGCTAAAACGATTTACATTCCCACCAGCAGTTTCTTGTGTCTGACTAAGATGCCCAGTTTCCTATTGGTTGCTGTCCAGGTACTGCTGTCAACTTCTAGAGGCCACTCTCGGTCTTTGGTGTGTGGCCTCTATACAGCATGGCATTTTGCTCCTTCAAGGCCAGCAGGAGGATCCTGGCTGTTGTTTTTTGTCTTTTTTAATAGTTTACTCAACTGGATCAGGAACACCAAGGATAATATTTCTTTTGATTAGCTGAAAGTCAACATATTAAAGATTTTAATTACATTTGTAAGGGATGTACATTTGTACATCCCTTTTGCCACATATTGTGACATAATCACAGGATATCCCATAATATTTGCAGATTCTCAAGTGGAGCAGATTATACAAGGAAACACACACACATACACACATAATAATTTTGAGGGTCATCTTTGAATTCTGCCTATCACAATAGATAATTTTGGGCAAAGAATTTGTATGAGGACAACTGAGTTCTTTTTTGGCTTCATTGACTTTTACATACTTATTTCACACCTAAGTGTCAAGCAAGCAGTTAAAATATATGCATTCAGAGCTTAAGGAGAGATTGTGACTACAGATACAGCATTAGGAACAGTCTGGATATACACTGACTGGGTGAGATCATGTAGAGAGTGAGTGTTGATAGTGAACAAAAGATTGATGAGCCCTGAGTTAATCAAATGTTTAGAGGCTGGGATAGAGAGGAGGAGGCAATAACTAAGACTAAAAGGGAACAGCCAATGAAAAAGAAGGAAAACAAGGAAAGTGTGGTGTCCTGGAAAGAAATTAACACCATAGTTTCAACAAATAATTGATTATGCGTAATGCAGCTAAAAGTTAAGATGTGGATTTATAAGTGATTGCTGTGTTTAATAATATGGATGTCAGTGATGCCCTAGAGAACAGAAGGTGCAGCTGTGTGACGAGGATGAAAGTACTAGTGGCCTGATTCAGGAGAATAGAAATTGAGGAATGAGGGTATAGTGCCTGAAGGGATAGTCAACATTTTAGAAAGGATTTTACCATAAGGGATGAAGAGCAATAGGGCTGTAGCTAGAGAGAGATATGGGAGTGAAAGGGGTTTTATTTTTAATATGGGAATTAACTGATGCTAATAAAATGATCCTGAAGCAATTTCATAATGCTGTAGAGAGGAAAATGACTCTAGAAGCAAAGTTCTTATGCTCATAAGGAAAACAGCAATAACAAAATAACAAAATAATACTCTCTAGTGCAGAAGTAAAAGATTTGCCCTTAGAAGTCCACATTATTCATCTGCTGTGAGGAGAAAACCAGAGTCTATGGATAGATATGCAGGTAGTTAATAGAGTTGGTGGTAGGTGTAGGAATTAGCTCCTTCGATGGCTTCTAATTAATTCTCCAGGAAATATGAATGAGGAGGAGTAGGGGAAGGCATGTAAAAGGTTAAATAAAGAAAATGTAAACCATTTCTTTGTGTGTGGGAGATTGAATTTATCAACTAAATCTCATAAAACCCAGTTGAGACTTATGGCACCACTGAGCATGTTGTATTTTTTTCTCTCTAACCACGTCCAACTGTTCACGTCATATCTTATTGGACTCTTTATGAGTGAAAAGATAAAATTCTATTTTGTTAACACAAGGAAATGTTACAACAAGCAGTGTTACCTTAATTAAGACAGAATGGATGCAGATGAGAGAAGTTAAACGGGAAGTATTTGGGGGCATACCAATATAAATTTCGGGGTTTTCAAGATGCAGGATATACAAATGACATATGTGATCATTTTAAAATTAAAATATATTCATTGAAGTCTGTGCCAAAGGAAGAAAGATTTTAGAAATGGGATTTTTCTTCTGAAAAATCCCACTGCCAATCCCACACCCCGTAGTATAAATACGAGGTACCTACCCTTTCACCTCAGACATAGTGGGAATGGGCTTCAACTGGGCTTCTCTGATCTTAATCTGTGTTCCTTGTAAGTGAGAAAAAGATAGTAGACTGAAATCTCAGTTCTGGCTAAGAACTCTGGAGGGCAGCAGAGATGGGACTGTAAGTTACTTTGGAAATACACTAAACATAAGCAATTGTTACTTTGGAATTAGCTTTTACTTCCTAGAGTTCATTGGAGCAAGGTATGCATGACTATTTCTCATGGACAAGGTGGGAGTTATATCAGATAGAAATACATGGCAAAACAGTCATCTTAGACCAGGCTCAATAGCACTAACTAGCACAAAAGAATAAAGAAATCTGGAGGTTTACCTCTGCTATGCAGATCTTACAGAGGGAAATGAAACTGACTGGCAATGTTGAGGGTTTATAAGGAAACAATAAAAGTGCTCCTCAAGAGATAGTTTCCAATTTAAACATCTACCAGACCCATACCATATGACCCAGCAATCCTTCTTCTAGGGATCTACTCAAAAATTTTGCAAATACTTATTTGTAAATATATATGTACCCCTATGTTTATTGCAACATTATTTATAATAGCCAAGCTACGGAAACAACCCAAATGTCATTCGATGGACAACTGGATGAAGAAGATGTTGATACATGTATACACTGGAATACTACTCAGCCATACAAACAGATAAAATATTGCCATTTATGACAACATGGATGGCTCTTGAGAGTACTATGTTTAGAGAAATAAGTCAGACAGAAATGGACAAGAAACATATGAAAACAAAAAGCAACATACAAATAAATAAAATAAAATAAAATAAAAACACACAAAAAAACTCATAGACACAGACAACAGTTATAGTGGTTACCAGAGAGAAAGGGAGGTGAGGAGAAGACAAAGAAGGTAAAGGGGGTTAAATATATGGTGATGGAAAGAGATTGTGAGCATACAATAGCATATACAGATGTCTATTATAAAGTTGTGAACCTGAATTTGTATAATGTTATTAACCAATGTTGCCCCAATAAATTTAATAAAAAGTAAAATAAAAGAAATATCTGCTAGACCTAGAGAGGGTGAGGACCATTTATAAACATGCTAACTCAATTAAGAAAATTCTTATTTCTCTTACTCCTATTCCATTCCTCAGTCTCTATCAAGGAGAGAACAAAAGGATGAATTAACCAGTTTGTTGAGGGAAGAACAGGAAAGGAAAGAAGGGCCATGCCCATATTTTCCACTTTGAATTGACCTATCAATACTGTGGAAGAGACATATTGTTAAATCAAGCTCGAAAATCATATTATTATTGGATGGTTTACTGTGGTTTCTGAATTGAGTAGGCATTGTGACCTAAAATAACCAAGTCTGGACATTCTAGTTCCTAAAAATAAAATGAAAATTCATGGAGCTGGCTCACATTCGCATTTAAGACAAAATAAAAATCTGAAAGAGACAAGACAAAACCAAAGTTGCCTTTTGATCATCATCCATAACTTGATCTAACAGTTAAAAAGGAATAATTTTAGTGAAAGTAATTTCAGTGAAATTAATGTTTATGGGTAAAAATGAAAACTAAAAGAGAATGAGGGTCAGTGAAAAATGCATAGAGCCAGTATAATTAAAAAAAAAAAAAAAAAAAAAAAAAAAGTAGCCATAATAGCAGCAGTGAGATGAAAAATAGGGAGTGATGCAATGATCAAAGAATGGGCTAAGTTGAAATCAAGATTTTGGAGTTAGTCACTGGAAGTGACCAAGTCTAGGACAGGGCATTGGTGGGCTAGCAAAAATGGAATGGAGGATGTGATATGGGAGTGAGGATGCCGAGAAACTAAGAGACAAAGCTGCTGAATGGATTACCTATAATATGTTAACAAATACTAATGACACAGGTAACGTTGCAGATAGAACTTGATCCAAGTGTTAAAAACCTCAATCCAAGAGGGAGAGCTAGCAGTGTTTGAAAGCTCACGGTAACAAAGAAAGGAGACGGTAACATCACATGATAACTTACTTTTGAAAAGTGAATTCTAACTTTGGTTTCCTTAAATTTTTTATTTTATTTTAAAATGGATCTAATAAATCCTGTATTTGTTTCATAGGATCAGCCTTACAAAGTACCAAATACTGGGTCACTTAAAACACAGAAAAGTATTTGCCGACAGTTCTTAAGGCGAGATATCCAAAATGAAGGTGTCGGTAGGGCCATCCTCCTTCAGACATCTCTAGGGAGGCTCTTTCTTTGTTTCTTCCAGCTTCTGGTATTCCCAGAGTTTCCTTCACTTGTGGTAGGTAATTGCAGTCGCTACCTCCATCTTCATATGGCTTTCTTCCCGTTGTGGCTCTGCCCAAATTTCCATATCTTGTAAGGACATCAGTCATATTAGATTAAGGGCCCATCCTACTGACTACATCTTAACTTTATTACATCTGCAAGGACCCTATTTCCAAATAAAGTCACATTCACAGGTATGGAAATTAGGGCTGCAATGTAACTTGGTGGGGAACACAATTCAACCTATAGCAAACCCTCATATACATTAATTAAGTGTTGTTGTTGTTTTTTTAAATCAGCACCCAAAGTTAACCATATACATAGTGGGTTATGCCTTGAATTACGCTGAATGTCATGGCAAAAAATGTGTCTGTTTTATTTCCCAGATTTCATTAGATAAGAGTAATAAGAGTTTCTTTGTTCAGTTTCCTTGTTTTACTTACTATTATTTGTGAAATCTCAGAATACTATGAAAACTCATTGTATTTTATGAGAAAATATGAATTATCTCTCAGTACATAGGAGACAATGTTTTGAAAAACCTCCAAGTCTCACTTTTCCCCTCTTGTATAAATATATTAAATTTAATAAAAAAGTATTAAAAAAGAAAAAATACAACAAAAAGAAGCCAGTATTTGTCACTCAGGAAGAAAATTACGAACAGAATAGCTTGGCAATATCTTAGAAACTATCTGTATATTATAATTTAATAAAAAAGTTATAAATATGTCCGTACAAACTATAAGTGTCCCATACAGTAATATTTTGTGTGAAAATAAGTCAAAATCTTTCTACATTTTCATCATACCAAATATGCCATGAAATTCTGCTTATGTAGTAGGCACAAAACCTGCTTAGTTTCTTCAGTATGTGGCATATTATGCCATAGCAGTAGCAATAGTTGGGTTTTAAATGGAGAATAAAGTTTATTAGTAGATAGAGATTAGCATGTTCCCATAGACTATAAACTCATGCTTGTATTAGATAAGAAAGTTTCAAACTTTGCATCCTATTTACAAATACAATATGAACTTAGAAAACTAAAAATTGCCTATCTTCTGGCTTTTAATGATATGATCCAAGATTTGATACTTTTGTCACTCTATACTGACATTTAGACCCCTGGATTCCAATGCATGGAATGACAAAGCTATTTTGGCCTTGTTCTTTCAATTTGAGATATAATCATCCTACTGAACTTTACATTTATGATTCAAGTTAAAACCTTTCATCTATTTTTATTATAGAAAAAGCTTGATGGCTTAATGGATAAAAGTTCTGACCTTTTCAGGTCTGCCTTTTAAGCACTAACCTCGAGTAAAGAGTAATCCACATCTCAAACACAAATACTCCATTCAGTCAGTTTAGTGGTTAGAAAAACTCCATGGAATAGACTGGACCTATATTTTCCAGGTCTTCACCTGTGAATTTTTATCCCTCAGACTGAAAGGGGACCAACCAAAATAATGAAACAAAACAGACTTTCATTGAGCAGGAAAACTTTGCTGTTAAAAAAGAATTGGTTTGGGGAACGTACAGAGGGATAGTGGATGGGGGGAGGGGGGTTCACACAGTGTGAGGGATATAAATGATAAACGTCTAAGTTTTGCTTTGTCTTGTGCACCTGAAACTAATAAAAAAAAAATCCTCAAGCTTTTCCCCTCTGAAACTAAACCAAAATAAAGTAAAAAGTTCTCTTAACCTTAAAAAAAAAAAAAAAAAAAAAAGAATTGGTTTTCCCAGGAATGAATTCCCAGGAAAATAAATCCCAGGAATTACTTTTAGCTATTCAAACTAATTCCCACACTAATTTTTATAATAAGATAATATACAATTTCAGTAACTTAATATATAAAATAGCATTTTTAGTTGTAATGATATATCAATATTACAGTTAAGCAATAAAACCATTTAAACCAAAACTCTCAAGTAAGAATTCCCTTGTCCTCTATCTACTTTTGCTTCTCCCTATGGCTAATTCTGCTCTATTAAGATACCCAAAACTCTAAAATCAAAATCTGTATACCTGAGTCAACCCTAACGTGAAGCTGCTCAAACACTTCACTTGTTAGACCTGCAAATCTCATCTGGAAGTCACATCGACTCCTGAAATCATTGTACATCTAGACCAAACACACAACTTTCCCCCAACTCTCCTTTTCCATCTATTATGTATGCCAATTTGCTCAAAAATACAGACCAGGGATTTGATGTTCTGTTCATTTTCACCTTATCCCCTTATATAGTCTTCTGATGGGACTGAAACTTTTCTATTTTTCTTTTGCGTTTTTTGACAATCATAATTTTTTTTATGTCTACTTCAACGTATCTGTGATCAATTGCAGATGAAATTTTTGCAACTTTTTCTGTTGTACTGCGATTATTTACACAAATTGCCTAATTAGATTTTTATCTCCTTCCTATAGGAATTTTTTTAAATTAAAGTTTATTGGGGTGACAATGGTTAGTAAAGTTACGTAGGTTTCAAGTGTACAATTCTGTAATAGATCATCTACATATCACATTGTGTCAATTCTCCTTCCATCACCATATATTTGATCCTGTTTATTTTCATCTTCCACTCCCCTCCCCTCTTACTCTTACCCTCTGGTAACCAGTAAACTATTGTCTATGTCTATGAGTTTTTGCTTCTTTGTTCATTTGTCTTGCTCCTTTAATTAAAGCCTTATTTGATAAGGTAATTTTAGGTTCACAGCAAAATTGAGGGAAAGATTCAGATATTTTCTGAATACCCTCTGCTCCTAAGTATGCATATCCTCCCCTATTGTCAACACCCCACACTCTGGGCTCCATCTATTCATTCCATTACCCCAAATATCGGGCAACCACTGATCTTTTTACTGTCTCCATAGTTTTGTCTTTTCCAGAATGTCATAGAGTTGAAATCATATTGCACTTAATTTATTTTCAGATTGACATCTTTCATTTGGTAATATACATTTAAGTTCCCTTCCATATCTTTTCATGGCTTGATTGCTCCTTGCTTTTTAGTGCTGACTAATATTCCATTGTCTGAATGTACCACAGTTTATTCATTCATCTACTGAAGACATCTTGGTTGCTTCCAAGATTTGGCAATAATTAATAAAGTTGCTTTAAACATCCACGTGCAGGTTTTTGGGTAGACATAAGTTTTCAGCTTCTTTGAATAAATACCAATGAGTGTAGTCGCTAGATAATATGGCAAGAGTATGCTTAGTTTTGTAAGAAATTACCTAATTGCCTTCCAAAGTGAGTGTACCATTTGCATTCCCACCAGCAACAAATGAGTGTTCCTGTGATTCCTCTCCAGTATTTGATGCTTTCAGTGTTCTGGATTTTGTTCAGTCTAATAGGTGTGTAGTGGTATCTTGTTGTTTTAATTCACCTTCTCCTGATAACATATGGTATGACGCTTTTTTTTTTTTTAGCAGATAACATGCTTTATTGAGGAGCAGTTATACAACAGCACATTCTACCACATGTGGGGAAGGATTAGCCTCTGCAAAGGGCCTTTACCACTCAAGGAACCCCCAATGAAGTTGCTTTTGGATAAACTTTTACAGTGACACTGAAACTGGCAAGAAGCTGCCACCGAACATGCTTAAAATTAGCTCACCCCAACCCACAGTGAATATAAGTAGTGTACAGAGATGACAAGAGAACGGCACAAATGACCAGAGTCAGGGTTATGCTGACAGCTCCACATGAAGAGAACAGTGTTGTAGAGAGCAAACTTGGGAAGGGTGACATGTCAGACATTGAAAGTTGACCAGAGCCAAATGCTTTTGAATCCTCTCCCAGGAATTAGTCTTGGTAACTGCACATAATCTATCTGAACTAAATGGAGAAAAGAAGTAAGAGGTGGTGATTCTGTATTTTGCATTGAGTTCACCAGTGGGCAGTGGGTAATGTCTTGGTGGAAAGGAATCAATGCTTTTTGCCTCTGAATCCTACCCTTGTTCTAGAGTATCAATGGAAGACAGAAACTGGGAGCTGGTCAAATCTCCTAAAAGTAAGATACCAGCAACCTAAAAATAATTTTGCAGTACAGTTTTGTGACAGAAATCATACTATTAAATTATACAAAATTACCTCTAAAGATGAATTGCATGAAGTGAGACTCCCCCATCTAGTACCAGGTCAATATGCAATTCGGAGCCTTTCCTTTGGGAGAGGGAGATTAGGAAGGCCCAATACTATGCATGAGTAATGTCTATGGGGTACAGGGTTGAGGGGTAGGGACTTGGTAGGGTCTCTATTTCCCAGATAATGAGTGAGCCAAATTCAGCCTCTGGCTGTTGGGAATTATCACTCGTACACAGCATGGTGCTAGATCTGCTTCTATTTATCAGCTTGGTCCCTGAGATAGAAAGCGCTGTTGACATCACACTTTAATGGCTCTGTTCAGTCCCTCAATTTCTACACCTACTGTTCAAATTGATCTTCCTCTTACCTTTGTTGTTGTTTTTTTATTCTAATTTGGGCATTAGTGAAATGTGGGAATCTTTATGAATCATTGAGCAAATTTAGATACTTTAAACTCATTCAAATATAGAGGTGAATAAAAAAAATACCTACTTCGTAATGGTTTTCAATATCTACTGCTAATTTAGAGAAATCTTTAGGAATTGAATAACTAAAAGGTTGCTGAACTTTAGCAATTCTTCAACTTTACTTTTCTATTCCAAGAATATTGAGTATGGGTAGCGTGATTAGGAATGTATCCGTTACATCATTGCCCATATGGTGCATCTGTGCTCTTCCTCATTTAGCTCTATTCTCCCTGCTTTTCAGTAACAATCCAAGTCTAAGGAAATCCCTGGTTCCAGTGCACAGTGCAGGGACCCATATCAGTTATAACACACAAGGAATTAAGGTTTTACCCTCAGAATGAGTTCTTTACCCATTTGAAATCTCCTTTGCTGGCTCTCCCTTGTATCTGTAGCCATGACATTCCCTCTCTCTTTCTCTCTTGCACACCACTCTTTTGTCTCCACTGCTTATAATGGATCTTAACATTCATTTTGGACAGGGAAGGATTGTGGAGAGGAGTTTAGCTCTTGTCAAGTTTCACTGAAACTGGCATTAGATTTCTGTTTCTTTTTTCCTTCTGGATTATGTATAATCATCAAGCAGGAAGTCTGATTTCATTATTTAAAATTAAAGCAATTTTCTATAAGTATGATGTAAACAGGACCTCACTCTGGGGATGGAGAACTTTTGTATAGTTCACTTCACAGTACAGCTATATTTTCTATTTTTCCGTATGTCTATTATGGAGATGTAGAAAAAACTGTAATTCTTTTTTTGTTTTGTGTGAGCCCCAGTGCCCACGAAGGATCCCTCTTAAGTAGGTATTCACTTTAAAGGGGAAAAAAAAACAGGAGAGCTCTTCGGGCTTCACTCTAGAGACAAAACACTACTTTTAATGACTGTACAGGCAGGGGAATGGGACATTTCAACTAGCAAAAAACTCCTAAAGTGTTCATTCTTTATGCATGAAAATAAACAAACAAACAACAAACAAGCAACAACAACAACAAAAAAACATTACTGGTTGCCTACCATGAGGCATGCACTATTTCAAAGGATAAGATATGGCAGTAAATATAAAAACTAAAGAAATGTAACAATCTATGCCTTCCTGGATTTTATAATCTAGTGAGGGGTCACAGACAATACATGAGATAAATAAGATAAATATACCATGTAGTGTAAGGTGAAAAATATTTAGAAAATTAATAGGACAAAGAGACAGGGAGAGTTGAGGGAGAGTGTCGTGGTTATAGACAAAGTGGTTCAGAGGGCCTTACAGAGAAGGAGATCTTTAAGGAAATTTGTGAAGCAAGTGAGGGGAGGAACCATGTGCTTTCCTGTGGGAAGAGCATCCCTGACAGGGAAAGAGCATCTCTGACAGTGTGCAGGCTCCAGGTAGGCTCATCCCGGCATGTTCAGGTAACAGTAAGGAGGCTGTGGCTGCAGTGGAAGGTCTTGGGGAAAGTGTAGGAATTAAGGTCAGAGGACGGTGGAGAGTAACGTCAGTAAGGCCTGATGGGCCACTGGGAGGATGCTGGCTTTCACTCTGAGTCAGATGTAAATCCACTGGAAGAGTTTCAGCAGAGAAGACACAGTGTACAGTAATTCAGACAAGATGATGATATTACTATCATCATCAGTGAAGGGGTGATGATTGATTGTAACCTCGACGTATTTGGCAGCTAGCGCTGGACGGTTTTACAGGGAGACTGGATGTGTAGTAAATGATGAATTCAGGTTATTAAGCCCTGATAGCCCTGAAGGTTGCACAGTGGTCCCTTCATGAACTTGATGATCCTAAATTCAGATTTCCTGCAGGGCCCCACTGAAAAGAGCTGCTACCACCCCTGCAACAGCTTTCTCATGAATGTTTTGGATTGCCATTTCATTTGTCTGGTTTTTGAGTCATCAAACTTATTCTACTTGCTTTCTTCCTCAAATTTCTCACAAATGTTTGTTCCACTCTCTTTCATGTTCTATACCTAACTCCAACAATCTGAGCTTGGACAGCTCAAGCATCAAATTTATTCTTGAGTTTCCTCAACCGTAAAATGAAGAAGTTGGACTAGATAACATTGATGTCTTAAAAAAAAACACCTAAAACTTAAAATGCTAAGGTGATGTCTAGATGGACATGGATGATTTCTAAAGAGAGAATCCAATATTACAATTTGTTCTCTTTTTATCTTGTCTGTTTAATTTACTACAGGTGTTTTGTTCCTTTTCTTTCCTGGTATTTTTTTTTTTAAAGATTTATTTATAGATTTGTCACTCTTTTTTTCATAAAATGAACATGTTTACACGATTCCTTTTTTTGTAGATATCTCCATTATCTTTTAAATCTTCTAGTTTATTATCAAAATGCACAGTTTTCCAAATAAACTTACAAATCAGAAAAGTGAATTTGTCAGTTTCTCATTTTCTCAAAGTTTAAGTTATTATCTGTAGTATACGGAGGAATTAATTGATCATGTTGAGCTAAATTTTGAAATGTAAATTTTGGATTATTCTTCCTCTTTATTACTTTGTCTTTTAATAAAGATAAAATATAGTTACTGCTTTGAAACTTTTCAAACTTAAAAGTGAAATAAAAGAGTTCTGAAAAATTATTCCATAAGGTTACAAATTATAGCAAAATATTCAAAATTATCTGATTATTTGAAATATGGATGTCAATATTGCTTAACTTTAACTTCACCAAAAGTATATACTGTGAACAAAATTATTAACTAACGATAGCAGTATACATGTACAATTAATAAATAGAAAACATACCAATATTGCTAAGTGAATGGATATATTATGTTTTATTTTGCCAAGAGTGTCTAATAAGCATTTTAAAGATCATCAGTATAAATTAATTGTTAAAAAAAATACCAATTAAATGGGCAGAGGAGCTGAACAGACACTTCTTCCAAGAAGACATGTCCAAGAAGACATGTTTTTCACTTTGCAAACGGCCAACAGATACATGAAAAGATGCTCAACTTCACTAGTTATTAGGAAAATGCAAATCAAACCACAGTGAGATACCACCTCACACCTGTTAGAATGGCTATGATCAACAAGACAAGTAATAACAAGTATTGGAGAGGATGGTAGGAATGCAAATTGGTAAAGCCACTGTGGAAAACAGTATGGAGTTTCCTGAAAAAATTAAGAATAGAATTACCATGTGAACCAGCGATCCCTCTTCTAAGTATCTAACCCAAAAAATCTGAAAACATTTATCCATGAAGATATATGTATCCCTATGTTCATTGCAGCATTATTCATGGTGCTCAAGACATGGAAACAACCAAAGTGTCCTTCAACAGATGATTGGATAAAGAAGAGGTGGTATATATACACAATGGAATATTACTCTGCCATAAGAAAAGATGAAATACTGCCATTTGCAACAATATGGATGAATCTTGAGATTATCATGCTGAGTAAAAGAAGTTAGAAAAAGTAAAGAACCATATTATTTTACTCATATGTGGGATATAAAAGTGAGAGCAACTAATGAACAAGACAAACAAACAAACAAATACTCATAGACACAGACAACAATTTAGTGGTTACCAGAGGGTAAGAGGGAAGTGGGGAGGTAGAAGAAGGTAAAGGTGGTCAAATATATGGGTGATGGAAGAATTGACATTGGGTGGTGAACACACACTGCAGATGATATATTCCAGAATTGTATGCTTGAAACCTACATGATTTTATTAACCATTGTCACCCAAATACATTTAATTAAAACTGGACTAAAAAAATAAAAAAATCCTTGATTTGCTATTGAAATCGAAACACTTCAAATGACAAACTTTCCTATATAAGATCTTGGGTAATTTATGTGAATGATTATTGCTAAATTAAAATCACAAAACTTTACTTTAAAAACAAATAAATAAATAAATAAATAAAGATAATTTCGAATAATACAATAAACACTCATATACCCTCCAAAAAATAAATAAAGTAATTCTTTAATGGATGGTAAGGAATGAAGCAGAAAACAATAAATGGATTCCAAGTATGGAAGTTTAATCAATTTGGAGCCACTAAAAATTTTTGGAGCAGGAACATGCCGTGCTATAAAACAATAATTTGGAAGTCATATTCAGTATAAATTTATCCAGGACAAGAGTGGTTAGTGAGAAGTCCAATTATCTTGGTTGTATTTTATCTACCTAATTTATGATACCGAATTCTACTGCTTTCTGTTATAGTGTTCTGTATGCTTGTCACGATTACATTCAATGTGTGTGTCCTTGGAGTCTTCCTCTTTGTATTCCCCTCAACACCTTAGGAAAAGGAAGATATAAAGTGCTGGCGAGATGAGCAAATTACCAAATGATAACAATGATCTGGGATTCTATAGGCAATGAACTTGATGGTGTGATATGCTAGGATGCAGTCCAGCAAGACTTGGCTCAACCTCTTTTAATATCGGACCTTTATTTCTTCATCAAAAACAATGAGGGTTACAAAAATAATAATAATTGCTTAATTATGGAGCTATCATCTATCTGGTTCTAACAGATACTTAAAACCAATAGATAGTATCTATTATACACACAAATGGGGATAACAACAAAAAAGGGTTACCCATAGAAGTATCGTATTGATTTAATTCTATCACGTATGTAACACAACTAGAATAGTTATCTTTCAGAATGCATACTCATTTTACGCTGTTTCCCTCTCTGAGCATAGACCTCTAGAAACTACTGCTGTCTTTGTTAATTAAGTTAATATATAAATGTCTTTGTGAATTTTCCTTATTTATGCAGGTGTGGGAGAAACATACAGAAGCAGAACAAACTGTAATTTATTTTCCAAACAATGTTGACTGCGTGATGAGGAAGAATATTATAGCTGACCTCAGTACAAGCGTAATTCTGGAATAGTGATCAAAGCTCCAGAGAAACAATCTAAACTATAACCTATGTTGGGGGACAAAGAGGAGGTATACATAGGAAAAGTAGGATTCACTACCACTCAAAAGGTGAAACCCTTTTAAGGCACCAAAAACCTGAGAGCTTGTATTGGTAGCTCCAAACCATAGGCCACAAAATCACTTAGTTATTAATGCACATAAAATTTAAGAGAAAAAAAATTGACATATGGTATGTAAACAATAAAAAAGCTTCATAGTTTGAATAGGGAAATGTTTAGTCTTTTAGATAAACTGCTACTTCATTTACTTGAGCTTAAAATTAAGCAGAATCTCAGAAGTAAAACAAGTCTATCTATATACGAAAATGGAGTGTTCTGGCCAATGTACTCAGCACCTAAATTATTTTCTCCCAAAATGTATGTACACCAAATCTATTTTGTCTGCCCTAGACGTAACAAGATAAATTCTAGATTAAAAATTAAAACAAAGGAAATAGAAGAAAATACAGATTATAAGATTTTCATAATTTAATTTCCTTGCTTTCTTTCCTCAACCAAAATAACTCCCTAGATATGGTCCTGTATAAATATGTCAATTTTTTTCTTAAGTTCCATTATTCTGTTTTCTGTTTTCTTAGTGCCTGATTTAGAGAGAAGCCAATTGACTCTAGTCAGCAAAGTTATATGAGGAATTGGGAGTCTTATACTTTGTTATTTGACAAAAGATATGCTAGAATTTCTCCACAAGTGGTTATTGTTTTGCTCATATTTGTTTTTCTTCTACAATTTAACAAGACTAGATGATAAGAATCTCACCATGTTAAGATTGGATGGAAATCTCAGAGGATAAAGCTATTTCAATACAAAGGTCAAATAAAAACTAAATTAAAGCCATTCATTTTGAATATGCTAAAATGAATTAAGAACCTTGTATACTTGTATATCAGGTGAAAACCAATTATACCACTATTTTTTTCTAAAGTTACTATATTATGATATTTTTCTTAGAGTGCTGTTTTTCTCCATAAAGTGAAATAAATGAATGTAGGTCATATAAACAAGAAAATAAATTATTCTGATTATGAGCCCTAGAGTCTTTTTGATTGAGGTAAAAAATACATGATCAGTTTTGCATGGTAATTTTTGCTGATAAGATTTCAGAGACAACACTGAGTTTATTTCTATGAAACATAGTTCAGTTTGTTATGAAACAATTGAGTCATTCTGGATAGTATTTCATACTCACCTGCTTGACTGATTTTAAGTGTAATTTTGATAATAAATCAGATTTTAATTATGAAAGAGAAAACTGTAAAACTTTTAAATATAAAGTGTCTTTTTCTTTTTTAATTAAAAAATTATAGTTGACATGAAATATTATATTAGTTTCCAGTTTACAACATCATGATTTATGTTGTATTTATGCACCTTACAAGTGATCACCACAATAAGTCTAATAACCGTCTGTAAGACAAATACCGTAAGATTACACTAATATTATATAAGGTGTTTTTGCAACTCTACTTTCAAATAATTACTTTAACACTATGATTCTATATTTTAAATAGTGATATATTTTGGAATAAAAGTTTTGTTTTACAGAATTGAATGTACAATATTTTAGTTAGCTGACTTAAATTTGAATGTAGGGAAACATAATGTTATTAAAATTTCGATTCCAAATATCTTTAAAATTCAATCTAATTAAATTTGGTAAATATTGAAATATTGAGTAATGTATTTAACATACTAATTTTATCACAAATATTTATCCAGCAAGTACTATGTGCCAGACACTGTTCTCAGCAGGGGAGTACAGCAGTAAAAAAACAGGCATACCACATGTCTTCATGGACTTATGAAAAAATTAACGATAAGTACATAATTTATTAAGTTATGATAAGGACAATAAAGGTAAATGGAGAGGGATACGGGGGATAGGGAGTGATGGTGTGATTCTCTTTTTGTCCTACCTGAATGACGTGGTTAAGCCTGATAACTGTCTAATAAGGTAATACTTGAGAAAAAACCAAATGCTTGGGAGGTAGTGAGCCATGTGGATATTTGGGGTGGAGCATTACAGGTAGAAGGGACAGCAAATGCACAGGATGTGTTCAGAGAATACTGAAGAGGCCAGTTCCATTGAGGCATACTGAGTGAGGAAGAACTTTGTAGGACCCGTTTTTGCAAAAATAGCTAGGGACCATATGTGTGGGACTACGTAAGAATTTTGGTGTTTACTCTGAGATATGAGAATGTTTTAGAAGGTTTGGGCAGATGTGTAACCTGACCTGACTCCATATAAAATGGTAGCTCTAACTGCTGTGTACTGATACCTGAAAGGGAGCTCAGGGTAGAAGAAGGGAGGCCAGTTAGGAAGCTATTGGAACAATCCAGCTGAGAAACTGTTTGCACAATCTATAGTGATAGTAGTAAAAGCCCTGAAAAGTGGTCAGAAATATGATGGGATTTATTAGGAAGAGATTACAGAATGTGCTGATGGATGGGAGGCTGTTCCAAGGAAAAAGAAGGAGTTTAATGATGAATCCAGTTTTTGTCCTGAGCAATAAACAGGAAGAACTGAACTGAGGAAAACTGGAAAAGATCAGGAAAGGGTGAAGTAGAAATCAGAAGTTTTGGCCATTTTAAGTCAGAGATACCCAATAGACATATACTCATATGTCAGTCAATATTTGTTTAATATATTTAGGTGCTATTATTTTGGATGCATAAATGTTTACAAGGTTTATATCCTCTTCTTGGATTAATCCCTTGATCATTATGCAATGTCCCTTTCTCTATTATGGTCTTTGCTTTAAAGCCTATTTTGTCTGATATAAGTTGCTACCACTTTTTTTATTTACATTCACATGAATATCTTTTTCCATCCCTTTATTTTCAGGCTGTTTCTTTTGATCTGAAGTGGGTCTCTTGTTGACAGCATATGTATGGGTCTTGTTTTGTTATCCATTCAGTCACCCTATGTCTTTTGATTCAAGCTTTGAATCCATTTACATTTAAAATGATTATTGATAGATACATAGTTATTTCCATCTTATTATTCATATTTATGTTTTTTTCCTCCTTCTTGTTAAAGAAGTTCCTTTAACATTTCTTGTAATACTGGTTGGGTGGTGATGAACTCCTTTATTTTTTTCTTGTCAGGGAAGCTCTTTATTTCTCCTTCAGTTTTAAATGATAGCCTCGCTGGGGAGAGAAGTCTTGGTTGTAGATACTTGCTTTTCATCACTTTGAATATTCAGTGCTAATCTCTTCCTGCCTGTAAAGTTTCTGTTGAGAAATCATTGACAGTGATATGGGAGCTTCCTTGTAAGTAAGTAGTTGCCTTTCTCTTCTTGCTTTTAGGATTCTCTCTCTGTCTTTAACATTTGCCATTTTACTTATGATGTGTCTTGCTGTGGGCCTCTTTGGGTTCATCTTGTTTGGGACTTTCTGAACTTATATGTCTATTTCTTTTTCAGACTGAGAAATTTTCAGTTATTATTTCTTCAAATAGATTCTTAATAACCTACTCTCTCTCTTCTCCTTGTGGTACATCTATGATGCAAATGTTATTACCCTCGATGTTGTCCAGAGGTCTCTTAAATGATCCTCATCATTTTTCTTTTTTTTTTTTTTTCTGTTCCGATCAGATGTTTTCTGATACTTTTTCTTTGAAATCACTGATTTGACCTTCTGTTCGATTTAGTCTGCTGGTGATTCCTTCTAGTGCATTCTTTATTTCAGTTATTGTATTCTTCATTTCTGACTGGTTCTTTTTTATGGTTTCTATGTCTTTTTTTTTTTTTTAATGCTTGCTATCTCTTTGTTGCAGTTTCAGTAAGTTATTTGAGCATCCGTATAACCATTGTTTTGAAGCTACGTAACTGTATCTCTCCCTGTATGACTCTGAGGCTCTTCCCACCTGAGTCACTGACCCTCCACCAGAACCCAGGGTGCCTGCAAGCGAGTGACTCTATACTTGGGCCTGTTAAGAGGATGTCTGAGTTTCCCACAGCCTTCTGTCCCATCCTGATTGTTGGAATCCCCTGTTTTTCACAAGCAGATGATGTGGCGGCTCCTCTTCCTGGTACCAGTACATGGGCTGGAGAGCCCAGTGTGGGGCTAGTGTCCCTCAGTCCTCTTGGGGGGGGGACCTTCATGGCCAAAATATTCCTCCCAATTCTCAACTGCCACTCGGACGTGTGGGACTGGCCTGTTTTGCATCTCTGCCCCTCCTATCAGACTCAACATGGCTGCTTCTTTATATCCTTAGCTATAAAACTTCTGTTCAGCTACACTTCAGATGGTTCTACAACTTGATTGTTCTATAATTTGTTTGTAATCAGGTGGTTACATTAATTGATTTGTAACATCCCTACTGGTTCTAAAATTATATTAATTGAAGTAGTTAACTTTGTTTTATACGAGTCTTAAAGAATATTACATTTAATTAAATAAATCATTCACCTCTGAGCACTGACAAATGTATAGTTTATAAATATCTTCCTTCCTTTATTTATTTTTTTCTTCTGGAATTAGTCTAAACCTCAGTGAATGATTCATTAATTCTGGGCAGCACAGTTCTTCAGAAACTCCCATCAAAATGAAAATGGATACACTCCTTCCTGATTCCACCAAACAATTACAGCTCTCTCCTTCCATAGATATCTTCCAATCCCGGTAGTGTTGAGACAACCCATTTTGTAAAGTAAAAATAAAAAATAAGTTACCTGCAATAATTTATTTTTTTAGGGCAAAAATATATTTTCCTATGCCATTGTTATAGTGTATAATAGTATTATCATTATTACTATCATTATTACATGTAAATCATCATGAATTAAACTTATTATGTGCAGTGGCCATAAGTACATCATTATATTTAATATTGGCAGTACCGTAGATTCACAGAGGGTAGGTTGCAAAGCTGAAATTTAAATCTAGTTTTATCTGACTACAAAGCCAGGACTGTAAGCTATGAAATCTTTTTTAAAGCTTTTATATTGAAGTAACTTTGGATTCACAGAAGAGTCACAAAGAATACAGAGTGCTCCCTTATATCCTTTATCCAACTTCTTCTAATGTTAATATCTTATATAACCACGATACAATTACTAAAACCAAGAAATCAATACTGGTATATTATTAACTAAACTAATGGTAAGTTAATGTTTTCTGTAAATGACCACTTAGTCATTATTTTAAGCTTGTGGGTCATATGGTCTTTTCCCCAAGTAATCAACTCGGTACTTATAGTCTGAAAGCAGCCTTTGCATAAACAATACATAAATTTTTAAATGTTCATTAAAAGTTCATACATTTTTAAATGTTCAGACATTTTTAAATGTTCATAAAAATAATAAAATTTTAAAAACAAGCTGTGGAACTGATCTAGCCCTGGGCTATTAGATGGCAGAGACCTGAACTAAACTATAGATTTTATTCAGATATCCTCAGTTTTCCACCAATGTCTTTTTTTCTGCTCCAGAATTGAATCTAGAATGTCATATTGCATTAAGTCATTTACACTCAGTTTCTTCCTATCTGTAACATTTGTTTCACTCTCATTTTCTTTAATAACCGTGACATTTCTGAAGAATAATGACCAGGAATTTTGAAGAGTCTCTGAACTTGGTTGGTCTGTATTTTCTTATGACCAGACAAGGGTTGTAGATTTGGGTAAAGAATATCAGAAAGGTGAGTTTACTAATTTCTACTTACTCTAGTTTGAGCTCTAGTATTAGTAGATCACAGAAAACCTTGAGGATTGTGATATAAGTATTACTATTTATGCCATATGGCCAATTCTAAAATAATATTCAGGAGCTACATATTAGAGAATTTAGGCTGGAAACATAATGAATTATTAGAATTGTAGTATACTGTTACTGTCATTTGATAGTCTGCATTTGTCATTTGTCAAAATTTAACAATAGTCTACAGAAATATACTATAGAAAAATAGCAGGTCTTGGTAACTTTAGTATAATTATAAGGCAATTAGTTTAAATATGTTAGCAAAAAAAGAGATATCTAAACCTAGCATATGATTTACCAAATTATTTTTCTAATTAGGCTAAAGAGTTTGATGTCTCCAATGCATCAACCCAAAATTTCTTTGGTTCATCTAGCAAGACTGTCTCTACCTTAATTAAATATATGAAAGTAGACATTTATATTCTTAGTGAGTCCCTATACTAGTTTTAAATATATTTTGTCAACAATATTTTATTGAACAATATTAGCTTACTTTTTCATGCTTATCTTTTATAATGTTGTCATTCATACTTACTGAATGACAAGATACTAAAAATGTTTCCCCTATATTGACTTTGTAATAGAAATATTTTTGATTTTTTTAAATTAAAATTTATTGGGGTGACAATTGTTAGTAAAGTTACATTTCTTACACAATCTTTTGAAATAGATTTGTTACCGTGGTAGTCTATAAAGATAAAATACTATATTTCTTCATCAGTCACAAATGAATTTGCATCCTACACACATACAGCTTTTAAACATATTTATTTTAAAAGTTTTAAAATTTACATTTTAAAATCTTCTCACCTAAAAGTAACAAATATCTGTTGTTTTTCATGAGTGTCTTCTCATACTTCATAATCAGATACGGTAGTTTTTTTATTAACACCATCAGAAGTATAAGTAGAATTTTATGACATAAAATTTTCACTGATTATTTCAGATACATGGAATATATTAACTTGCTGATTATATGTTTGTTGATTGAGATGTATTTATTCTTTCTGAACAAAGTTAACTGAAGTTGAATGAGACCAGAACTAACTGCATCATATTTAATGCCATATGTGCATGGTCTCTTGTGTTCCCTAAGCAAATGGGGTGACTACTTGCCCATTCATACAAACCAAACAATTTCTGAAAAAAAGTGACTATTTCATTTACCACACAGTCCATTTTTCCTCTAAACCCAGCCAATGCTGCATCAGAAATTTCTCATAAAAAAATATGACCTTAGTTCTCACTCCTCTCTTAGCTCTCACTCCTTAGTTCTCACTGCCGTATCTTAGTCCTGTACTTCATTATTTTCTCCAGACCTTCACTTGTCATCCTGGCAACAGCCTCTTCTACCTATAGCCCACTCTCCACAATGTTAATAACCCTCTGCAGATTAAAAAACAAACAAAACTTTTGTACTCTTTACCAAAGATGAAAGATAAAGGCCAAACTACTAAGCATGACATTTAAACCCTTCTGTAATGTGCTTGAAACCTCACTGGCCAGATTCAAAACCTATATTGACCGACCCTCACCCCCTCAACTTGTGGCAGAACACATACAAATTTCTTATAACATTCTTGTTGTTGCTTCTGCAGGAGAATACTCTTTCTTCTATGTCTACTTGAGTCCTTGGATATATTGCTCTGTCACACATTTCCTAAAATTGTACTTACGATGTTTGCAAATATTTTAACATGATTTTTCAATATCTTAAGTGTTAATATTAATATGTATTATTTAAACATCTAGTCCACATGTAAATTTCATACATGTATGATAGCATCTTTACTAATTTAAATGCATAATGTGTATAATTGATTTTAAGAAAGAGGGGGTATTAACTCTATCATACATGCCTCAGAAAATGGATTGAGAATACCATTTTTCTTTATACATGTTCAATATACCAAATGTAGAGTTTTTAAAACTTAATCTGAAATCAATCCATTCTGTACTTCATGCAAGAATAGCTTTTTGGTAACACATTCAACAGTTAGAAGTCCGGTCCATTCATGTTTTCTGTATTTTCTATATTATATTGCTTTATAGATTTTTGAAGGATAACATTCAATTTAATTAAAATTTCAAATTATTATGTAACAGCATAAAATTTTCTAATACATCTTGAAAGTTATTGTCCCATTTGATTGTTTTTGTACTGATTTGAATATGTAATGTATCAGGTCTGTATTAGCTTTCTATTATTTTATATCAAAGTACCACAAATTTTACACATAAAATCACACCCATTTATTAACCCAGTTTCTGTATATCAGAAGCGCAGCATGACATAACTAGGTTCTCTGCTAAGAGTATCACAAGGCTGCTATCAAGATATTGGACAGTCTGAGTTCTCCGAAGTCTCTGGAGAAAAATCCGTTTCTAAGGTTATTGTTGGAAATTTCAGTTCCTTGCAGCTATGTGACTACATTCCCCTTTCCCTTGCCAGTTGCAACCCAGAGGCCACGCTCAGCTTTCAGAGGCTGCTTAGAACGCTGTCACATGGCCCTCTCCATCTTCAAGCCAACAATGGCACAGTGAATCCTTCTTATGCTTTGAATCTCTGAATGTCCTCCTCTGTGACCAACCAGAAAAAGCTTGGTACTTCTAAATGTCTTGTATGATTAGGTCAGACACACCTGGATAATCTCCCTATGTCAAGGTCAACTGTGCCATATATTATATCCATCATATTCTCTGTGCCCTGGATTACGCCGGGTGTGTACAACAAGGGAGGGAAATCTTGGCAGCCATCTTAGAATTCTGCTCATCAAAATATCCAAAATTGCTTCTAAAATAAACATACTCATATATTCCAGGTAAATGGTGTTCTAATCCATCCGCATAACTAAGCTGGGTACTTTACATTTGTCCAATCCGTAAAACACATCTACCCCTATATACAAGCAAGTCTTAGCAGATTAATGAAACTTTCATGATAATCTCTAGAGAATACATAATCCTTACTTTTTATTACACTGATAATCTTGGTTCAGACCTCAACAACTCTGGTCAAAACTGCCCCCGCCTCTCCCTATTTATGCCAGCAGCCTCTCCTTATTTTAATAACCATTTTTCATTCTGCCTTTAAATCCAGCTTGCTAAAATAGAAATATAATTGTATCTCTGTAATTAAAAATGAATTTTAGTTCTCTTCTTTCCTTATGATAAATTTCAAACCCCTTAACATCTTAATATAAATGTGTGATGGCAGTAGGGAGTATAAAAGTACTGACTAGATTATGAATTCGATAAATATTTGCTTACAGAATTACAGAAAAAAAGTTAATGTTAAAGATAACCTCATTTGATTTCTTGAGCTTCAACTTTTGCCACTTTACCTCACTCTGTGTTCCAATGCCATTAAATATCTCACCTTTCACAGAATACATAGCCATTGCATGCATTTTTGTCTTGACACATTCTCTTAGCAATTCATGTGAAATCTTTCCTCACTTTCTCTGCCCCCTCACTTTTTATCATCCATCCTAAATGTTTCCTCTGGTGTGAACTCTTCTATGATACCCCAAGACATGTTAGTTTTCTTCCCTTGCTATCACATTAATGACCTTGTGAAGTTATAAGTGGTATAATCATTTTAGGAAGAAAGTCCGTAACATGATAGTGTGCTTGGTACTTAGTAACACTATGATACATTTTTGAGAAAGATTGTGGGCTGGAAATACTGCCTTTCACAGAGCAAATCAGGAAAAATTGCATGCTGAAAAATACTAACTACAATCTTGACTCATAACAAACTTAACTTTGGGACTCAGTGAATGATAAAACGTAAGTGATATCTACTTGAAGGAATAAATGGAGATTGCAGCCCAGGATATGCACAGAACACTCCTGCACATAGGTGGAATCAGCACTAATAGTGACTCACACCAGGAGGAGTGAGAACCACAAGTGGTAGAGGGCAGGAGAGAGGAAGTGGGCTCTTCAGCAGTCAGTGTATTTTAGCCACTTAGCAGTAACAACACAGTCAATTTTCAGGCAAGAATAGAGAAGTTGGGATGTACTAGGAACAGGTGACATTTGAAAACATCAAAGGCACAAATGTCAGGGGGAAGAGAAGAACACATTTTATCAAATTCCAACAAAAAACTTCATTTCTTATGAGAGTGTCAAATTTATCAATATAAATGATTATTCATGATCCCAAATTTTCTCATATAAATAAAATAACACTCTTTGGAAATCCACCCATCTTTCAAAAATTACCTTCCTATGATTTGAGATATTAAAAATATCCATTCCCATATATTAACAATGAAATTTCAGAAAAAAATACACAATCAATTCCTTTTATAATTGCAACAAAAAGAATAAAATACCTAGGAATAAACTTAACAAAGGGTGTGAAGAACCTATACACTGAAAACTATAATATATTATTAAAATAAATTGAAGAAGATACAAAGAAATGGAAAGATAGTCTGTGTTCCTGGACTGGAAGAATCAACATAGTTAAAATGGCCATATAATAGAGAAATATAGAGATTTAATGCAACCCTCATCAAAATCCAAATGGTATTTTTTTAAAAAAATAGAAAACAATCATCAGATTTATATGGAATCACAAAAGACCCCAATAGTCAAAGCCATTCTGAGAAAAAAAAAAAGGCTGACTCTCTGACTTTAATTTATACTACAAAGCAACAATAACCAAAACACCACAGTATTGACAGAAAAAACAGACCAATGTAATAGAATTGAGAACCCGGAAATACATTCCCGTATATGTAGGCAGATAATTTTAGACAAAGGAGCCAAAAAAATACAATGGAGAAAAGAAACCTCGTCAATAAATGGTGCTGGGAAAATTGGAAAGCCACATGCCAAAGAACAAAACTAGATCACTATCAGTCACCACGTACCAAAATTAATTCAAAATAGGTCAAAGACCTAAACATAAGACCTGAAACAATAAACTGCATAGAAGAAAGCATAGGTCCTAAACTAATGGACCTCAGGTTCAGAGAGGATTTTATGAATTTGACCTTAATAGCAAGGGAAGTAAAAGCAAAAATAAATGAATGGGATTATATCAAACTAAGAAGCTTCTTTACAGCAAAAGAAACCATCAAAAACAAACAAACAAAAGAACAGTAACCAACCAAATGGAAGAAAGTATTTGCAAATAAGCCCTCTGATAAGGGAGTAATATCCAAAATACATAAAGAACACATACAACTCAACAACAAAAGAACAAACAATCCAATTAAAAAACGGGCAGAGGACGTGAACAGACACTTCTCCTTGGCAGACATACAAATGTCCAAAATTTATATATAAAAAAGGCTCAACTTCACTAGCTATTAGGGAAATGCAAATCAAAACCACAATGAAATACCACTTCATGCCTGTTAGAATGGTTATTATCAAGACAAGTAATAACAAGTTTTGGAGAGGTTGTGGATAAAAAGGAACCCTCATACACTGCTAGTGGGAATGTAAATTGGTACAGACACTATAGAAAACAGTATGTCAGTTCATCAAATAATTAAGAATAGAATTACCATACAACCCAGCAGTTTCTCTTCTGGGTATTTACCCAAAACATCTGGAAACATTTATCCATAAAGATATATGTACCCCTATGTTCATTGCAGCATTAGGCATGGTGGCCAAGACATGGAAACAACCAAAGTGACCTTCGATAGATTATTGGATAAAGAGGTGTACATATATGCAATGGAATATCACTCAGCCAAAAGAAAAGATGAAATAGTGCCGTTAGTGACAACAAGTCTGGATCTTGAGATTGTCATGCGAAGCAAAACAAATCAGACAGAAAAAGTCAAGGACCATATGATTTCACTCATATGTGGGATACAAAACTGAAAGCAACAAATAAACATGAGAAACAAACAAGAACTCATAGACACAGACAACAGTTTAGTGGTTCCCAGAGGGTACAGAGACATATTTTTAAATTCATAAAAACAAAGACACAAAATATACATGGGGGAAAAAAAAAAGATAAGCTTATGTTGACATACTAGATACAGTTTGGTAATCTAAAACAATTGTTTCCCAAAGGAAATCCATGTACTAATGCCTGGAACCAGTGTAATCTTAAAGGCAAAAAAAAAAAAAAAAGACTGTGCAGATGTGATTAAATTAAAGATTGTTAGATAAGGAGATTATCTATCTGGATTTTTTGATTGGACCCTAAATGCAATACATATATCCTTATGAGACAGAAAGATATTCAACATGCATGGAGAAGGTGTTATGAAGACTGAGAAGAGAGATTTGAATATGCTGTCCTTGATGATTGGAGTGATTTGGCCAGATTCCAAGGAATGTTGGCAGCCACCAGAATATAAGAGAGGTAAGGAAGGATTCTTCCCTAGACCCCTGGAAGTGATAATCATTTTGGATGCCTGGCCTTTAGAACTGTGAGTAAGTTAATTTCTGTTATTTTAAGACATCAAGTCTGTGATAATTTGTTACAGCAACTACAGGAAACGAATACACACATAATGATGAAAGAAATACATAAATTAGGTAAATCAAAGGAAAAATAGCTTTATATGTTTTGAAGCAGAGGAATGATATTGGTAGTAATGCTGAGAAATTCTCAGTTTTAGAACAATCTTGTCTAAACACAACTAAGATTTTCCAATTTTTATCATTTTCTGGTTTAGCCAATTCTCAAATAATCAGAATAACTGAGACAGGGTGAGTGAAGGGATAGACAGGCTAAGACAGAGAGTTTTGAAGGATAAAAACAGGCAATTCAAACTTGTAACAAAAAACAAAAGCATCTGAAGTACATTATGACACCATAATATAAAAGTGCATCCAGTTTTATGAACATATACTCGTTCTACAGGCAGCATCCAAAAAGTATTAATATAAGTAAATATTTAATTACTCAAAATGACTTAAATAACCGACCAAAACATTCAGTCCCCACATAGTTGATAAAAAAAAAAAAATTTTTTTTAAAATAAATCCTCCCACTCACTTGCTTAAAATTTCAAATGGCACTTGACATAAACCAAACCTCTTCCTATGAACAACAAAGACTTAAAGAGGCCACATCTTGCGAACCATCCACTCACCTCCGTTACTCACACCTTCCTTTTACTCCTCCAGTGCCCTGTGTTCCACCCATCAGACTCCACTTTGTTCTTGCACACACCAAGGTCTTTCTGGTCTTAATGCCTTTGCATGTCTTGTCCCCTCTGCCTGGCAAGCCTTCCCCTGCATCTTGTCATGGTTATTTACTTCTAGTGTTCAGGTTAGGGAAGTGAGGCCTTCCCTAACAATTCAATCTATCTCATCAGAATCTAGGTTACATCTTCCTTTATTTTCCTTATATTACCATCTAAAATTATTTTCTCCATTTATTTACCAGTTCATTTTCTGCTTCCTCTAGCTGTGCGCAATAATGTTGCCTTATTCAAAGCTGCATAATATTTGGCAGGCATTCAAATACTAATTGAATGAATATCTCTAGAGATATTCAGGATAGCACCCTCCTCTTTGGCTTCTTAATTATTCCTGTATACTGCCTTTAGGTCTTCTTGAATATGCATTGGAGCCAGTCTTTGTCTCTCACCAAAATATTCTTAATTTTTTTCTTTCAAGGCACCATAAAATACCATCAACGTTCATGTCCCAAACCCAGTTTCCTACCAACCCAGATCAAATTATTGTCAGTTGAGAATTTAAAGACACAAATTCTTAATGCTGATATCTTAAAATTAATTTCTCTTTTGACTGAGAGTAATTTGTTTGGCCCTGCAAGATAAGTTATTGAAAAAAGTTAAACTGAATATTGAAAGATTTTAGGGAAAAAAAAAACAAAAACAAAAAACAACCCTTTGAATCTGTAAGGGGGGAAAAAAGGAAAACACCTTTGAATCTAGATTCTTAGATCTTTTTTACAAAGTTCAAGACTTTGATCTCTGGGACCTCCCCTCGAGAGGAGACTTTCCATCATTCAATGCAATCAGTTTTTCAATTATTTATTCTGTGCCAACTGCATGCTAGGTCCCATTCTAGAATTTTAGGATATAGAAGTGGATAAACTAAAGTCTCTGCCGACAAAGAGCTTATATTTTAGTAAGTGAAGATACCCAAATACCAAATAACAAAGTCAGTATGTATTATACGAGAGGGAGTTGTAAGAGACAAGGAAAATAACAAATTCAATCGTTGTGAGCATGCTACTTAATATCAGATGTTGAGAGAAATACTGACCACATGGTGGGCAGAGTCCTGAAGGAAGTAAGGATGTAGTCAGTTCTTATATGTGAAGAAAGAGCATTCTAGAAAGAGGGAAAAGACAGTAAGCAAATCCCTGAGTAAAGTGAGAGGGTGTCTGGTATGTTTAAGAAATAGCAAGAAGATCAATGTGGTAGAACTATGTGAGTAAAGGAGAGAATGGTAGCTGATAAAGTCAGAAAGGTAAAACAGTGGAGGGGGCAGGTCATGAAGGTCCTTCTAGACCATTTTAAGGATTGTAGTTTAAATCTGAAAAAGAAAAAAAAGCAAATTGACAAGGTAAGAGAGAGTTTGAAGAGAGCAGGTACATGATCTGACATATTTTGAATGATTCACTCTGGATGCCATGGTGAGAATACATTTTTCCCTCACTTCAATTAAGAAAAATTCTAAAGATTATGAATTTTTTTATTGCTCTTTTGGTCTTTTTAATACTAAAAGTGTTGTTTCATGTTCTTTTCTCATTAAATTATTGGGGTGACATTGGTTAGTAAAATTACATAGGTTTCAAGAGTACATTTCTATATCATCTATATATACATTGTGTGCTCACCACTCAGAGTCAGTTTTCCTTCCATCACCATATATTTGACCCCCTTTTCCCTCTTCTACCATGTCCCTTTCCTCCTTACTCTCTGGTAATCACTATGTTGTTGTCTGTATCTGATTTTTTGTTTAGTTGTTTGTCTTGCTCATTTGTTGCTTTCAGTTTTATATCCCACATAAGTGTGAAATCATATGGTTTCTAACTTTTCCTGTCTCATTTCGCTTAGCATGATATTCTCAAGATCTATGCATGTTGTTCCAAATGGCAGTATTTCATCTTTTCTTAAGACCGAGTAGTATTCCATTATGTATATGTACCACATCTTTTTTTTTTTTTAATTAAATTTACTGGGGTGCCAATGGTTAGTAAAACTACATAGGTTTCAACTGTACAATTCTATAATACATCATCTATATATCACATTGTGTGCTCACCACCCAAAGTTAGTTCTCTTTCTATCACCATATATTTGATCCCTTTTTTCCCTCCTCTACTATCATCCCCTTTCCCCCTTTAACCTCTGGTAACCACTAAATTGTTGTCTGTGTCTATGATTTTTTGTTTCTTTATTTGTTTGTCTTATCCCTTTGTTGCTTGGGGCTAATATCCAAACTATATAAGGAACTCATGCAACGCAACAACAGAAAAAACAAACAATCCAATTAAAAAATGGGCAGAGGACATGAATAGAAACTTTTCCCAAAAAGATATACAAGTGGCCAACAGATATATAAAAAAATTTCTCAACTTCACTAACTATTAGGGAAATGCAAATCAAAAACCACAATGAGAGATCACCTCACATCTTCTTTATCCAATCATGTATCAAAGGACACTTCTGTTGTTTGCATGTCTTGGCCACTGTGAATCATGTTGCAGTGAACATAGAGGTACCTATATATTTATAAATAAGTGTTTTCAAATTTGTGGGGTAGATACCCAGAAGAGAGATTGTGGGGTCATTTGGTAATTCTATTCTTAATTTTTTGAAGAACCTCCATACTATTTTCCATAGTGGCTGTACTAGTTTATATTCCCACCAGCAGTGTGAGGGTTCCTTTTTCCTCCACAGATTACGCATTTCCTAATTGCACCCCAAAAAATAGTTTCAAGTAGATAAATATTTGTTTGCTAAAGGGGAGATGCTAAAGGGGAGACTCTCTTGATAAAACAGGTAAACTATGATATTAATTCTTAAGTTGAGCCATTTGAAATTTCCAATATTCAAGGGTTGTGATTTGTAAAAAGAAGCAATTTCATGTTTTACTTGGTAACTATTAAATTATACTGAAAAAAGAAAAGATACTTTCATGTATGTATTTTAAACATTTTTTTTCCCCAAGTGTCCTACCAGTTACAACTCTTCATCACGGTTAACCTCCAAATTCCTGCAGTGGTACCTATATAACTATGTTGTGTTATATATTTGACTCTGTTAACAATTTTATTGAACTTAAGTGATTGTTCTCACTTTGCTTACTCTTTGGTCTTTGGTGGTTAAGCTGCTAAATTTTGGTGAGAAATATTAAAATTTAAGTGTGGAATGCAATTTAAAATTGGGTAAGACATTACACAAAAATAATATCCTCCCTACTAAAAAGGAAAGGAAAAAAAATAAACAAAAATGACTTTATGAAAACTTCTAATTTCTAGGTTCTGCTTAGTTTACCCTGACCTTTTAGATTTCTGGCTTCATTAGTACTCAGGAAGCTGGTAAATACACCTTCCTCTCATATTTTAATGATCAGTAGAAAAAAAGTGAATAATGTTTAAATTCAGTCTTGATTATTGGATAAAAATTACCAAAATAACTTAGGGGATATGAAAATCATGATTATGCCGGAAAAAATGGTCCTTTGCAGAAGAAAATGATATGTGAAGAATTTTTTTCATAAACATTCAAAGTTGTATTCATATGCTCTTTCTCTTTAATCAATTTTTATTTTACTATGATTAAAATATATTGTGGAATAAATTATGAAGAACAGTGACACAATAGCCCCAAATAAGTAGTATGGAGAGAATTATAGAATTGTAGCTTAGCTTCAACTTAGTGTGAGCAACCTCCTCCAAATAATATGTTCCCTCAAGAGAGCTTGGTTAAAGGGTAGTTTATGCTCTTAAATGTTCAACTATAGTTAAAAGACTAATTTTTGAATGAGTATTTTACTCTCACTGAATGAAAATTGCACTAACTGCACACAAGATTGCTGCACACAAGAAAGGCCAAGAGATTCTGCAATATTAACCATGGGTTATCAATAAATAATCCTAATATGTAATATCCTGGGTCATACACGTCAGCAAAATGACTACTAATGGAAACATGCCACTGGGATTTTTATTGCCTCTAATCTAAACTTTTATTTATTTATTTATTTATTTATTTATTTATTTATTTATTTATTCATTCATTCATTTATTCATTTATTCATTTATTCATTTTTAATAAAATTAATTAAGTTCCCTGACAAGTTTTATCATAAGGCATGCACCCAAACTAATTAAACCTGTGTTCTTAGGGATTTATGACTTATGGTTGATTGACTTTGTAACTGTACTTATTACATGCTAATCTTCTAGCTTTATAACCCCTGATATTTTGGGCTTTACAATATTCCTCTCACCAGATAATATCTTTAAGAATGTGTTCACAGAAACAATTGTGACTCCAAAGTACAGATTTAAAATGTCCTCCGTGTTGCAACAACGTTCACCATTATATAGCAATAGGAACACTTCACTTGTAAGAGAAACACTATAGGGCAATGCTACAATGCATCCTGGCCACACCATCATTAGACTTCCAACCACACGAGGGCAGGTAATATATGTTCATAAGTCACAGAGGAATAATTACAGGGAATGAATTGTAAATTGTAATAACTTTTCTGGATCTGATATCATGGTTTAAAATAGTTGTGATAATTGAGAGGGGCTAAATATCTGGTATTTCAAGCTATTAAAAATGTAAATATTTTATACAATATCTTGAATTTACATATTTTATAGAAAGCTGTTATCCGATGCAAAAATTTAATAATAAAAATGCACTATTGAAAAAACTTATGATCAGGTTTTTCCTCTACTTTTACTTTGTAAAAGTGAACTAAATCTAAGACCATTTGAAATATTATCTTTTAAATTATGTCCTGCTTATCAGTTTCCTCTAGCAGTCCTCTGTTTATTAAAATTTGATTCTGTCCTCTGCTGTGGAATACCAACAATTCCTTCTTTGGACCACCAATTATAAACTCTATCAAGATTAGGTAGATTATAGTTACATAGTTCTTATATGTACACTATTTATTTGATTTAGCTCATTAAGTAAGCTCTTAATTAAAACCTACTTCCATCATCTAAGCCTGCTCTCTCTTTTATCTTCAGCAACGAAGAGTCCCGAGTTCTTATTTCCACATTTCACTATTACTTATACTCCCAGTGTCCAGTGAAAATATTATCATTTCCACCTCAGTGAAAGAAAAATAAAGCTTGTTCTATCTATCTGCACACATTAGGTTTAAAGAAAAGTTTCATACTCTGTTACAAAACTCCTGACCTGGTAATCAATCTTCTGGATTCAGCTCAAAAATCTGTAGCTAAATCAATGTTTTTGAGTCTTTTACTTCATGAGACAGAAAAAACAAAACAAAACAAAAAAGCACTTGAGCTGTTGGAAAGCATATGCCTCGTCAGTATTTCCAATATTCTTTAAATCAGCAAGAAACAAACTCTGCAAAAAAATTTGCAAAACGTGAAATAGGCTCCACTTTTCCTTACTGCAAGTTAAACATTTGATAGTCATTTGTGTACTAGTTAAGAAGTAGAATAGGGGAGTGCGTGAGCTTAGGTACTACCAGTGAAAAGTTAACAGAGTGAAGGTTCCTGCTGTTTTAACTTCTATGTCAATAAAGAAGAGAGTGTCTACCAGGTGGTAGCCTTGTCACCACCAATAGTCATGTAGTGGGAACACCTATGCATGCAACAAGAGGTCATGTGAGAGTGTGTGCTTGTGCAAGCACGCATGCGTGCACACACACACACACACACACACACACACACACACAGCCAGTCAGAACTATCAGCAGTACCGCTAAACATTTGTTTTTTTTTTAAATTGTGGTACGTATAATATATATGGTGTCAAAAAATGTATACACATTTTAAGAAGGAAAAAACTATTAAAATTGTAATACTCAGTATATATCGATAACAAAAGATGAACACAAATCAAGTTTGACTTCTGCAATTGCAAGAGGTGCTCAAAGTGGTTAGCATCAGTGTCCAGACACTTCTGATTATGGTGAACTACTGCTTGATCAACACTGAACAGTGTCCACTTGTAAACATTTTTTTTGGCACCATGGGTATAGATATAGGTATAGGTATAAGTGTAGACATCATAAACTTTACCATTTTAACCACTTTTAAGAAGAATCATTTGCTTTGATATGCTTTTATCTCTAACAGCCAGATTACTGAGGGCTTACAGTTTTTGAACTTTAGGTCTCATAAGTAGCAAAGTCTCCATATCAAGTGTATGACCTGCATTACAGGCCTGTTTCCCTATCTGACTTATGCCGGAAAACTGCATGCAAAAACACAAGGCACTGAATGGTCACAGCAAACTCACAATATCATAATCTTAACCAATGCAAAAATTCACTAATGATTAGAAGAGGATACTAGCAAACAACAGACACAGATGAAGCATCAAATTATCCATCTTTTGAAGGGATCTAAGGCATCAAACATGGCTTCAAAAAATGTCCCTGTTTCTGCCTTAAGGCATGTTTGTCATCTCAAAGTATCAGATGAGATCTAGTGATGTGTGCAGTATGGCTTAGAGACAAAAAATTTGCTCAGATTCAGGCATGTTGGTATTTATACTTCATTACTCATTCAGATTGAGAGCCCACATGAACAACTTTTGTTCTTCAACCAACTGTAATCCATAAATTCGTAATTTCACATGTGCTTATTATAAACAACGGAGACAGACCAGATATATTTTTGTCAAACATTCTTAGAAAATGACTTTCTTGGTTATCACTTGGCTGAGAAATGGCAACAAGTGTTGACAAGTGCTGTGTTTCCCCGAAAATAAGACCGGGTCTTATATTAAGGTTTGCTCCAAAAGACGCATGTTCAGAGGATGTCATCCTGAAAAATCATGCTAGGGCTTATTTTCCGGTTAGGTCTTATTTTCAGGGAAACACGGTAGGTCTAGTTAAAGTCAAAATGCCTCTCACAACCCTGGGCGTGGAAAGCTAGGGACAGAACTGCTGCCAACACTTTTCTCCCCATAGTAGGACATGGGAATTTCTGAGTTCAAGTCCAGCTCCATTGTTGGTTATCTGTGTGATTTGGGGCAAGTTGCATAATTTCTGAAAGCCTTATTACCTCATGTGTGGAGTGAGATCCACATGTAGTTCATAAAGCTATTGACGATTAACAATGAGCCAATCTCATCAGGTCCTTCCTTACAGTGACTTCAATAGAAAGAAAAAACACACAGGTAGCAACCACTCTGATATAAATTTGGCAAACAGTTCTCTAGATACACACTCAAACAGAATTTTACAGATGAAACAGAAGGTAAATTCTGCCTGTTTTTCACACATATATCCTCATCTCCTAGAACAGTGATGGACATGTTGTGAGGCAGTCATTAATATTTTCTTGCCTCTGTGATTAAGTGAATAAATGAATGAATGAATGAATGAATACAGCTTAGGGACTATCCATTCCTTTCTCTGGATTGCTCTAAATGAATATCTTGAAGTTAAAACTATATCACATCCATACTACATATGTAAATATCAAAACATTTAAATTTACACAATGATGTAATAATTGGTTACTTGTTTTTTTTAAATCATTATTACATTTTAGAAATGTATCCTTTTTAATACATGTTTCATATATATCATAGACAATATTCCATCATATTCTACTGAAGATACGTGATGAGATTCTATCTAAATTTTCTCTATTATAAGGAATACTACTAAGAACATCCTTCTGCATATATCTTTGTGCATATGCGAAAATGGTTCTCCAAGGAATATACCATAAAAGTGGAACTATTGGATAATAAAACATCTTTTTTCTTAGTTTTACTGTAAATTAATAAAATTAATGACCCATACCATTATGATTTATATTTCTAATGTCATGTTAAAGAAAACCTTCATTATTTCAATGCCAAAGAGATGGGATCCAATAATATCACAGCAGCAATATGTTCTTATTACTGTTTTAATTTTTAACAATCTGAAAAGTACAAGCTACACTTTTTGTTATTTTAATTTGCACTTACTCAGCTACAGCTAAACTTGGGTATTTATTTATAAGTTTGTTGGTCTTTGGGATTTATTCTAAAAGCTTATTCATACTTGCTGTTTTACTTCATATTGCATTTTTCTTGTCAATTCGTAAGAGCTCTTTAATTATTATATGCAGTAATCCTTTGACTATTACCTATAGTGCTAACCTGTTATTCATAGTTTTATTTACATATAGACTTTTTGTATTGTGGTTTGGGGTATGTTGGATTTTAAAATTGTGATATGGCCAATATTTCTATCTTTCCTGTTCATGGCACCTTAATTCTCAGTCTTGATTAGAAAAGTTTCTCCCACTCTTACATGTTGAATATTGTTACCTAAATGTCTTGCAATATTTTAATTATTTTATGTGTAATGTTTAATTACTCAGTCCATCTACATTTTATCATTTTGTGGCAAATGAGTCCACTTTTACTTTTCCCAAATAGACAGCCTGTTGTGTTAGCACAATTTATTAAGTAATCTATCTTTTTCTACTGAATCAGACTATTACCTTTGTCAAATGTTCACTTCTATTATAAACGTAATGACAAACTGTTAATAGAACTCTTAAGCCAAATCATTAGTTACCAAACACAGGTGATTTTGCCCTGTGGGGACATTTTTGGCTGCCACAACCAACAGGGTAGAGGTCTCAGAGGCTGCTAGGCATCCTACAATGCACTGACCCCCAACAAAGAACTGGGGGGACATCCCTGCCCCCCAACAAAGAATTACCCAGCCTAAATGGCAATAGTAATAAGATTGAGAAACCTTTCCTAAACCCAAGGATGTATGCATCTATATTCCTGGATTTGCCTGATATGTGCCAAATTAAGATAAAAATGGAATATTAAGATGGTACCTGGTTATCATAATTGTCAATAGTGAAATGGCTCCTTAATGACCTACAGCTACAATTAGATGGAGTTCAGTTGGCAAGTGTTCCCAGAGAACATATGTGATAAGTACAAATAAAAGATTGGTAAGGATAGAGCTGGAAGCTCCCCTAAACTAAAAGGGCCCATGCAAGCTTCTAACATATTTCTTTCTTTTTTTTTTTATTCTTCTTCTGTCTAACATATTTCTTGCAACCAAGTGTGCCTTATGGAGTGGAATGACCAGTAAATTGAATGTGACAAACTGTG
The DNA here is from genome assembly GCF_057876585.1 of Rhinolophus sinicus. NCBI lineage: Eukaryota > Metazoa > Chordata > Mammalia > Chiroptera > Rhinolophidae > Rhinolophus > Rhinolophus sinicus. The sequence goes on from NC_142501.1 coordinate 81,908,662, forward strand.
AAATCTCCTGCTGTAGTTGCTGATTCACTCGGAGCACTCTTGCCTGCTGTATCCTTGATATAGCAATGTAAATTGAGAACACAGTGTGTCTTGTGAGTCTTTTCATCAAATCCAAATAAAGGAGTATCTAGTTTAGTCAGTAGTCATGTTGAATGCGTGATTGTTTCTTATTCTGGATTCTCTCTACTGTGACATTGACCCATTTTCTTATCCCAACACCAAAAACATATTGACGAGGATTCCTTATTTTAGAGTATGTTCTGATAGTATGCTAAGAAACCTGCTCACTATTCTCATTTTCATTATCTCCTAGATAGTCTCCTGCATTTCTCCTACATTTGAATATTAATTTATTTTACCTAATTCTAAAAGGAGAAAAACAGGAAATTTTTCAAAAGTGTTGAAATTCTAGCTGGGATTGCTTCAAATCATATATATATATACACATATATTATGCATATATATATGCATATATATACATACATATGATATATATACACATATATATCATATATACAGACATATATAGATATATATGATATATATATCATATATACATATATATCATATATAGAGACATATATATAGATATATCATATATATAGACATATATAGAGAGATATATATAGATATATAGAGCGACATATATATGTATATGGTATTTTGACATTCAGTCTTCCCATCCAAGAATGGAATATATTTCCATTTTTTCTCAGTTCTTTATACTTCCAATTAAGGTTTTATAATACTCTTCACATTGTTTCTAAGCCTTTCTTATTAAATTTATTCCAAAGTATTTCACAGGATGTTCTAATGTTAAACTATCCAAGCATCCATGGAGTTAAACCCAGACAGACAGACAGATAGATAATGCATTACTGGGTTTAGTTTGTTAATATTTTATTTAGAAACATGCATCTGGATTAGTGATTTTGACCCATGATTTTCCCCTCTCATTGAATACTTATCCGGTTGGTTTCTGAAAATTCTGTTCAAAAACGTATCAATAACTGTATATCAAATAGTTATTTCTAAATTTACAAATTTGATGGAAAGAAACACGTAGCACTTGAACAACAATCAACAAAGGCAAAAGTCACTTATCTCAATAAAAATTTACAATAATATGTAGATAATTTGAAAAAAGCTGTATTTTTAATTAGAGAACTGTTATCTTCACTTCCGTTTATTCAGATATATTTTTAATTAAAGCTGCCCTTAAGAAATGCATTGTAAAGTATTAATATTTATTCTTACATAGAGTGTAAACCTTTGTACTTTCCTGAAAAAAATTACATTCTTAAGTACAAACACAGTAAGTAGCTGGATCCAGCACAGGTATCGCCAAAGGTATTTTCTTACACTTAAGAATTAATCTGATACTGCCCACCCTCTAAATTGGAGAGTATATATAAAAGTGCCAGCACAACTAAGAAAGCTACACAACAAGTCTTAAAACTATCATTTATTTTTGTTTCACATAGCTCTATATAGATAAGATTAAAGATCCTACTGATGGAAAATGCCACAAGTATTCAAAATTTGAAATAACAAATGAGAGAGACCCAAGCAATTATGATTCATAGGATTTACTGATGTAAACTCATCCAATTTCAGTGATATCTTAAGCCTCAAAATACCTGGGTTGCTGGTGAAAAAGTCAGTCTCTGCCACATCTTGTAAATCATATTTTGAAAATTATCTCAGGTAACTCCGCTGTAGGTGGAGCCAGAGCATATTTGGAGAAACACATTAAATGGTCTAAATGCATCGGTTCACAGATACTGATGGCTACCTATGAGCGTGCCTCTTCACTACAGAAATTATTTTATGGTTTCATAGTATTTAAATTACTACACTAAAAGAACTTAGGAAAATCATAATGAACATGATGGTTTAAACAAATATTGTGTTTATGTTTAACGTACTCTGTATGAATTATACAGCGGGTCTTTTTTTCTTTTAATTGGCAATCTAGCTGTAGATATTCTTTTTAACCATCATACTGAATTAAGGAGAACACCTCAATACTCAAATATTTTGAAACAATAGAAAATAATTTATTCTATGAAAAAAAATGGCTGGCAAGTCAGGTAAATAATTTATAACTACCTTAAGTGCATATTTGTGTGTGTGTGCACGCGCGTGCACGCACACATGTGTAGCAATTAACTTTGCTCTAAAACTGCTACTATTAAGCAGTAAATTTGTATACATATGTATACAATGTGTGGAGCTTAAAAATGGGAATCACTGTAAACCTTAAGGAAAAAAGTATTATGCTGTATATCATGATCGAACATTTTAATTCTTATTTTGAAGACATGGGATCTCTGCCAGTGGGGCAACTAAATAAGGACTCCACTGTAGGCTGTTGTTGTCTGTATTGGCCAGATTTGTATATGATATCATTCATTCATTCTCTCTCTCTCTCTCTCTCTCTCTCTCTCTCTCTCTCTCTCTATATATATATATATATATATATATATATATATATATATATATATACACACACACACACACTCACATAAACAAATATATTAATTCTCTTCTTAATTCCCTTTTATATATCCATATGTTAATATAATATCATATATAAAATATATAATGCATAATATCAGTATATTCATTATCTTCTTAATTCTCTTGATATGGAAGAGAGAGAGATCCCAATAGGTAGCATTGTCATGGGAGATGAGAACTGATTTATTTTTACCTTTTGGTTTGTAGTCACCTTCCTTTCGTCACTCTATGTACAGGATAGAGGAGGTAAGAATCCTGGGAGCAATGCCTCCATACGATTATAGTTTTTCTTGAGCAGCCCTTGGTCAAAGATGTTTTATACACTGTGGGCTATACTAGCTGAACATTTCCTGGACAAAAGGAAAAACAGAGCCTGTCCTCAGTTACTATCTGCTCTACAGTTTTAGATTGAGGGCAGATTCTACCAAGGGAACAGTGAAGAGGGAAACATTTTTCAGACACCCACCCCCATCTGCTGGTCAGATAAGGATGAATAAAACAACTTTCCATTTAAAATCATGTCTGGTTAATGATCAGCCTTTTATCATTTCCCATTAAGATGTAGATAAAGACTTCAAAAGAAAAATAAAACATAACAAATAAAAGCCAGACAATTGTTAGATTCTAGCACTAATTTCCACTAAGTGCAACATCCATAAAACTGAAACTAGAATATCAGTTATGTCACATTTTTCCTAACATAAAAAAGAAACGGAGAGCTCCTCATAGATGTCTTCCCCTTTTCAATTTTTTACCCCTGGCCAGAGTTCTAGGGTTTGTGTGAAAGAAAAAAAAATTGGGCAACTGTCCTGTTGTGTAGCTATTGCTTTTCAGATAGTCAAAGTATGTGGCCCATCCAAAAGCAGAGGTCATTCTATTGTCTATTCTGGGACTTTGATTCATAGAAAACACACTATTTAGCAAGTGATATTAGTGACATCACATGGCAGTGTTGGTAGTGTCCTTTCAGCAGGTGAACACATTTATTGTGATAAGCCACATCATCTCCATTCCCACCTCCACCCATCCCCAGGAAAAGATGCTGGAATGAAGACAGGAGGAACATGAGGCCTGAAAAAGAAAATAATGTAGTATCTACCAAATCAGAAAATATGAAGTAACTATTGATAAAATTGACAGAATAAAAGTAAAAACAACCAGGCAATCAAAATCCCACAATTGTAACAAATCCCACAATTGTAACAAATCCCACAATTGTAACAAAGTTAAAAGATAAACAGAAAACTGGGTGAAAACATATGCTACATTAATGGAAAGTAAATGCCAGTGTCTGCATCACCTAGAGTCATTACAATGGGAACAAAAATATAATGAACACTCCAGGAGTAAAACAAAGAATCTAAAAACCTAAAATTCACAAACAGAGAAAAACAGCAGCTAAAACAACACAACGATACTGTTTCGCCACTTAAACAAATTATCTTCAAGTAAAAACAAATTATTTCATCTGATAAATTAGTGGAAGGAAGGAAGGAAGGAAGGAAGGAAGGGAGGGAGGGAGGGAGGGAGGGAGGGAGGGAGGGAGGAAGGAAGGGAGGAAGGAAGGGGAGGGCAGGAAATGAAAGAGAAAGAGAGAGCGAGAGCGAGAGCGAGAGAAAGAAAGAAAGAAAGAAAGAAAGAAAGAAAGAAAGAAAGAAAGAAAGAAAGAAAGAAAGAAAGAAAGAGAGAGAGAGAGAGAAGTAGTAAGCATAATGCTAAACGTCAGTAAACATTCTGTATAATTAATTATTTAACACACTGTTTTGAATGTGTAAATTTATAAAACCTACCAGGGTAACAATTTAGGACTCAAGAGTTCTATAAATATTTATAAGTAATCCTACTGCTTGGAATCTATACTAATAAGTAATATACAATAAGGAAAGAATAGTCATAGGCATATTTATTTACTGAAGCATTATTTCTAAAAAGAGAAATTTAGAAACTAATGTTTATGGATAGGAGAATCAGTAAATTATCTTACATTAATATGATGATTTTCATGCAGCTTGTTTATAGATAAAATAATAACACACTTAGGTTGCAGGTTAATATGTAATAGTATGTTATTATAATGCAGAAAGAAACCCGAAGGAAACAAAATGAGAATGAAGTACATTAAAAGGCTAACAGTGGTCATCTCTGAATCTCTGCTGTTACCGCAGAGGTTTTTCCCACATAACCCTTGCCCCGACAAATGCATAGCCTCCCCCATTATCAACATCCCCATCCAGAGTGGTGCATTTTTTACAACTGATGAGCCTATACTGACACACAATCACCCAAAGTCTATAGTTTAGCTTAGGGTTCATTTTTGGTGGTGTACATCCAATGGGTTTCCACAAATACATAATGACATGTATCTACCATTACAGTATCATACAGAGTATTTTCACTAAAAGCCTCAGTGTTCCACTTATTCATCTCTCCCTACCCCCCAACCACTGGCAACCATGACTAATTTACCATCTCCATAGTTTAGCCTTTTCCCGAATGTTATAGAGTTAGAGTCATACAATATTTAGCCTTTTTAGGTAGGTTCTTTCACTTAGTAATAAGCATTTAAGGTTCTTCCTTGTCTTTTAATGGCTATTTGATTGCATTTTTGTTTCTTTGGTATATATGTAGTTTATTTGAGAGGTGGTGTCTGCCCTGAATAGCTTTTCCCTTCTTCTAAATACAGTGTCACCCACTTCCTTTGTGGAGCTGTCTTTCTCTTCCCATTAGCACTGTCAATCAATTGATCCTGTCTGTCCTAATTAATGATAGGCATGTGACATGCACAAAGAGACAAAGAGCTGTTCCAGAATATAGATCAACATCAAGAAATTCACGCTTTGAAAAAGTAAAGAGAAAGCTGAACTACAGAGTATGCTCAGCGACGTAGGTAAGGTTCCTGACACAAACCCTTAATCTGCCTGTACACTAGTAACAACAGTTGGTGCAGCTCAGCTGGTTAAGTAACACTTCTCCCAGTTCAGGGATTACGGGGTACATGACCCGAGTCGGTACAAAAGTACTAATTTCACAGATATCACCACACAATGAGAGCTGGTTTAGAGAGGGCCTTTTGAGATTGTGTAAAATAAGAATGAGTCAGAAGCTGAAAAGGGGACATTAAAATTAGCAGATGTCACCTACTATAAGAGAAAGTCAGATACTATAGGTATATTAAACAATGGTATATTAATTAGGATTTTCCACAGAAACAGAATAGGGGTGTGTGTGTGTGTGTGTGTGTGTGTGTGTGTGTGTGTGTGTGTGTCTGTCTGTGTCTGTGTACATATAAATTTATATGAAGAAATTTATTATAAAGAATTGGCTCATGCAATTATGGGGGCTGAGAAGTCCCAAGAGCTACAGTTGCCAAACTGAAAACCCAGGAGAGCTGATGGTGTCGCTGTAGTCTGAGTCATAAGACCTGAGAACCAGAAGACCCAAAGGTCGGAAAATCGACTGGCTCCACACCCAGGAAGAGCTGATGTTTCAGGTAGAGTCTGAAGTCAAGAAAAGACCAACGTCCCAGCTCAAGGAATTCGGTCAGGAAGAGTTTTCCCCTCATTCAGCCTTTTTGTTCTTTCCTGGCCTTCAACTGACTGGATGAGGCCCACCCACATTGGGAAGAGCAATCTGCTTTACTCAGTCTACTGATTCAAATGTGAATCCCACTCAGCAACTCTCTCACAGACACTCCCAGAATAATATTTGACCAAATATTTGAGCACCCTGTGGCTCAGTCAAGTGAACACATAAAATTAACCATTACAAACGGTAAGAAAAATAGTCAAGTACAAAGATATGAAATGAATAGTCCTGAAATTGATATCAGATAATCTCATTTCTTATTCCTTTCAAATTAAAATGATCGACAACCTAAAACATATTTTTTAGCAATAAATTGATTCTTTAAACAACATTGCTATAACAGATTATTTAGAAAACCAAGATTAAAAACAAACAAACAAACAAACAAACAAAAACAGACATAAGTGTAGTTATCCTGATAATGTGGCAGTGATGGTTCTAGAGTCATAATTACCATGTTCTCTGTGGCCAACCTCACCCCCCCATGCATTCCTATGAAAGACACCACTCCTGGAGTAGCTTGAATATCACTGGACAGGATGATTCAAAAGTTGTCTCTAGCTTCAAAAATCTACAATTCATTATATTTACTGGTAAGGATAATTACTCTCATAAATTTCTCAGAAGAACCTCATGGAGGCAAAGAACTATAATAGGCAAATATTTGTTCAGAAAACATTTCCCTCAATGCATGTTTTCTTTCACTTAAGAATATACAGGAAATATAATATATGGAAAATATCCCCACAGGAATAAAGCCCAAATAAAAGAATGGAAGAATATTGATACAGATATAAGTGTGGAATGAAAATATTTTCCGTTAAATCTCATCACCTTAGTTCCAACGGAATGGCAATAAATCCATCCCAGCCAGTCTCAACATGAATTTTGGCCTGATAAGAGAGCCATTTAGTCACTTTATTGTTCTGACTTTGCACATTTTCCCCATAAAAACAGATTTTAAGACTCCAAATGACTTTCAGATCACTGATTCTACTACCAGCTGTTGCATTACAATGTTAGTTTTTGGCTATGAAAGGTATTATTGTGTACTCCATATTTATTTTTTTGGCACATCTTTTTAACAGGTGCTATGCAGTAAAGAGAGGCTAAGCATTACGAGGCATTAAAGGTGCTAGAGAAAAGATTGTTGAAATAAAACTAACTTCTTTCATTGGAATATACTTGCTTCTTGGCACCTATGCCTTGACTTTTTAGCTATCATTTGATCAATCTATGCTCGAATCTTTGGTTGCTGTAGCAGTTGGTTTAGAAAAGCTGCCTGGCTTTAGTTTCCATACAAATGTGCCATTGCTTGAATAGAGAATAAAGGCTATCCTCAAGGTATTTATGCAGGAAAGCATTGGTCCTACTATTGATAATCCTAAAGCTAACTGAAGGCTTTTTAAAAAATCACATAAAATGATTTATGGGCTACTTGTTCCAAATAAAATTGTTTTAAAACAATTCACGAGAAGATGTTGAAAATAATAATTTGGGCGAATTATTTTTGTGTGAAGTAAAAAAAAAAATTGTGAAAGTCACTAGAATGTATTTGGGCAGAAAATCACTGCATAGATTTTTCTACCTCCTCTTAGCAAATATTGGCTTTGTAGATTTTTTGAAATTTTGAGTTTTCATAGCTCGAGGTAACTTTCCATTTAAAAATGCACTCCAAAAAGAGATAAAGGAAGGTTCACAAAAGACACCTGGCTTATTCAGAGACCTGAGTTATTTCAAAGTGGATTTCTAAATGGAATCACTCTATTCATCTGTAAGGTGCAGTCTACTTTGGCCATAGAAACCAGATTTTGTAGTACAAAAAAAAAATTTCTTCTCAAAATAATATTTATAACATGTTTTGAAGCATAGCTCAGTAAAAAAAATATAGTTTTCTTTTTAAAAACTCTTTTTTATATATTTTATTTTATTTTATTACATTTATTGGTGTGACATTGGCTAATTAAATTATATAAGTTTCAACTGTAAAATTCTATAATACATCATCTATGTATTGCATGCGTGTTCACCACCCAGAGTCAGTTTTCCTTCCGTCACCATATGTTTGACCCTCTTTACCCTCTTCTGTGACTCCCAATCTTACCCTCTGTTAACTACTAAACTATTGCCTATGACAGAGTTTTTGCTTGTTTGTTTGTCTTGTTTGTTTTTTGCTTTCAGGTTTCTATCCCACATGTGAGTGAAGGCATATAGTTTCTGACTTTTTCTGTCTGACTTATTTTGCTTAGCATAATAATCTCAAGATCCATCCATGTTGCAAGTGGCAGTATTTCATCTTTTCCTATGGCCAAGTAATTAATTAAGTACACCTGTGAGTGTGTGTTTACTGTATAGTTTCACTTATACATGGGGTCAAAAACAAAAAAGGAAAGAAAAGAAAGAAGAAAAACAGACTCATAAACAGACCAAAGAGATGGCTGCCAGGAGTAGAAGGGGGATGTGTGAGAAAGTGGAAAGGGAACATAGTCAATAATACTGTGATAAGTTTTCGTAATGACAGATGATTATTAGAATTAGTGAGGTGATAACACTGTAAAGTATAAAAACATGGAATCACTATATTGTACACCTGAAATTAAAAAAAAAAACAAAAAAACAAAACTAATATAATAGTTTATCAGCTATACTTAAATAAACTCAGATAAAAAAATAATAATAAAAACTCATTTACCCAACACAAAACAAAACAGTAACAAAAAAGTTTGCTGAAAAACGTATAAATGGAAGTATACACTGCTCCCCCACCCCTACCATACCAGGGTTGTCTGTACAAGGAACAATAAATTTTTCTATTGCTTATCTTCTGTTCATAGAAACTGATCTGGCCTAATGTGTTCTTGAAAGAGATAATGTGGAAGCCTCTGACAGTACAAGATCATCCAAGAATGCATGGATGACTTCTGCATTTAACTCTTAAGTTTAAAAGAAAAAGTGAATTGTTCTACATAAATGCATATCTTTATGTGCATAAAAATAAAGACTACCTTAGGGGTTGGGGGCAAGTGGAGAACACAGAGAAAAACGATGGGAGAAGTTAAAGAAGAGATAGCCAGGCATCAGGCTAGAACCTATGAGCAAAAGTATCCAATAATTCCTGTGGATGGATTAACCCAACGTTGTTTAAGGATGACAATGTCTGCTTTTAATTTTAAGTTGTTAGCAGTGCTGTGAAGTGAACCCCTTCATTAATCTGAAATCTTAAGTTAAGACCATCACAAAATACAAATGTCTTCTGAAGGCTTTGTTTTGGGTTGCTTTTGTGCAAACAAGGGAAATAGGGCTGAGTTGCAAGTTAGGGCAGAGAAAACGGACAGGAACAGCCTCAGGAGGTGAGACAAAGGGGATTTCCAGCAGCATCAGAAACTTGGAAGCCAAATGTGCCATGAAATTATAAGTCTCTGAGAATTCACTAAAACCTGGGGAAGGTCATTGGATGGTGATATCGTTTAATGTACTACGATGTGTGTGTGTGTGTACTTGTGTCTGCGTGAAAGAATAGCACAGCTTCGTCTGATTTCTAAGGTACATATAACACAATGCAACTATATTCAATCACTAAATTAATATAAATAACTATATATAACTTACCCTCTCACGATACATTTTCAAAGACACCAAAATATTAGTAATATTAGCACCAAAATGTACCTATCTACAAAATAGTAATTAGAAAAATACCTCGAAGGAATTTTAAATATTACAAATATGAAGTTCCAGCTTTAAGAATTGGAAAACTAAAGCAAACTGAATTTTTTCTTTTTTTAAGAGAAAAAACAAAGTCACTATACTACATAAAGTTTAAAAGACTAAAACGAATATTAATTTTTAATTGTACCATCATTTTTACAGTAATTTGCACTAAACTTATTGCTTTATTTGAACATAATTTAACAACTTTTAAATACATTAATGCAGTTTTAATGTATGGTATATTTTACTTATATATACTTTAAAATAAACATCTATGCTTTGCGACAGAAAAGTTTTTCAAAACACATTGTACTAACTGTGGTCCGTTTTTCATTTGGTTGTATAACAGATTTGTAAACTTTTATACAAAAAGAATGAGTATTTTGAAATCGATTTAATAAAATATGGAATCCAGAGGGAAAAACAACCACATTGGTTTGTATACAGGACAAAGATTGCCCTCACATCAAACAGTGGGTCAAATGCCCACTACAATCTAGATTATGTCGCAGTGCACTGCTTTTCTTGTAACACTTTCTGTCTGGTGCATTTCATTTGACCTGTTCATGATGTGTCAAAATGAATTACTATGTTATAGTGGTACTCTTGTGAGAATGCATAAATTCTAGGGTGTTTATGTCATTTAACATCAGTGCATAGCTTAAGTGTTTTTATATTATATTTTACGGGACCTGGATTTTCTCCAGATCTGTTGAACTCATAGCAATGGGATCACATTTTGCAAAGTAAGCTGAGTCATGCACCATAAGTAATTAAGCAAACTGGGAGATTATATATATATATATATATATATATATATATATATATATATATAGAGAGAGAGAGAGAGAGAGAGAGAGAGAGAGAGAGCAAGAGAGAGGCACCAAGTGTTCACCTTCAAATAATTTATATACCAGCCCCTCCATAGTAGCCTATCCCATTTATCCCTTATGTCACTAGCACAGTAGTAGAGTTAATAGTCCATTGACAGTCTAATGACCGTGAAGTCGTGCAGCTATTGTTGATATACATAATTATGTAATTAGTTTTAAGAATCTTTGTTATTCTCAACAAGATAAGTGTTTTAATTTATAGTCAGGGAAAACAGACTTACAACAAGATCTATCCCTGGCATGGTACAAAGTCCTATTAAAATACACATATGCTAAGATAGTTCACTTGAGCATTTCATTAATAGGAATTTAATTATTTTACTTCCTTCCCCCCCCCAACATTTTCTGTTCCAGTTGCCAGAGCTAGATAACAAATGACCTTAAACATATAGGCATAACACAACCACTTTATAGACGATTACCTAGGCTGACTGTACACCACCTGAATAATGTAGTTAAGATTCTTACAGTCAGCATGGGCATAGAAGCACCTAAGAGAAAATTATGTTCATTACACAGTGTGCTACCATATGCAGTGCCCACTGTGAGCTGGGCATTGTGCTAAGAGCTGCTGTAGGCTCTAGATAGGAACCAACACATATGCCGGTTTGGGAGCTGTCTGGTAATGGAGCAATGAGATGACTCTCAATGCTGACTATTACAAGATGAATCTGGGAGTGGCTTGGGGAGAGCCAGTGCACTTCAGAGAAGACAGGGGACAGCATCACTCTGGCAGGACCTGATAAGGAGAAACTGAATAACCTTGATTTCCCAAATGCTATCCTATAGGGAGGGTTTTAAAGTACCAAAGAAGAAAATCATTACCAGGTCCTTGTGGTAATTATAATCATTTAACTACGTGTAAGTTTTACAGTGCACTGACAACAAAGGTCGTACCTTGCTACTACATGAAAATTCTGGTAGTTCTTTTTTTTCATTTTTGTATTTTTTGTTGTAAAAAATACAAACACTATTTCCCTGACATTTTGCTTTTGAAAATACAGAGTTCAGAAAGTTTTAAAAGACTGTTGAGAAACATGGCTTTGTAAAACTTCACAACAATTTGGGCCTTTTTATTGTTTTGACACTCTCCGGTATCCCAGGAAATACGCCAGGTTGCACTGTCCCTGGTTTGTACTTTGTGCCTCATTCTGGTAAGTAAACTGTCATTTCTGCCAAACACTTGTGAGCAGTTCACCAAGTCACATATTTTAATTCTGATATATTTATAAAGATAAAAGTTATAGCCACCACGACCTTTTTCTTTTCAAGTTATGCAAGAATATTATTTTTTTATATTATAAATTGATGAAATTATTTCAGCATCACTAAGACTTTGTCTTCTTGGACATAAAGGCATTAGAAATTTCAAACAATAGCCCAAGTAATTAGATATAAAGAAATCATGTCAAATGCAAAAGGAAGTTTTCAAAATTGTTTTCGGTATGGAATATAACTATATAAATTCCATCTCTAGATGATATATAACATACCCACAGGACCCTAGATTGTAACAATTGTCTTTAAACAGAACTTAATATCATGTTTTAGTCAGATTTGTTTTGTTTTGAAGAAATTGGTGTTATTCCACAAAGTGCAAGTCAAGGAGAGGGTTACTGTACAGATTTAAGTAAGATAATGAGATAGCACTCACAGAAATGCAAGAACAGAGCGGAGGCCACAGAAAATTGAACTATAGGTTATTTAGCTTTCAAGGTAACTTAGCTTGAGCTGCCAACACAAAATACCATAGATCGAGAGGCTTAAACAACAGACAGATTTTTCACATGTCTGGGGCCTGGAAGTCCAAGATCACGGTGCCAGCACATGAAATTCTTCATGAGGATCCTCTTCCTGGTTTGCAGCTAGCCAGACACCTTCTTGAGGTGCTCTCCCAAGGTCGGGAGAGAACATGCTTTGGTATCTTTCTCTTCCTACAGGGACACTAATGCCACCCTGTGGGGGGCCTGACCTAAATCTAATCATCTCCTAAAGACTCCACCTCTAAGTACTACCACACTGGGAGTTAGGCCTTCAACATAGAATTTGGGGGTGATACAAATCTTCAGTCCATAACACAAGGCATCTCTAGGGACATCAGGCACAGGGACTTGAGAATACTGATGACAGAAGTTGGTTATGACCGTGACTAAACATTTCCCATCATCCTCCTTTTACCCCAATACCAAGGCCTAATACCCAGTAGATAATCAGTGCATTTGTTCTCCTCTAGTTCTTCAGAAACTCTACTCAAGAACATATCACATGATGCTCTGTTAGTGCTACTTGGAGAAGATATGCAGCTAGTTTTATTCTTTCATCCCTATTGTCTCTTGACTCTCTGAAAGTTTTTAAATCAGTATTAGAAAAATCTTATTTGTGTCTTAGGGATTTTTTAAAAGAGTAAATGTAAAATTTGAAAATAACATATATAGATGATTGCAAATTAAGGTGGATATGTGGCATGAGAGAAAGCATGTTTACATCCAATTTCATGGGAAAAATAACATTAAAACAGTCTACATTCATTTTGAATCTATAACTTATGTTTCTACTTGCACAAAGTTAAATGTTGCATGTGAAAGGTATTTACAAAATCAGATATTCATCAAAAGCAAAAGCCTACCACCATATCCAAGGAATTTGCATTCTCTGCCACTACGTTTTACATGTTTGAAAGAAAATATTTATAACCTTACACATTTGAAAGCAAAATTTACATGTGTAGAGAGTGAATGCATAAATATTTTGTATTTCTCTCACCATTAGTCTTCTTCTCAACAATATTTCCTAACTCAAGTATACAAATGCCACACAAACATAGAGTACTTTTAAATATATTAAATAAACAAACTTGTCCTGTGGCATATTAGGACACATGCTTCATCAGAAAGGTTCAAGGAAGTCTTTTTAAATAACATCGTTTCTGTTTTTCATAATAAAAGAATGCATACCCTTAATATTAAAAACATGGAAAACAAAGAAAAGCATAAATAACCAGGAATAACTTACAATTTTACTACCACAAAATATAAAGGTATCTGAAGCTAACCAGCCTCTAATCTGTTCTTGTTTTGTTTTTTCTCTTGAGAAATGTAGGACATTTCTTCATAGTACATTTTGAATGGAACACATTAGCTTCTAAAATATGGGCATAATTTATTTTGTTGCAGTTTGCTTTACTGTGCTTTTTCAATATGGTGTTTCATACAAATTGAAGGTTTGTGGCTGCCCTACATCAAGCAAGTGTATGAGACTTGCCATTTTTCCAATAGCATTTGCTCACTTTGTTTCTCTGTAACATTTTGCTAATGCTTGTAATATTTCCAACTTTATTATTATTTCTATTATTTGATCTATAATCAGTGATCTTTGATGTTATTGTAATTGCGTCAGGGTGCCACACACTGTGCCCATATAATGTGGAGAACTTAAATGATAAATGTTGTGGGTGTTCTGACTGATCCACTGATGGGCCATTCCCCTATCTCACTCCCTCTCCTTGGGCCTTCCTGTTCCCTGAGACATAACAATATTAAAAGCAGGCCAGTTAATAACCCTACAGTGGCCCCTAAGTGTTCACATGAAAAGAGCTTCAACTCTCTCACTTTAAATCAAAATCTAGAAACAATTAAGCTTAGTGGGGAAGGCATGTTGAAGCTGTGACAGGGCAAAAGCGAGGCCTTTTGCACCAACAGTTAGCCAAGCTGTGAATGCAAAGAAAAAGTTCTTGCAGGAAATTAAAAGTGCTATTTCAGTGAACACATCAATGATAAAGTGAAAAAGACTTATGAGAAGAAAGTTTTAGTGGTCTGGATAGAAGATCAAACCAGCCACACCATCCTTTAAACCAAAGCCTAACTCTCTTCAATTCTGAGAGGTGAAAACGCAGCAGAAGAAAAACTTGAAGCTAGCAGAGATTGGTTCATAAGATTGAAAGAAAGAACCTGAATACATAACATAAAAGTGCCAGGTGAAGCAGCAAGTGCTAATGTCTGAGAAGCTGCAGCGAGCTACCCAGAAGATCAAGTTAATTAATAAAGGTGGCTACTCTGTACAACAGATTTCCAACATACATGAAAATAGCCTTATGTTGGGAAAAGATGCCAGCTAGGACTTTCATAGCTAGACAGAAGTCAATGCCTGGCTTCAAAGCTTCAAAAGCATGGCTGACTCTTATTAGGGGATAACACAGTTGGGGACTTTAAGTTAAAGCCCGTGCTTTTTTACCAAAATCCTAGGTCTGGTAAGAAATATGCATAATCACTCTACCTTTATGCTACAAATGGAACAACAAAACCTCAATGACAACACAAATGTTTACAACATGGTTTACTGAATATTTTAAGCCCACTGTTGAGACCTACTTCTCAGTGGGGAAAAAAAGGTCTTTTTTTTTTTTTTTTTTCAAAAGAAGATGTTTCTTTAAAATAGTATTGCTCATTGGTAGTGCATCTGGTCACCCAAGCTCTGATGGAGCTGTAGGAACGAGATTATGTTGTTTTCAGGCTTGCTAACACAGTATCCATTCTGCAGCCCGTGGATTAAGGAGAAATTTCAATTTTCAAATGTTATTATTTAAGAAATACATTTTGCCATAGATAATTATACCTCTGATGCATCTGGGCAAAATAAATTTAAAACTTTTGGAAAAGATTCACCATTCTGGATGCCATTAAGGACATTGGTGACTTATGGAAGAGGTCAAAATATCAATATTAGCAGGAGTTCAGAAGTTGGTTCCAACACTCATGGATGACTTTGAGGGATTCAAGACTTCTGTGGAGAAAATAACTGCAGTTGTGGTGGAAATAACAAGAGGACTTGAAGTAGAAGTGGAGTCTGAAGATGTGACTTGAACTGCTGCCATCTCATCATAAAACTTAAATGGATGGAAGTTGCTGCTTATGGATGAGCACAAAGAAAGTGGTTTCTTGAGATGGAATCTACTCCTGGTGAAGATTCTTTGAAGACTGTTGAAATGATAACAAAGGATTTAGAATATTACATAAAACTTAGTTGAAAAGCAGCGACAAGGTTTGAGAGAATTGACTCAATTTTGAAAGAAGTATTATACTACTGTTGGTAAAAATGTTAACACAATAGCATTGCATGCTACAGAGAAATCATATGGAAAGAAAGATCCAACCAATGTGGCAAACTTCATTGTTGATTTATTTTAAGAAATTGTCACAGTCCTCACAACCTTCAGCCACCATCCTGATTAGTAAGCAGACATCAACATGGAGGCGAGATCCCCCACCAGCAAAAAGATTATGACGTGCTGAAGACACGGATGATTGTTAGCATTTTTTAGGGATAAAGTATATTTTAATTAAGGTATGTGCATTGTATCTTAGAGATAATATTATTGCACATTTAATAGACTACAATGTACTTAAAAATAACTTTTATATGCACTAAGAAACCAAAATATGTTGATAAAGAAATCAGCCTCTGTAACAACAAAAAGTCACAAATCCTGCAGTAGGAAACATGAATTTATATCTTTAAGAAAGTAATAGATGCTGAATGCTGTACTGGGCACATACTGTGGCAGCTCTGAAACATATATAAACAACATGCTATAAAGAAAACATTTTGAAGCTTATATTTTATGATGTCTGGAGTGTCAGCCTTATCTAAATCTCACTGATCTCCCCCACACCCTGAATATCACAAGACAATTTTTAAACAAGGTCCAGAGTGGTATCTTTGTATAAAAGAAAACTTATAATTAAATAGATAAACAGACAAAGGTATGAATGGTCCCTTCATTTCTTTCCTACATGAAGATTGTAATAAATTATAAAATATTGTTTTAAATTTTGAGTCTATCACCTTATTTTCTGCAGCACTTTGTATCAGAGTTAGTTATGGGAGTACATCTCTCTCTAGACCATAAGCTTCCTGAGGTCAGGGGCCATGCTTCATTTATCTTGGAACCTACTTACTTATTATACACTATCTTGCAGAAGAGTTATTCTCAATACCTATTTGTTGAATAAGTGTTATCCATATACATGCACTTTCTATAAGAAAAGACTTTGCAACATTATAGATTTTAAACTGATTTCCTTTCCTTAAAAGATAATTAATAGTAAGTAGTGTTATGAAGGCTGTATTGCTTGTTACTCTTGATTCAAAATCTAGCAGTTTTGGCCTGCAGTAGGCTAACAAGTAAGTACCTTTTAAATATTGAACTAAAACGTCTCTAACGATTCCACCAAACGAATATTGGTCTCAAGGCAATCAACTCCAGAATCCATTGGCTTTTTCTAATGAATCAACCCTTGCTCAAAATATTATTGAAAAAAAAAATTGACTTCTGTATAAGATTACAGGCTTCACAACATAAGTCAGATTGGCTTCCCTGCTGGTCATCGACCCGTCAAAGCCACTAACTCTAAATTCCAAAAAATTGTTCTGTTATGGCAGAATTTCTATAGTAAAGTAACAGTTGAGAAAGTGTTCAAATAGAAATGTATTCATATGATGTAAAATTTCAGATTTTGGAAACAATTATCAATATATTAATGAGAAAATCAGCTCTTC
This sequence comes from Rhinolophus sinicus, assembly GCF_057876585.1. Taxonomy (NCBI): domain Eukaryota; kingdom Metazoa; phylum Chordata; class Mammalia; order Chiroptera; family Rhinolophidae; genus Rhinolophus; species Rhinolophus sinicus. The sequence goes on from NC_142501.1 coordinate 81,925,929, forward strand.
TGTAATAATACATCGATGCTGTCAATAGAAAAAAAAGTCACAACAAAATGATTGAGCCTAAAGATTTTATTGAATGACAAACTATTTTCAAATGTGTAATATTAGCACAGGTTTGTAATAGTCCTTCTGACCTTTTCTACCGTGTTTCCTCCAAAATAAGACCTAGCTGGACAATCAGCTCTAATGTGTCTTTTGGAGCAAAAATTAATATGAGAACTGGTATTATATTATACTATATTATACCTGGTATTATATTACATATTATATTATATTATATTATATTATATTATATTATATTATATTATATTATATTATATTATATTATATATTATACTATATATTGTATTATATTAGACCTGGTCTTATAGTACAATAAAACCAGGCCTTATACTAATTTTTGCTCCAAAAGACTCATTAGAGCTGATTGTCTGGCTAGGTCTTATTTTAGGGGAAACACAGTAGCTCAAGTTTCATTTCCCTTTCTCTGCAGAGTATCACAAGCCATCTTCCTTGTCTCCCCAAGAATCACAAAGCCTTGTCAATTAATCACAGGGTGATGCTTGGGAAAGTCCTCAGTTTGGACTCATGCATGAATTTTAAAAGCCTATAATCTTGATGAATTACAGAACTAGGGTGTTGATGGTGGCTATTGCATATGTATTGTCTTCCTAAAATACAGTTCGTAATCATGACATCGCACCTGGATTCACTGTAATTCTGCATCTTTGGCTTTTATTTCCACCACAAGAATCTAAGCTCTAACAGCCATGTTATCTACATACAATATATTCTAACGTGTATGTGAGGTCCCACTATCTGCAGTATCTCAAGGGTCATTATCAATTCTTAGTCATCAAATTTATGGGCAACAACCAGGCATGCCCACAAGTGTGGCCTTTTCCCTCCACCAGACATTTTTTAATCAGATAACAAATCAGGGTGAGTTTAGTCAAGGGACTCATTTTCCTCCGGCAGTGATTGTATTAGCTGTCACAACTGGAGCTAAAGTCATGTACTTTAGGTCGCATTTTCCTTGATTCAGTTCTGTTCCTGCCGTTGGCAATATCAGCAGCTGTGATTATTGTAACTACCCCCAGGTGACAGAACTTAGCATTTCATTTTGGGGTGAAAAAAAAAAGGCAGTGAAAAGCGATGGAAGGCTCAGTATCTGTATAATGTTTATGACAATCCCAAGTACCATACAGCTAAAAGAACAAGCATCAGTTAGTCCTGCCGGCCTGGGATAGAAAAGGGCACCTTACATGGGCCATCACTCTGGCAACAGCACATTAACAATTCCTTTTTCTCCCCCAGTAATTTGGTCACATTGGTGGGGGAAAAAGTTGCAGTTATTTCAAATCTTTTTCCAACCTCAGTTTTGCTGAATACCATGTCGGTGTTTTTTTCATGATTCTGTTTTTTCCCTTATTTCTTTCTAGATCAAAGGGAAATCTATGCTTAAAAAGAATCTTTGTAAAATTGATATTTATTCTGTAAGCCAAAACAAACAAAAAATAATAATGATTTTTAAAAATCTGACATATCACCTAAAAAAGAAAAGCTATTTTCTCTAAAAACTTAAGTTATTTGTTTTCTTAGCTAGTGGACAACCCAATGTAAGTTCACATATATGCACCACATCAGTTTCTAAATTATAAAGAGTTTCACAGTTTAAAGTAAAAAACGTTCTCAAACATCAAATATGCTGCATCCTCAGAGCACAATTTACCTGCATTACATTTGTTCTAACAGTGCTCGGGACAAGGGCTCAAGGGGGGAGGTTTGCTTTTCATTTTCTTATTATTTCATCTGGATCCTTCTCTCCCTTACACAGAATCCACAATGTCTTTTGCTGGATAACATTTTTAGGAAAAGCTGACCTTCCTTAAAAGCTTTCAAGACTGAATTATCCTTTTAGATCTGCCAAGAAAAGGAGTGGTGAAGCAGGTAAATAAACACTTGTGTAGAAGTATGCCACGTCCCTTAGGTCCTAACGACACTCTAAAAACTCCAATTTATTTCATAATTTTAAACCAGTTTAATGTAGAGGCTCATGACTTGACACGACAAAAATAAGTTTAGAGAATGTTTGCTTTTGTTTGTGTGAGATCCACCCACCTACCTCACAGTCCCTACGGATGTTATCACCCTTTTCATTTATATGCTGTGCACACATTCACGATTTGACCCTCTGCAAATGAGTTATTAAATGTCCCCAAGCTCTGTCTGCCACACTGGAGATAGCTTAGTGAAAATGACACCTTAGTTACTACAGGTCAACTTTAGAGCCAAGAGGTGAAATCATTAAGTCCTTCTTCTGTGTGCTGATACCTTTCCTTGACTTTCTGCTTCGTGCCCTCTAGGTCAAAGGTCAAGTGGAAGATGCAGCCTTGCCAGCTCCAGGCTGACACTTAAGGATGCAATATGAGCCCTGGGAGTGAAGGGAACGCCTGCTGCCACTAAACTTTTCAGGGGTTTTACACAAATAAACCAAAAATATGCCACTTTTTCTCACCATCGTTTAGTTATGAAATGCAGTTCACTCTATACAGCCAGAGTTACAGTTGCTATAAACACCACAGAGATTTCTTATATGAAAATTGTATCATTTTAATGACAGATCATACTCACAAGGTAAGTTTTCTTTACCTTGTGAATATAAGCAACATAGTGTCTAGACCAAAGAGTTAAAGTTTCTTAAACATTCAATAATTGTTGTAGCTCATAAGAAGATTAAATTGAAAATTTGGGAAAGCTAAAATATCTTTGATTCCTACATCAGTGGTGGTTTGCTCTTTGACTCCAGGGTGTATGTATAACTGATTTACACAACAGCCTGAATTACAGGCAGTAGGGCGTGTGGGGCTATAAACATGAAACATTTTATGTTTCCCAATCACAGCCTTCAACTGTGCCATGATAATGTCATTACGCTGCTCAAAGCCCTATAGCAGGTGAAATGCCAGTAGTCTCACAATGGCCTAAAATGGCTGCATCGTCTCCACCCTCCCCTCCTCACCCTGGCTACTTGTCTTCTCTCCTCTTTCACTATTCTTCCTGACCTCCTTGTTCTCAATTAAACATGATAGTCATGCCCTTGCATAGGACTTGGCACAGCTGTTCCTGTGCCTTGAATGTTTTCTAACTCCCTTTGTCTTTGTTTAAAACCCATCCTCTCATTGAGATCCACCTTGACCATACTACTTCAAAGTAAAACTTCTCTTTCTATCAAACACCCAATTTCCCTCACCTTGCTTTTTTTTTTCTTTTCTTTTTTTTTTCCATACCACTTTTCACCTTCTAACATACAATGTAACTTACTTCTCATGGAAGCCAGTTCCTTCCATTAAATCTCTTACTGGTTCTGTTTCTCTGGTATAACCCTAACAGGTACAATTCCTATATAGCCAACCCTCTCAATTGTGTTGAGGCTGTTGGAGCAGGCATTGGGGAAAACAACAAAAAAACTTTTCTTTTTTTTTGTAAACCTACTAGGTGTTGTGGTTTATTTTACTCACACTCACTGGCTATTGATGTTTCTTGTGTGGCAGACTATATAATTAATTGCTGGCTGGACATATGAGAATTTTTAGGTGTGCAGCAGAGATTTTCCTCCACTATGCTCAACAAAAACTTGTTTTATAGCCTCTTGATTCTGCATTTTCCTCATCTGGAAGGCTTCCTTCTTGCGTCAAGTCCTGCAAAATGGTTCAAGCCTTGGTATTTCTGTACCAACCACCGACTCATCACTTGATTTGCCCTGTGTATGTCTGAGCAGTCCTCTGTTGCTCAGGCATACACAGGACAAATCAAGTTTGCTACCAAAATCCAATTTGAGAATTGGTCGGTATTCTATCCATCTCACAGCCATTACTGATTTTCAGGAATTTTCAACCTACTTAGTTGGCATAGAGCAGAGCTATGCAGTGCAAGCACACGAAAGACAGAGCCCCAGCAATTCCCCTGTAGAGCGATAATTCCTAACTCTCACTGTTATTTGACACATAGAACTCTGAATATGAGTATGTAGGCTAGGGGCGGAAAATCATTGTAATGATGAGCTAACATTAGGGCCAGTTCTGCAGCCACTTAGTAAATCCTGAAAAGATGCATCGGCTGGTGTGGTATTGGGCTCTCTTTGGGATATGGGCTACTTTGTGCCATTTGTGTTCAGGTATGAGCCATTAGCCAAATTGCCAGGTAGCAGGAAAAGTCTCATTCAGCATCTGGTTATAAGATTCATCCATAGTGAAAAAGGAACAGAATTCTGCTACATGTTACAACACAGATAAACCTTGAAACCGTAATGCTCTAGGAAACAGATCTGATAGGAAAGGAGAGATATTGTATAATTCCAGTTGTATGGTGTACGTAGAAGAGTTAAATTCATAGAGACAGAAAGTAAGATTGTGATTTCCAGGGGTTAGGGGAAGAGGGGAATAGGGTGTTACTGTTTAATGGATGCAGAGTTTCTGTTTGGCGTGATAAGTTCTGGAGATGGATGATGGTGATGGTTATACACCAGTATAAATGTACTTCGTGCCATTGAGTTGGACACGAAAAATGGTTAAAAGGTTCACCCAATAAGAACTTAACTTTGGATGATGTATTCCTTTCCTGTGGCTACCGCAATATATTACTACAAATTGGGTAACTTGAAACAACAGAAATGTATTATCTCACAGTCTGAAGGCCAAAAGTCTGAAATCAAAGTGTTGGCAGGGCCACCTGCCTCCAGAGGCTCTGGGATAGAGTCTGTTCCCTGCCTTTCAGCCTTGGTGACAGCCAGTGTCCTGGGCTTGTGGCTCTGTCACCTTCTCCTGTGTGTCAGTCTCCTTTGTGTGTCTCTCTCGTAAGGAAACTTGCATTAAATGTATGGCCTACCCAGATAATCCAAAATTAGCTTGTCTCAAGATCCTCATTTTCTTTACATTTACAAACACCCCTTTTCCAAATAAAGCAACAATCACAGATTTCTTGGCTTAATATATAGATGAATCGTTGGTGGGGGGGGGCACCATGCAGCCCACTACAAACCACTGTGTACCTGATTATTTTTTTCCTTAATCCCAAATAGTTTATTTAAGAGTAACATATGGGAAAATGTCATTTAAATTGCCTTTAAACTGGACTCTTGGTTTCCACCCATAGCTGTCTTATGATCTCTTATCGATCCACAGAGAGCATAACTCTTAAAATATAAGGGAAGACCTGTTACTGTTTTGCTGAAAACCCTTCAAGGATGCCCATACTCTTCCACCCCGGTCTTACAACAGCATGAAAACCCAGATGTTTGTGTGTGCCCACTAGGCCCTATAAGGTACACTGCGTCCCTGTGTTACTGAAGAAGAGATTCTTAGTATCATCACAGGAAAGAATTCAAGGATGTATCAAATAAGTCACGTGAACAAAGCCGCACAAGCAGTGGATTGATTTTTATAAAAATGAAATAGGACACTTTCAAAATGGCATGAGCGTGGGCAGGCCCATAAGAGCAACTGCACAGAAGAACAAAGAATGTTAGGATTTTATTCAGATGATAAATATCTTATTCAGATGATAAATATCACAAGATAGTAAAGATTTCAGGCTGGTGTTACAGGTGTGCCCAGGCGGGTCCCTGCTGTTCTCGCTGACCACTCCTTCCCACTGGAAGGTGGGATTCCCTTATTTTTTTACCTGGTCCTATCAAAACTGTCATGGTGACACAATAAGTAGAGATTTTTTCCTGCAATGCTAAGAGTGTTATAATCCATTACAATTAGCTGTAGCTGCACCTTTTCTTAAGGGTGATTGCTTCTTTCCTTTGTCTCCCTCACATCCTCCTTCACTTCTCCCCCCCTCTCCCTGCATGGCACTAGTCTTTCTGCCTATGATAATACCTGTAGGTTATGTTTTTTGGCCACTTTTCTCAATACTCTGAACCTGAAGCAATCTGCTACACCCACAGAGTTCATTCATTTGTCGACTATTCTCTGAGCTTGTCAGGCAGGATTCCACCTTTACATTTGCTGTTCTTGCTGCTTTTTTCCTAAGATATTTACAAGACTTGCAAATTTCCTTCCTAAATCTTTGAGGAAACATCACCTTTAGATGAGGCTTATGGTTGCCAGTTCCTATCCACATACTTTATTTTTCTCCAAAACATTCACCATCTTTCAATATAGTATATAATTTGCTTATTAATTATTTCATCCCACAAATTGGAAGGCCCAAGAAGGCAGGGATTGTTGACAGTTTTTTCACTACTATATCCCTGGAGACAAAACAATACCTGACATACATGAGGTTCTCAATAAATGTTGGTTGAATGAATAAATCTGTAAAGAACTCATCCAGGTATTGTGTTTAATTCTATATAAATGTGAAGAAAGCACATAAACAAACACAAATATTCCCATTTTGCTGTACTTTTGACTAAGGTTAACACAAACTGGCATTCTAGTTAATGTGTAAATGATTGGTAGTATTCTAAATATAGCAATGAGAAGTATCTCTTGATAAAATGAAGTATGCAATATTTCAAGTGCAAGGAAACTACTTAGAGTAAATTTTACGTAGAAGGTATAAAAGGGGACTTAAAATCATGAAGATGATTTTGGTTTAATGCTTTGACATTAACTTACAGAAATAAGTCACCTTCCATTTATATGTGTGTGTGTGTGTGTGTGTGTGTGTGTGTGTGTATATATATATATATATATATATATATATATATATATATATATTTGTTTGTTTCCTTAATTCTGAGTTGGAGGGGTCAGGTGCACTAGGCAATAATGCAAACCAGTGCCTTCCATATACTGTTCAGCAGTATCTGGAACACCTTGTTCAAATTACATATGGGACTAAAAGCACTTGTTCACGTGGAAAAGGGACTCAGTCTGTAGCAACTCCTCTATCCTGGGATTGTGTTTAGACAAGAGCACAAATACCTTTGGGATTTGAAAACTAACATGTGCCTCCAACATGCAAAGAAATTACCTGGAACACTTATTTTTCTATGGACAAATAGCAATGGCATAAAAACTAGCTTCCTCTCTCAGTTTTTCTCAAGCTCCATATCCGTACCAGAGTCACAGATCTTTGGTATCTGATTTAGGCATGCAGTAGCAAACCGCAGTCAGGGAGGATTTTGTATTATGCCTATCTTTGCAATTCAGCTAAGGATGTTATGAAGATCTTTTCCAAAGCCTATTAAATTCATGGTAGTTGTGTGCGCGTGTGTGTGTGTGAGAGAGAGAGAGAGAGAGAGAGAGAGAGATTGCCTGTTTATGTATAAAGAACTCAGCTAGCTGTCACATATTGTTTCTCTGTGGCCCTACAAGAGCTGATGTCTTGCAGAGCTTTAAAAAACCTGAAGAAGTTAGCAGGAGGGGAGGGTGAAAATTTGAGGATCAACCTATTTTTTGGGGGTGCTGGTGTTGCTAGGCTAACAATACAACATTGAAAACCAGTAGATTATATCTAATGTATAATCTAGTGGAAATATGGGGAAAGACGGGCACATTAAATGATACCATGAAGAAGCCTATATTTTAAAAATACTTTTCTGTGGGAGAAAGAATGAAACCATAAGAAAAACAAATAATTCGCTGAGCACTCTCTTCAAGCCCGGCAAGTTGATTCAGGGTCAATGAATTAGGTTTGAAATACTTGTGTTCACAACAGGAAAAAAAGAAAAAAGAAAAAATTGAGGGAAGAGACATCCATTCAAACTTCCTATGACACTTTTTCAGAAGAAAAACTAAACGATTTCCCAAAGGAAAAGAATAAGCCATTGATCTAGTTAATTCCCCCAATCCTTCTAAATTAAACTACAAATAAATCCAGTTTCAGTAATATTAAGTTACCAATGCTCGGTATGGATACCGTATTGTTTTAAAGTCAAATTGTAATGTGGTCAAGGTGAAACTGTTACACCTGATGTTTCCTTCTGTTAAGGCAACCCTAGCATGATAGTTCTTTTCCTTTACCTAGTAGCACCCACTGGAGGTAGGACAGCTGTGCTTGAGATTATGATCAAGGCATTCTGTGGCTCAACCCTCCCTCTTCCTTCATATTGAGACACAATCAATCCATTCTCTTTTGCTCCTCACTGCTGTAAATTTTACAGGGGCAGAAAATAGATCATAGAAAAGTGTACAGGGTGGAAATCTGCTATTTTACATGAGGCATCTCATGCCTACATTCCCCTATATCAATATCCTCAGTAATCAAAGGAGATACTTTATCATCTGCTTGACTGCTTTGTCTCATTTCTCAAGTGGTTCACATTATGGTTGGGGGAAAAAAAGGTCACTACATTTTGGTTCCTCTTCAAACTCCAATTGTGTTTTTATTTGCTAAAAGCTTAATTTATAAAACACTGGGACTTCACCTATAAATAATGCATGCAATAATGTCTCTTTTTAATAGCTTTTATTATTTATAACATTTAAAGACTGAGGTTTTTAATGGGCAGATATGTCTTCCTATGAGATATTTTACCATGTTAATTTTTATATTTATTTAATTTATGTTTATCAAATATCAAATATGGGATCAATAAACCACTGTTAAATTAATAACCCACCAGAGGCTTGGAATAGTTCAAAATTTTCCTTAGGAATAAATGAGTTAGGGCATGCCATGCTTAAAATGAGTACTGCTATTAGAATTGTCTTCCCACAGTTCCCACAGAGGCTGTTTTTATACACATTTTTTAGTTAACTCTAAATGTAATCAATACCTCTATTTTTTTCCAAAGAAGGGAAATTAAGAACTTTAGCATTTCAATTCCCCCATACAAGTCTCATCAATCAAATTTTAATTATTGTTTTCTAGAATATCAATTTCACCTCTATGATAGCACCAAAGAAATTGCCTTTATTTTTTTCTGCCATCTAGCTAATGTCCTTCTTACTTCCAACTCTGTAATATTGTCTTGTTGGGTTCTTTTTGTTTTGTTGTGTTTTGTTTTTTTCAAATTGTAATTGTATCAGTAAGAGTTCACGCAAATAAATAGCAGGGTTGAATATAGGTAAGTGTTAAATGAAGACAGTTTAAGGAATCCCCTACAAAAATCTCAACCAGAAGCACTAAAGCAGACACTTTGTAGGAGCTTACCAGGTATCAGCTGAAAATATCAAGAATTTCTGGGGGAAATTCTGAGAAGGTGGTAGTAGTTGCTGTACAGTGTTTAATATATCCAAATCTCCACATTAAACCAGACATACAAATAGCAAAGCCAAAGCTCATGGACAATATTTAGAACAAATCTGGGTAGTAAGGTATAGTCCTGAACTCAAAAGTATATGCCGGTGAAAACAAACTACCATTAACCACAGACCTGTATGGTATCAGAGGCAGAGGAGGCAGAGGAAAACAGCAGTGTCTCTGAAAGACCTGATGACGGGAGAACACAGAAACAGCCACTGTGAATTCACGGCAGCTGGATCTGGGAGAGGCAAAATCTGGAAATGCTAAAGCAGACTACAATCTATGAAATATCAAAATTGACCAATCAGGGATCCCTTACAGGAAAAAATCCTCACCAAAAGAAATCTCCTGTTCTTACCGCCGAATAGTATTCCATTGTGTATATATACCACAACTTCTTCATCCATTCATCTATTCGGGGGTAAGAAAAGATGATATAGGAACATTTGTGACAACATGGATGGATCTTGAGAGTGTAATGCTGAGCGAAATAAGTCAGACAGAAAAAGCAGAGAACCATGTGATTTCACTGATATGTGGTATATAAACCAAAAGCAACAAAAGAACAAGACAAACAAATGAGAAACAGAAACTCATAGACACAGACAATGGATTGGTGGTTGCCAGAGGATAAGGGGGGCGGGGGGTGGGGGGTGGGAGATGAGGGTAAGGGGGATCGAATATATGGTGATGGAAGGAGAACTGACTCTGGGTGATGAACACACAATGGGATTTATAGATGATGTAATACAGAATTGTACACCTGAAATCTATGTAATTTTACTAACAATTGTCACCTCAATAAATTTAATTTAAAAAAAAATTAAAAAAAGAAAAAAAAAAAAAGAAAAGAAATCTCCTGGAGGTGAAATTAAAATTGAATAGAAGAGGGATAATACAGATGAAGAAAAGAGAAGGCCCAGAGAAAAATAGGAGACACAACAAAACCGGTGAATTTCAGAATGTAATTTGCCATATTTCTGAAGACTACATGAAAACAACAAAAAAGGGGACTCCACATTAAAAAGGATTATCTTAAAATTTAGAGAACATAATTTGACATTAAAAATGAGTGTAAGAAAATATTGCAATCACAACCTAGCCAAAAGAAAAGGGGAATATGGAGGAAAATAGCATTGCTACAAACAATGACATCATGTCAGGAAGACATAACCACAAAATAAATCAAAACAAAACTGTAACTGATACAAATTTTTTGATATAAAAGAACTCTGGAAAAGAAACAGAAGCAAAAGAAAACAATCTTTTCAGAAATGAAGACTATGCCAGAAGGGATCCAAGAGCAAATAAAAACAACAATAAGGAAACTAGAGGGTGGAAATAAGACCTTACTTTCTTAAAAACAAAATTACAGAAGGATAAGAATGACTTGGCCTAAAATAATGTTGACAATAGGCAAATAAGATCCAACACATTTATAACAGCAGTCCCTGAAGAAGTAAGACAAATGTGAGAACAGAACAAATATTAAAAATTATTCAAGAAACTTTCTTGAAATAAAAAATAAAAAGTAATATTGAAATAGCACTCCACACAACTGAGAATATCAAACTGGAATAACCCAAAACCAAATCGTATTCTTGTAAAATCACTCAACTTTACAATAAAAAATTCCTTTGGAGATCTATGAAAAAAGAACAAGTGATTAATAAGGGAAAGTGTAGTTTATTATTATCAGACTTCATGTACAGGAATGTAATAAGCCAAAAAAATAAGTGGACTCACATATTTAAAACACTCAAAGGGGAAAAAATGGGAGCCAAAAACTTTTATGTTATAAAAACTACTTTTAAGTACAAACAATAGAGCTAAACATTAATCACCAATGTATGGATTATCGTTTCCATAGGCCTTTTCTGAAGAATCTGTTAGAGAACAAACTGCAGACAGCTAACATTACTGAAGAGATGTTGATATAAAGAATAACAACAAACACTAAATATATAATTACTTGTTGAACTAAGAACAAATGAAAATTAAAAAGGAGAGTATAGGAGTAATGGCTATATGCTCTAACAAGGCATGAACATTCAACTGTGAACTGTGGGTGGAGAATAGAGAGAGTGCAAAAAGTGTTAGCTGTTGTCTGAGTCATATATTTAGTGGTACTGTTAGTATTGTTTGAGATATTTGTGAGTGAGCCAGCTAGGGCTGATATAAAAAATATCAAAAATTAAGTGGCTAAAATGACAGACACTTATGTTCTCACAGTCTGGAGGCTACAAGTTCAATTGTTCCATTGTCAAGGTTCCATTGGGTTTTGTTTCTGATGAGATTTCTATCTCTGTCTTTCAAAGGAGTTCCTTCTTGCTGTATCCTCGCACAGCCTTTTCTCTGCATGTGCCTGCAGACAAAGAGCTCTACTGTTACTTCCTCCTCTTATTAGAACAATAGTCCTATCAAATTAAGACCTCACCCTTATGACCTCACTTAACATTATTACCTTCTTACAGATCCTAACTTCATGTATAGTAACATTGATGTTAGGGCTTCAACATGTAAAATTTTTGAGGCAATATAATTCAGTCCATAATAGTGTGATATGGGATAAAGTAAACGATCATGAGATTTTTCTAATTACATCATCTGTGCACAAGTGAATGAATATTTTCTGGGTACAGCAAACGAGATATAAATGTGACATAGAGGAGGTTAAGTGTAAACCCTATAATACTTCATTTAATTTGGTACTGTCATTGTTTACCTATATAGTATTTTATTACTACATACACACACACATATACACATCCTAATTCTGTTTACTGGAAATGCCTAGATGAAATTAGCAACCCAGTAGCAACAAGTACCTCCACTACCCAGATTGTAAATGTCATCCCCCACTGAAAGAAATCAGGGTACTTTAGAGAAATGGCTGCTACTCAGAACTGTGCAGTAAATGTACAGGATTATTATAAAATATCTTGCCATGTTCCTTGATAGAAAGGAAGCTATCAAAGATAGCTTGAGTCATGTCAAAAAATTCAAGGCTAATATTAAAAGGCTCCCACTGGTTAAAGATGGGAAAAAAATTGAGCATCAATAAGGAAAATCACTGCAATGGATTTAAAATCATCAAAAGCTTTTAAATTAATGAATAATCAGGAAACTCATTCATTACCTTGACAATTAGAAATAAAGAGAAAAAATCAAGTACGAATGTCTTACCTTTTCTACATGAACTGGACCACTAGAAAGCCAAACAATACTTTAAAAGAAGTGCTGCTTTACAAAGGTATTGTAGTTGATGTTTTGTAATCATAAAAGTAGAATGCCATCACTATGAAACCCCCAATGTAGTAATGGATCTACGCACTTCACGTCTACACATACAGCTACAATTGTTCACAAGAATAGATCCTATATGCCTATGGCCGACATTATATGCCTCCTAATGAAGGAACACACCACGACCTGCAGTCTAATCAAGGGATGGAACCCAGGTCTGAACAATTCTCTGAATACTCCTGCCTATCTATAGAAATAATAGTGAACAGAAGTACACACTGCGCTTCACAATGAGTACACAATCAGCAACATTTGACTATGGGGAAATCTATAAGTTAAACAGTTGGGGTTCTTTAACATACATCTTGAACTGCACCATTTTTGTGAAACCAACAATACACACACAGTAAACCAAAAGAAGGGATGAAGGCAAGCCCAATACAAACTCAGAAGTCATCAATTTTTAAGAGGGGAGTGGGGAAGACAATATTATATTGTATATTATAAAATAATCAAAATTAATTCCTATGAGAGTGGTAGGTAGTATACCCTTGTCAGTGTGTACTTCCAGGGCCTAACATCATGCTTGGCTCTGAAAATGTATTTTGTTTGTTTATAGGAGAATGTGTATGTATATTATTTTATTATTAGTGATGATTGGTGGCTGTTTTTCCTTGAACAAATGTTGATCATATTGGCAAAAAATGCAGAGGAAAATATGTGTCTTCTTTTAGTATGAGGAAGCATTCACTATTGCTAGACGTAGCACTAAAAATTTCCCCAGGTATTTCCTGTGTATAAGATACTAAGGCGCTCATATCATGGAGAGAAACCCAGTTCCCATTGGTTATCTGAAGACACAGGGCTAGAGCACAGTGCATGTGCGAGGCTGTGCTGTGATAAGAAACACTTTATAATAAGAGTGCAGAGCTCCTGCTCAGAGTGAATTATCATTAGGAAAATCCCGAAAGAGGCTTGCAGTGATATGGCCCCATTCACCTTCTGTTTGAGACTTTAGGAAAGGGGAAATTTATTGGAACTTAGAAAATGGCAAATTAATTTCTTGGAACACAGAAACACAAGTCTTAGGAAAACTCCTAGTTTCACTGAAATTTCTGGTTTTCTTTAATCTACTTGCATTTTTTTCTGTTGAGTAAATCACATTTCATAGAGATCATGGAAATTATTTTAATGACATTGGGATATTGCTCTGGGCCCCAACTTATTAAATAGGTCTGTCAACTATCACCAAATAATTATCTCTTGTCCCTGACAAAGAAGTATTGGAGAGTTCTAGAACTACCATCCTTTTTGGAGGTATGGTAATAATGAAATATGTCTGTCTTCATTCCGAGAGCTTCACCAGCCAGGCGTTTCCATATTATGAAAATGCAGTGGTCAACTGTTTAAAAAAACAAAATCACGCAAGTTTTCTAAAACAACAGATACTGGTCAACTATCTACCATATTTTGAAATTTCCTTCAAAGCACATGTGATTATAGATGCATATTATAATGCTAGCCATGATAAGATAGAATTCACATTCATCAAATATATAGTTTTACTTTAATAAATATATGTTAAATTTATTCTATATATTTCTAAGCTGTCAAATATTAGCGTTTCAGTTAAATATCACTTAAAAAATGTTTCAGTTCTTTGACACTGTGGTAAAGCTTAAGAACCTACCTCTAATCAGAATAATCATGTAAAGGCATTAAATAAAATATATAAGATTATAAAAAATATAATGAAATAGCTATTCAAATATTTTAATTATAGTAAAATGTATGCATTTCTTGATTAATGGATTAAGTATTAATATCTTGGGATGAGCCTAATAACTACAATAATTTTAAAGTGGTAATATTTCAAGATTATCTGCAACAACTATAATGAAATGAAAATATCTGATTGATATGACTTTTACTAATGTGGTTTTTTGTAAAAATTCATGATTGAAGAAAAGCTAAATTTCAATTAGAGGTTAGTGAAAATAAAGATGTAATTTTTCCCATCCAGTTTTTAGATGTTCTAAATTCTATCCAAGAACTCTTTGTGGATATTCTGCATTAAGATTAAAAATGTCTGAATTAGAATTCTGGTAAAGATGGAGGAGTATGTAAATGATGTGTTTGCCTCCTTTCACAATGACATCAAAATCACAACTAACCTACAGAACAACTATCATTGACAATGGCCTGAAGTCTAGCTGAAATGAAGCCCTACAACTAAGGACATACAAAACAAACCACCTAAAGACCTATAGGGAGGACTGAGATGCCGAAGGGCCTGGTCCCACAGTGTCATGTGACTATCGAAAATTGGGAAGGAATTCTTGGCTGCAGAGGTTCCCCCTGAAAGAGCAAAGTTTCCCAGCCCCACAGCATGATCCACATCCCAGAGTTTCAGTGCTGGCGACAAAAGTCCCCGTAACTTCTAGCTGTGAAAATCAGCAGAGATCGTGGTGAGTGAGATGAGGGCAGCTGCAGTCCCAGAGGTTCCTCTTAAAAGGCCTGTGCACAGATTGAATCACTGACAAGACTCATTTGCTCTGAGCTCCAGTGCTGGGGCAACAGCTCAAAAGGTGACAGGGACATAGGGAAGGAATTGATTTATCTGGCCTCAGGGCAAAGACTGGAGAAGCAGCTTTCTCCCTTACAGAGGAGCTGTTGGAAGTCATTGTTCCTTTGTTGAGCCCTACCCCCTCGCAGAATGCCAGTGGCTTTTCCATATAAACAACCTATAATGGCTCATGCTGCACACTTTCCTAAAATATTTTTAAAATTAAAAAAAACCTAAAAATGAAACATATGGCTTCGGGGTGTCCCATACTTCTGGCTAAGAAGTCCTAAGCCTGGCATTAACAACTGTTGGCCTTGGTCTGCAGCTTGGCCTCTTGAAGCACTTCCAAGCACAGAATGGGTGGTGGCCATCTGCAGATTGCTTTGTGGCTCATGCCAGGGTGCCCTGGGCAGGGCAAAGGCTGTGGCCAAACTTAACCTGCAGTGAATCCCCTCCCAAGAGGCCCAGTGGCCAACTTCAGACTGAGCCAGAACATCACCAGGCCATCTCCAAGGATAACACACCCAAAAGGCGAACTGGGAATGTACCAGAGCCCTGTTAAAGTGAATCCTGCTCTGTAGGGTCACCCCTGCACCAAAACTCCTCTACTGTAGTCATGGCCAGTCCTCACAACCAATGAGCCCAAGGGTCAATCCCTCCCACTGATGTGCAAACAGAAATCAAGACTCAACTACAACAGGAGGGCATACACAATCCACACAAGGGAAAAACCTGGAGCACCCAGCTCAGGTGTCCAGAGAGACTGTGTCACTGGGCCCCACAGGACACTTACTATACAAGGCCACTCTACTAAGAAAGGGAGGCATAGCAGCCCTACCTAATACATAGAAATAAACATAGGGAGGCAGCCCAAATGGGAAGTCAAAAAAACATGTCCCAAATAAAAAAAACAGAATAAATTTCCAGAAAAAAAAACTAAACAAAATGGAGATAAGCAATATATTGGATGCAGAGTTTCAAACACTAGTTATAAGAATGCTCAGTGATTTCATGGAGAACTTCAAAAAAGACAGAGTAAACATAAGAAGGGAGATAGAAAACATGAAAAAGAACCAGTAAGAAGTAAAGAATACAATAACTGAAATGAAGAGTACATTAGAATAGTATTCCATTGTGTATACTATTCGGCAGTAAGATGATATAGGAACACTTGTGACAACATGGATGGATCTTGAGTATAATAATGCTAAGCGAAATAAGTCAGACAGAAAAAGCAGAGAACCATATGATTTCACTAATATGTGGTATATAAACCCCAAACTACAAATGAACAAGACAAACAAATGAGAAACAAAAACTCATAGACACAGACAATAGATGAGTGGTTACCAGAGGGTAAGGGGGTTGGGGGCTGGGAGATGTGGGTAAGGGGGATCAAATATATGGTGATGGAAGGAGAACTGACTCTGGGTGGTGAACACACAATGGGATTTACAGATGATGTAATACAGAATTGTACACCTGAAATCTATGTAATTTTACTAACAATTGTCACCCCAATAAATTAAAAAAAAAAAAAGAAAAAAGAGCACATTAGAGGGACTCAGCAGAAGATTAGATAAAGCAGAGGATTGAATCAGCAATTTAGAAGATAAGGTAGCAGGACACACCCAATCAGAACAGCAGAAAGTAAAAAGAATCCAAAAATTGTAAGGGTCCTCTGGGCAACATCAAGCACACCAACATTCACATCATATGGATACCAGAAGGAGAAGAGAGACAGCAAGGAATTGAAATCTTTTTGAAGAAATAATGACAGAAAACTTTCCTAACCTGGTGAAGGAAATGGATATTCAAGCCCAGGAAGCACAGAGTCTCAAACAAGATGAACCCAAAGAGGCCCACACCAAGGCACATCAGAATTAAAATGCCAAAAGTTAAAGAGCAAAAAATAAATAAATAAATACACAATAAAAAGCAGCAAGAGAAAAGCAATTAGCTACCTACATGGGAGCCTCCATAAGACTCTCTGCTGATTTCTCTATAGAAACTTTACACGCCAGAGGGATTGGCACGAAATATGGAAAGTGATGAAAAGCAAGGACCTACAACCAAGATTACTCTACTCTGCGAAGTTATCATATAGAATTGAAAAACAGATAAAGAGCTTCCCAGACAAGAAAGAGCTAAAGGATTTCATCACCCCCAAACCAGTATTACAAGGCACTTTTTTAAGACTACTACTACTACTACTACTACTACTACTACTAATAATAATAATAATAATAAATATGAATAATAATATAAATAATAAAATTGCAATAACTACATATCTTTCATTGCACTGTTGTGGCTGCCTCGATGTCCTGAATCAATTCAAAACGTTGACTTTTCATGGTCATTTTGATTTGGGGAAGAGCCAGAAGTCACAGGGTGCCAGTTCTGGTGAATAAGGTGGATGAGGACACATCGTAATATTTTTATTTGACAGAAATTGCTGTACCAGATGCAATGTGTGACACAGGGCATTGTCATGATGGACGATGAAGTAAAGACATTCACAAAAGAGGACTTCCACAACTGCTTCAGAAAGTGGCAAGAACAATGGGATAAGTATGTTCAAAGCAAGGGGGAGCATTTTGATGGGGATTAATGGCAATATGTCCTTTATTATAATATGTTTTTTATTTAAACATTCACCATATCTTTTAATCACACCTCCTATACATATGTAACGACTGAATAATATATATATAACGGAATATTATTCAGTCATGAAATAGAGGAAAATACTGCCATTTCTGACAACACAGACGAACCTGGAGGGCATTATGTTAAGTGAAATAAGCCAGAGAAATACAAGTACTGTTTCGTATCACTTATATGTGGATTTTAAATAAAATACAAACAAAAAACAAAACAAACAAAACCCTGAGAGCAGAATGGTGGCTGTCAGGGGTTCCAGGGACAGTGAAATGGGGAGACATAGGTTAAAGGGTACACATTTTTAGTTATGAAAATAATAAGTTCTGAAAATTGAAAGTACAGCATGGTGAGTTAATAATATGGTATTGTATACCTGTAAGTTGCTGAGAGTAGATCTTAAGTGTTCTAACACACACAAAACAAAACAAAAAGAATTAACTGAGGTGATAGATACATGAATTATCTTGATCTTGGTAATCATTCCACAATGTATATGTATATCCAGTCATCAAATTGTACACTTAAATACATACGGTTTTTAAGTGATGATTGGTGGCTGTTTTCCTTGAATGAATGTTGATCATATTGGCAAAAAATGCAGCGGAAAATACGCATCTTCTTTCAGTATGAGGAAGCCGTTGCTAGATGTAGCACTATATTTTTCAATTATTACTCAAAGTTGGCAATAAAATAAAATAAAGAATTTCACCGTAGCAGTTCCAAAATTTACTTATAAATACTTCCTTTCTCAAAAAAACTAAGAAGACAAAAGATTTTGGTTCTATTGTCTGAAGTTCTATAAATTTGTGTAATTTGATTTTAGAAATTTTTATTGAGTTTTTACTCTATGTAAACCACTCTGTGCTTGGTGTTGCAAAGGACACAAAGGTAAGTAACACAGTCCCTGCAGTCAATAAACTTCCAATTTATTGTTAATGGTTTAACTACCACAAGTAAAATGCAATGAGAGGTCATTCTCAAAGGTGGGAAGCAAGAAGAAAACAAGGCAGCCCTTTTGTTTGCTTTTAATCAGAATATGTAATTTCAAATAACACTTAAAAGGGTAAGAGATTTATAGATTTCTTAAAGCAGGCAGGGGCAAAGATTTAAAAAATGCTACATAGTTTTATGGTTTATAAAGTACTTGCATGCCCATATCTAATTTAGCCTTTCCATAAGTAATAAAAACAAAAGATCTTACTATTCTCTTTTTAAAGTGACATGTTCAGTGAATGGTAGATTTAAAAACCCAGGGTCTGTATTCTTTTCATTATACCATATTGTTTTACATTAAACAAAAGAAAACAAAACAAACCAAAACATCTGACCAAAACATTAAACCAATGTAATGATGCTCCTATTAAAGAGGATAATTTGCCTTAAATCAATTTGTACTGAGTTTATTTCCTATATTGCATATGTTTATAATATTTAGTACAACTGTAACATTAAACAAATTGTATTTCAATATTTTAGGTATGCTTAATTATTTGAATAGCAAATACAATTAAGAATATAATTAACATGTATGCATTATGATCTTAATATTTCTTCTACATATGACAGGAAGAACTTTATTTTTATGATATAATTCTAATATTCATAGAAAGAAAAGAATCAACTGACTTGGCATTATATTTAAGGACTTAAAAAGCTATTTGCTTTTTAAAAAGTTCAATTATTTTATTTCTAATCTCGCTCTTGTTTAATTTCTCTCTACCCGATTTTGCTTTTATAACATTTTTAAGTACATTTTTTTTTCCAAAGATGAAGTTAGCCCTTTGCATCTAACTAGTCATGGAGGATTATAAAACTTTCCACAATTATATTACTAATCAATTTATAATCCTTTGTTGCTCAGCTCCTCTAACAGCCTAAAGACAAGAACACAATCTTCAGAGACAACCAAATGGCCAGAGGATAAAGTTGGAAATGGTTTTGTGATATATTCTCTAATATTGCATTATTTATCACCTTGAGGGTTTCTATATTAAGCCTGAGGATATTTATAAAGTATGTATGGATCTCTTGGTGACAGAAGACAAGATCGCATGATGGATATTTCAAAGTATTAAACTAATGACTTCCAGCGAGTTACTTAGCCTTCCTGGTGTGCAGTTTTCTCCACTACAAAATGACAACAATAAAAATTACCTCACAACTGTATTGTAAAGGTCAACATTGCTGAAAACATTCTACATTGTAAACTACTCCATTACTCATGATTATTTCTGCCATAATTAACTATTATAATTCATTTATTTACTCAATGAATATGTATCCAGTGCTCTCTGTGTTGCAAGCACATCTTTAGATTCTGGATAGACAACAGTGAACAAGGCACCTCAAGTAGATTTCCCTATGTTGAGGGTTGGAAGAAAGAGTTGATGGTAAGATCATTATTAGGCGTATTATCCATGTAGTTTGGATGAACAGACAATGGTACAGCAGAAGAGAATAAACATAAGTTTTTAAATACTTACCAGATTTATATTCACAAAAAAATGATTATTTATTTGAATCTAAAAAAGCACTAGAAATTTGATATACACCAGAGAAGCATCAGGATAATATATTTAACTCAACTCAATTCAATTCAAGAACATTTTCTACAAAAGTGATACTGCCAGACAGTGTGTTAAGGCAGCCTTAGATAAATCACAAAATATTAAGAGCAAGAAAATAATACAATGGAATTTATGTTATGAATTTAAAAACTTAAACAATAGATGTATGGAGGTATGGAATAAAGAGACGCAATGTTAAATGCCTGTGTAATTTGAGGATGACAAAGTAAAGGGAAATTTTACTAAAGACTCTTAAAACACATTAAATTATAAAAATATTAGAAACATCAATATTCCCAAGACCCAGAATTAATAATAACTAATATTTTTCTATATTTCTGATATATTTATGTTTAATTTGGACCCTGGGTATGATTCATGACACCTTGTCTCCATCATTCTCTCACACACCTTGTCTCATCACAGCTGCTCTCTTGTTTTACTTCATTTTGTCATTCCTACCTCCATCCGCATTAGCAAGTTCCTGTTAGTATCAGTATAACACATGCCTGGCATACTTACATAGTATGCCAGGAACACATATTTGATATACACTTTACTATAAGTTTAATTTCTTACTTTTAATGCAAAAATCTATTTTGGAAACTATCCTAGTTTATCGTGTTTGTTTATTCATTGTACTAGTCAGGCTGTTGTGCAGTAATGGTATAGAGTAATCAACTGAAATCTCAGTGTTTTATAGCACATTTATTTACTGCGTATGGATGCAGAGAAAGTATGTCTCTGCTGAGTTCACCCAAAGTCAATGGTGCAGGAAAGTATACTCTACCCCTTGGGGAAGAAAGGAAATAAACAGACGATACTATCATACCTCTTCCTAATTCCTAACCACCAGAATGATGAATTTTCTGAAAAAACGCCTTCTGGTACACCTGCCCAAATTACTACTGTGTGTTAACCAGCAGTGGATTTTCTGGATCTTAAAGCACTGTCACTAATTACTGGCATTAGGTTCTGCCAGACTGCTGCTTTCAGTATGGTTGTGCCATTATACTCACACCAGGAAGACGTGAGGGTTCTCATTCTCCCAGAATCACACCAGCATTTGGAGTCATTTTCCCTTTTTTTTGTTTTCCAAGTCTCATGGAAGTAAAGATGTTTCTCATGTTTTAAGTTGTTTTATTTTATTTTTTATTTTATCACAGAGGTTAAGCACTTCTTTTATAGCTTTTATTTAGGTTTGCCATTCTGTGACTTGTCTGTCTATAAAATCAGTCCATTTTTTTTTCTTATTGATTTCCAGACATTCCTCTAAAAATCTAGATGTTACTCCATTAGTAATATATGTTCACCCAGGATCCCACCTTAAATTAACATTTCTATCAATTTCTTCATTGATCAAAAATTCTTAGTTTTTAAAAATTATTTATTCAAACCTTTTGTTAATTAATAGGGTCTTGGAGTATTATTTAAAAGAGTTATTCCATCCAAAATAACACAGGTATTCTGCATTTTCTTCCCTTAATTTTACTGTTCTTCTTAACTTAGGACTTTCATCTATTTTAAATTTATCTTTTTATTATTTTCCAAATTTATTTTTTAATTACAGTTGACATGCAATATTATATTAGTTTCAGATGTACAAAATAGTGATTAGACATTTATGTATTTTATAGAGTGATTATCCTAATAAGTCTAGTACCCACTTGGCACCATGTATAGTTGTTAAAACCTTATTGACTATATTACTTATGCGGTACTTTACTTCCTTGTGACTATTGTTACAACTGGCAATTTGTACTTCTTAATCCCTGCCACTAATTTCACCCATCCCCTCAAACACCTTCCCATCTGGTGACTATCAGTTTGTTCTTTGTATCTATGAGTTTGTTCCTGGTTTTATTTGTTTTCTAGATTCTACATGTAAGTGAAATCATGTGATATTTGCTTTTCTCTCTCTGACTTCACTTAGCATAATACCCTCTAAGTACATCCATGTTGTCACAAACGGCAAGATTTCATTCTTTTTATGACTGAGTAATATTTCATTGCATATATGTACTACAATTTCTTTATCCATTCATATATCAATAAACATAAAGTTGCTTTCATACCTTGGCTATTATTAATAATGCTACAATGAACAAAGGAGTGCATATATGATGTCTGACAATTAAGTCTGCAAACTTGCCACAGTGTGCCTACATTGGCAGCACTGTACAAACAGCTTGGTACGGTTTCATAACCTTGGTATATTAGTGTCTCACAGCTGTGTTCGTATCAACATGTGGCGGAGTCTAGATGAGTAGTGTTCATTATTATGGTTGTGTGTTTTTGTGTGCCGTCGTGAGAATGTCTTAGATTGAATTAGAGCAACGAACAAACGTTAAATTTATTGAACTTGGCAAGAGTGGAAGTGAAATCAGGGACATGTTAGTCCAATTTTATGGGGATAATGCCATGAAGAAAACAGCAGTGTACACATGGATTAAACGTTTTTTTCTGAGGGGAGAGAATGCATCACTGATGAAGAGAGGTCAGGACAGCCAGTAACAAGCAGAACTGATGGAAACATTGCAAAAATTTGTGTTAAAATCATTGACTGACTGTGAGAAGCACAGCAGACCAAGTAAACATCGATAGAGAAACAGTTAGGAAAATCTTAACTGAAAATTTTAGCATGAGAAAGGTCTGTGTAAAAATGGCCCCAAAGGGGCGCACCAATGAACAAAAGCAAAGAAGAGTCGAAGTTTGCCAAAACCTTTTGGAGAGGGAAGACGATATTTCAGGCCATGTTATCACTGGTGATGAAAACTGGGTGTACTACTACAACCCTGAAACAAAGCATCAAAATGCACAATGGAAGTCAGCCCACTCTTCATGACCAAAAATGTTCCATCAATCCAAATCAAGAGTCAAAGCAATATTCCTAACCTTTTCTGATATCAGAAGGATTATTCATTATAAATTTGTACCAACTGGACAAATAGTTAAGCAAGTTTGCTACTTGGAAGTGCTAGAAGGGCTGCATCAAAATGTTAGAAGAAAACGACCTGAACTTTTCGCCAACAATGCATGGCTCTTGCACCACAATGCACCAGCTCACATGGCACTGTTTGTGAGGGTTTTTAGCCAGTAAACAAATAACTGTATTGGAGCATCCTCCCTACTCACCTGATCTGGCCCCCAATGACTTCTTTCTTTACCTGAAGATAAAGGAAATATTGAAAGGAACACATTTTGATGACATTCAGGGCATAAAAGCCGATGACAGCTCTGATGGCTATTCCAGAAAAAGAGTTCCAAAATTGCTTTGAAGAGTGGACTAGGCACTGGCATTGGTGCATAGCTTCCAAAGGGGAGCACTTCAAAGGTAACTGTAGTGATATTCAGCCATGAGGTATGTAGAACTTTTCCTAGGATGAGTTTGCGAACTTAATTGTCACACCTACAGTGATAGACATATTTTTTCCTCATCGTTCTGTTTCTGGTACTTATTTTTGACTCATTGCTTATTTTTATCACCATTATCTACTAATGTTTTGGCTGACTGATGCTTTATTAATGCAGCATTTTCTCTTAATGCAAGTCTTATATTGAGGATATAGAATATCCTTTTGTAATACTTCAGGAAAAATGTTATGGGTAGGAAAGATCTTTTATGGGTAGGAAAGTCTTTGTATGCCTGAAAATATATTTATTTTGCTCTTATTTTTTGTTAAAGATTTTATTGGGGATGGGGAACAGGACTTCATTGGGGAACAGTGTGTACTTTCAGAACTTTTTCCCAAGTCAAGTTGTTGCCCTTTCAGTCTTAGTTGTGGAGGGTGCAGCTCAGCTCCAGGTCCAGGTGCCGTTGCTAGTTGCAGGGGTTGCAGCCCACCATCCCTTGCGGGAGTCGAGGAATCAAACCGGCAACCTTGTGGTTGAGAGCCCGCATTCCAACCAACTGAGCCATCCGAGAGGCAGCTCAGTTCAAGGTGTCGTGTTCAATCTTAGTTGCAGGGGGCAGAGCCCACCATCCCTTGCGGGACTCGAGGAGTTGAACTGGCAACCTTGTAGTTGAGAGCCCACTGGCCCATGTGGGAATCGAACCGGCAGCCTTCAGAGTTAGGAGCATGGAGCTCCAACCACCTGATCCACCGGGCCAGCCCCTGCTCTTATTTTTAAATGATAGTTTGCCTGATTTGGAATTCTACACTCTATTCTATTATTTGCCTTTTGCACTTTGTCTTCTGGTGTCTTTTCTTGTTTGTAGGTAGCATCCTGCCTATCTGATTGCCATTTCTTTAAATTTGTATTTCTTATCTAGCATGTTTCAGGAATTATTATTGATAAATAATATTTGATGTTCTATAGTGTTGATGAGCTGTAGAACCCAATTTTTTTATGAGCGAATTTAAAATAATTATGCAACTCATCACCCAGCAGGACTAATCTATCTGATATTTTATATCTTCTTTTTTACCAGTATTATTGAGGCATAATTCACATACCATACAATTCAATATTTAAAATGGTTTTTAGTATATTCACAGAGTTGTGCAACCATCACCACAATCTAATTTTAGAACATTTTCATCAGTCCTCATCTGTTGTCACACAGCACCCTAACCGTTTGTCCCTACCATCCTTTCCTTAAGGAAAGAGGGTTGCGGGGTTGTCCCTCTTAGGGGTTGAGTTTTATAGGTTTCCTCTCTTGGTCCCAGTATGCTGGGCCTGCGGTCAAAGACGAGTAAGATTCCTCAAGGGAGGAACGACTTAAGCCAGACGGGACCCCAGGGACCCCCATGAGTTAATGTGAAACTAGGAGGGATGCACCTCCTCCAATGCTTTCTGGAAGCTGCTGACGCATGCTTCTGATGTCCGGCACCCTATTATGCTAAGGAACGTTAACTGAGCGAACTTATCTCGCTTCCCGCTTAGCTCATGAGGTAATTGCTCTGAGAAACCTACTCCCCCAGGGGTTGTACACACCACACCTTGATCATGCGGGGACAGCATGCACAGGTTGCTTTGGGACAATATGATTGGGTATTGGAAATATGCTAATTGTATCAGTGGTGTGAGAGTTTTGCAGACCCTGCCCAGAATCATGTGATGCCTATTGTAAAAAAACAATAAATACCCACGACGACCCGATTCGGGGCTCCAGTCCCTTGAGGCTGTGAGTCCCTTGGTCCTCTGTGGTTTCTTTGCATTCAGTGTCTCTTGTCTCTTTATTTCTATAATAGAATTTAGCCCTCGCCGCCTCCCTCGCTTTCCCCACTGCTTGTGTTGTGCAGGACGCAACACTCATCCTCAAAAGAAATTTCATATCCATTAGCAGTCACTCTCCCTACCCTCACCCAACCCTCCCGTTCCAAGACAACTATTAGTTTAATTTTGGTCTCCATAGGCTGACCTATATGGATATTTCATATAACTACAATCATACAATATGTGAATATTTGTGACTGATTTCCTTCAGCTAATGTCTTCAAGGTCCATCCATGTTGTACCTTGTATCACCAGTTTATTATTTTTATTTCTGAATTCCATTGTATGGGCATATTACATTTTATTTATGCATTTATTAGTTGGTGGATATTTGATGGTTTCCACTTTTGGGGTACTATAAAGTAAATGCTATAAAAATTTGGGTCTAATGTTAGTGTGGAAATATGTTTGCATGTGTTGGGGTATTTACCTAGGGGTGGAATTGCTGGGTCATAAGTACTGTTTTAGAAACAGAGGACAAACTGCTCTCCAAAGTGGCTACTACATTTTACAATCCCACTAGGAATGTGTGAGGGTTTCATATTTTCCATATACTTGTCAACATTTCTTATCATCTGTGTTTTTTATTATGACCATGCTGGTGGGTGTGAAGTGGCATCTTATTGTGGTTTGATTCACATTTCTTAAATGACTGACAGTGAGCATCCTTTATGTGCTTATTAGTCATTTGTATATCTTCATTGGAGAAATGCTTGTCCAAATATATTGCCCATGTTGGAAAATTGGGTTGTCTGTCTTTTTATTGTTGACTTGTAAGAATTCTTTATATATTCTGCATATAAATTCCTTATAAGAAATAGATGTCTTAATTGGTCCAGGCTGCAATGACAAGTTACCATAGATGGGTGTCTTATACAACAAATTTTTCACAGTTCTGGAGGCTGCAAAGTTCAAGATCAAGTTGCTGACAGATTTGGTGTCTGATGAGGTCTCTTTGCTAGTTTGCAAATTGCTATCTTTTCCTTGAATCCTCACATGATGGAGAGCAGAGAGAAAGGAACCAAGCTCTGGCTAATGGAATTAGGGCACTAATCCCATTCAGTAGGGCTTCATCCTCATGACCTAATTATCTCCCAAAGGTCCTGCCTCCTAATTCCATCACACTAGGGTTTAAATTTCAACATATTAATTTGGGGAAAAAAACAAATATTCAGTACATAGCAATGAGATTTGGAAATACTTTTTTTCCAATTATGTGAGATGTCTTTTCACATTCTCAGTTGTACCTTTTGCAACACACAAGATTTTAATTTTTGTGGTATTTATATTTTCTTTATTGCTTATGTTTTTAATATCATATCTAAGAATTATTTTCCTAACTCAAGGTCATGAAGATGTTTCCTCCTATGTTTTCTCCTAAGAATTTTATAGTTTTAGTTCTTACATTTAGGCATTTGATTCATTTTCAGTTATTATTATTTTTTATGGGATAAATAAAGATGCCACCTTCATACCTTTACCACTGTTTGTTGAAAAGAATATGCTTCCCCCCATGTAATTTCTTGGCACCTTTGTCAAAAACCAATTAACCAAGATGTGTGGGTTTATTTCTAGACTTTTAATTCTGTTCCATTGATCTATGTGTCCATCTTAATGCTAGCATTACACTGTCTTGATTTAACTGAAAATTTTACATTGATCTTATATCATTCAACCTCACAAAACTTGCTTATTAATTCCATTTGTGTGTGTGTGTGTGTGTGTGTGTGTGTGTGTGTTTGTGTGTGTGTGTGTGTGTGTGTGTGTGTGTATCCCTTAGGATTTTCTATAGAAGAAGTATGCAAACTGGAAATAAATAGAGTTTAACTCTTTTCTTTCCCCTCTGGATGCTCTTTATTTATTTATTTATTTATTTAAAATTTTCTTGACTAATTTCCCTGACTAGAATTTCTAATATAACATTGAATAGAAGTGGTAAAAACAGGCATCATTTTTTTTCCTCCTGATATTAGGGGAAATTTTTTCAGTTCTTCAGGTATAATGTTAACTGTGGGATATTTGCAGAATACACCTTTTTTAGGTTGAGGATATTCCTCTTATTCCTAAACTACTGAATTATGTGAATTATGCCCAGCTTTACCATGAGTGTATGTTGGATTTGTATAGTGCTTCTTATGTGTCTATTGAAGTGATTATGTGCTTTTTAACTTTTATTCTATTGATATGGTTACTATATATGTATGTTACTGTGTTTCCCCAAAAATAAGACCAGGTCTTTTATTAAGGTTTGCTCCAAAAGACGCATTAGGGCTTATGTTCAGGGGATGTCATCCTGAAAAAATCATGCTAGGACTTATTTTCCGGTTAGGTGTTATTTTCAGGGAAACACGGTACTATAATTGAGATGTTAAACTAACTTCGCATTCCTGAGATAACTGTTATTGGCCACGGTGTATATTCCTTTATAGATGTTCCAAGATTGTATGCTAGTATTTTGTTGAGGGTTTTACGTCACATTTAAATGTCTTTGTTTGTAGTTTCCGTTTATACTGATTTGATTGAATAATTTAGGAAGAGTTTTCTCCCCTTCTATTTTTGGAAGAGTGTGTAAAGTATTGGCAAGAATTCATTTTCAAACATTTGGTAGAATTAACCAGTGAAGCTATCTGGCATCGCACTTTTCTTTTGGGGAAAGTTTTAAATTAAAATTAAATCCCCTTGCTTGTTAATGATTATTCCAATTTTTAAATATGTCTTGACTTGGTATCAAGAAGTTTGTGTCTTTGTCAGAATTGGTACATTTCACACAGGTTATCTAATTTTGGCATAATATTCACTTATTTCCTTTTGATTTCCATAAGGTGGCAATGATGTCTCCTTCTTTATCCTTGATGTTAGTAATTTTAGTCTTTTTAAAATTTTTCCTGGTCAGTCCAGCAAAAGTTATCTCTTTTTTTCCAGCTGTCTTTGAATTTAGTTTGTGCTACTATTTCTAGTTTCTTAATGTGTGAGATCACAATATTTGAAATTGTTCCTTTTTTAATAAAAGTATTTACAACTATAAACTTCCCTTCAAACACAGATGTAAGTGCATTTCAAATGTTTTGGCATATTGTATTTTCACTTATATTCATCTCAAATATTTTATAATTTTCATTATGATTTTTTCTTTTACTCATTAGAAAGTATTGTTTTTCCCATATTTTTGAATTTCAGAAATATTTTTGTTATTAATTTCTAATTTCATTTTATTAAGGTCAGAGAAAATGTTTTCTAGGATTTAAATATTTGGAAAACTATTAATACTTGAATTATGTCCAATCATATGGTTTATCCTGTAGAATGTTCCTTGTTCGCTCTGGAGGATGTGTGTTCTGCTATTGTAGCCTGTAGTGTTTTTCAGACGATTGTTATGTCTGCTACATTTGTAGTGTTTTTCAAGTCCAGTATTTCTTGTAGCTCTTTTGTCTATTTATTCTGCCCAATACTGCAAGTGGAAGCTCTACCTATTATTTTTATTTCCCCATTTTGCCCTTAGATTAGGTCAAGGTTTTCTTCAAATATTTTGGTGGTTCTGATAGTTGGTATATCTGTGTTTAAAATTTGTAGGTCTTCCTAATAGATTCAATCTTATTTTAAAAGATCTCTTTTTAGCTCTAATAACTTTTTCATTTTAAAGTATATCTCTTGATTCTGTAGGGGTTGTTTTAAGACTGTATTTTTTTCAGAACAATTTTCAGTTTACACCAAAATTGAGAGAAAAGTATAGAAATATATCCCCTACCAAAACATGTGACTAGACTCCTCCATTGGCAACATCCCCCACCAAAGTGATGGATTTGTTACAATTGATGAACCTATATTGACACGTTAGAATCATACAAATTGGGTAGTTTACCTTAGAGTTCACTCTTGATTTTGTACAATACATAGGTTTAAACAAAAGTATAATAAAATGTGTCTACCATTATAGTATCATACAGAATATTTTCATTGACTTAAATATCCTCTGTGCTCCACTTAATCTCACCTCCCCCAAGCTTCTGGCAACCACTGATATTTTTCCTGTTTCCATAGTTTGGTCTTTTACAAAATGTCATACAGTTGAAATCATACACTATATAGATTTTTCAGGTTGACTTTTTTCACTTAGTAATGTGCATTTCAGTTTCTCCCATGTCTTTTCATGGCTTGATCACTTTTTTTTTTGAAAGCTGAGTAATATTCCATTGTGGATGTGTCACAATTTATTTATCTATTGAACTCCTAAAGGGCATCTTGGGTGCTAAACCTGCTATAAACACTTGTGTGCAGGTTTTGATGTGGATTTAAGTTTTTAGCTCATTTGGATAAATACCAAGGGGCATGATTGCTGGATTTTACGGTAAGAGTATGTTTACTTTCATAAAAATAAAAACCCAAATGATCTCCCTAAGCACTGTACCATTTTGTATTCCTACAAGCAATGAATGAGATTCTTGTTGCTCTTATCCTTGCCACCGTCTGATGTTGCCAGTATTATGGATTTGGGCTATTCTGATAGTTGTGTATTGGTATTTTACTAATGTGTTAATTTGCATTTCCTTGATGAAATATGATGTGGAACATCTTTTCATATGCTTATTTCATCTGTAAATCGGCTTTGCTGAGGTGTCTGTTCACATCATGGGCCTACTTTTTAATCAGGTGGCTGCTGTACTTATTGTCGAGTTGTAAAGGCTTCTTTGTATATTTTGGATAACAATCCTTTATCAGATGTGTCTATTACAATTATTTTCTCCAAGTCTGTGGCTTATTTTCTCATTCTCTTGACATTATCTTTTGCAAAGCAGAAGTTTTTCAATTTAATAGAGTCCAGCTTATCAATTATTTATTTCATGGACTGTGCCTATGTTGTTGTATTTAAAAAGTCATCAAAACAGTCAAGGTTATAAGGGTTTTCTATGTTCTAGGAGTTTTATAATTTTGCATTTTTACATTTGGGTCTTGACCCATTTTAAGTTACTTTTTTTGTGAAGGGTGAAATGTTAGCGCCTAGATTGATTTTTTTTGCTTGTGAATGTCCAGTTGTTCCAGCATCATTTATTGAAAAACTACCATTGCTCTGTGTGTTGCCTTTGATCACTCATCAAAGATCAGTTGACTGTATTTCTGTGAGTCTATTTCGGCCTCTCTGTTTTGTTCCACTGATCTGTTTGTCTCTTCTTTCACCGATACCACACTGTGTTGATTACTGTAGCTTTATAGTAAGTCTTAACTTTGTTCTTCTCCTTCAATGCTGTGTGGCTATTTTAGGTCTTTTGCATTTCCATATGAACTTTACAGCCAGTTTCTTGATATCCACAAAATAATTTTCTGGGGATTTAACTGAAATTGTATTGCATCAACAGATCAAGTTGAGAAAAAAACATCATTTTGACAATATTGAGTCTTCCTAGTCATTGCATAGGCTATGTTTCCAGATTCAGCTCTTCGTGATTCATTATCAGAGTTTTCCAGTTTTCCTCATAGAGATGTTGCACATATTTTGTCAGATTTTTTCCTAGGTATCTATTTATTTATTTGATTTTATTATATTTATTGCATTGACATTGGTTAATAAAATTATATGGCTTTCAAGTGTAAAATTCTATAATATATCATCTGTATACTGCATTATGTGTTCACCACCCTAAGTCAAATCTCCTCTCTTCACTATATATTTGACCCCCTTTACAGTTTTCTACTTCCCTCCACCTCCTTTTCCCACATAACCACCATGCTGTTGTCTGTGTCGACGAGGGTTTTTTTCGTTTGTTTGTTTTTTGTTTTGTTTTGTTGTTTTTTGTCTTGTTCGTTTGCTTAAGTTTTATATTACACATATGGGTGAAATTATATGGTTTCTGACTTTTTCTGTCTGACTTATTTTACTTAGCATGGGATTCTCAAGATCCATTCATGTTGTCGCAAATGGCGTACTTCATCTTTTCTTATGGTTTAGTAGTATTCCATTGTATATATGTACCACTTCTTTTGTATCCAGTCATCTACAGAATGACACTTTGGTGGTTTCCTTGCCTTGGTCACTGTGAATAATGTTGTAATGAACTTAGGGGTACATATATCTTTATGAATGTTTTTAAATTTGAGGGGTAGATACCCAGAAGAGGGATTGCTGGGTCATATGGTAATTCTGTTCTTAGTTCTTTGAGGAACTTCCATTCCATTTTCCATAGTTACTGTATCAATATACATTCTCACCAGCAGTGTATGAGGGTTTCTTTTTCTTCAACACTTGTTATTATTTCTCTTGTTGATGATAGCCATCCTAACAGGTGTGAGGTAGTATTTCATTGTAATTTTGATTTGCATTTTCATAATAGCTAGTGCTGTTCAGCATCTTTTCATGTATCTATTGGCCATTTGTGTGTCTTGGGAGAAGTGTCTATTCAGGTCCTCTGTCCAATTTATTTTCCATTGGACTTTTGCTGCTGCTGTTATTGTTGTTGTTGTTGTTGTTGCTAAGCTGTATGAGTTCTTTATATTTTGGATATTAGCACCTCATTGGAGGTGGGTTTTGGCAACCAATCGAATGGGAGAATAAATTTTCAGATGATATTGTGTTTTTAATTATAAATTCCATTTGTGAATTGGTGGTAAATAAGAAAGCAACAGATTTTTGTACACTAACCTTATGTCTTACAATGTATTATCTCCAAGTATTTCATCATTGCTATTGTTGATTCTTTCATATTTTCTACAGAGACAATCGTGTCATCTATGAATAAAGATATTTTAATGTCTTTCTTCCCAATCTGTATACATTTTATTTCTTTTTCTTATTTTACTGAATTAGCTAGAACTTCCAATATGATGTTGATAAGTGCTGAGGGGATATACTTGCCTTGTACCTGATCTTAATGGGAAGCTTCTGGTATGTTAGCTGTAGAGGTTTTGTACATAGGCTTTATCAAGTTGAGAATGTTCTCTATTAATAGTTTATTGAGAATTTTTATAATAAATGGGTGTTGGATATTTTCAATATGCTTTCTACATCTATTGACATGATCATGTGATTTTTCTTTTCTAGCCTGTTGATGTGATGGATAATAGTAACTGATTTCAAATGTAGAACTGGCCTAGCACACCTGGAATAAATCCCACTTGCTCATGGTATATAAATCTTTATATGCATTGTTCCATTTAATTTGCTAAACCTTTGTTGAATATTTTTGCATATATGTTTATGAGAGAGCTTATTCTATAGTTTTCTTGTAATGTCTTTGTCTGGTTTTGGTATTAACTTAATGCTGGCCTCGAAGAATAAGTTAGAAAATGTATCCTCTGTTTGTACCCTCTGAAAGAGATTCTAGAGAATTTGTACAATTTCTTCTTAAATGTTTGTTAGAATTTTACCAATGAATCCATCAGGGTCTTGTGCTTTCTGTTTCAGAAGGTTATTAACTGTTAATTCAACTTATTTACTACGTAGGCCTATTCAGTTCTCTATTTCTTCCTGTGTGATTTTACAATAAATTATATTTTTCAAGTAATTTATTCAATTCATCTAGGTTATCAACTTTGTAGGAATAGAGTTATTCGTGTAATTCCTTTATTATCCTTTTAATGTCCATGAGAACTACAGTGATGTCCCCTCTTTCATTTCTTATATTAATAATTTGTTTCTTCTCTCTCTTTTCTTCCCCCTTAGTTAGGCTGGCTAGAGGCAAATTAATTTTACTGACCTTTTCAAAGAGACAGCCTTTGATTTCAATGAATTTTTGTACTGATTTCCTGTTTTCAATTTCATTGATTTCTGTTCTAATTCTTTCTATTTACTTCTGTTTTCTTTGGCTTAAATTTGCTCATAAAATTTCATTAAGGTGGAAACTTATATTGTTGACTTTAGATTTGTCTTCTTTTCTCATACATGCGTTCACTGCTATAAATTTCCCTCTAAGTTTTGTTTTCACTGCATCCCACACATTTTGATAAGTTGTGTTTTCATTTCCATTTAGCTCATAATACTTAAAAATTTATCTTGGGATTATTTTCTTTTACCCATGTGTTGTTTAGAAATATATGGTTTAATCTCACATATTTTGGTATTTTCCATTTATCGTTCCATTATTGATTTCTACTTTAATTCCATGTGGTCTGAGAACAGATACTATGCTATTTCTATTCTTTTAATTTGTTAAGATTTGTTTTATGGACCAGAATGTGCCCCATATTGGTTAATGTTCCATGTGAACTTGAAAATAATGTGTATTCTGCAATTGCTGGATGACACAGTCTATAGACATCAATATTCAGTTGATTGGTGGAGTTTTTGAGTTCCACTATTTCCATACAGGTTTTCTGCCTGCTGGATCTGTTCAATTCTGATAGAGAGGTGTTAAAGACTCCAACCGTGATGGTGGATTTATATATTTTCCCACTGCAATTCTATCAGTTTTCTTCATAGTTTGATGTTCGTTTATCACTATGTTTCCCTGAAAATAAGACCTAGCTGGACAATCAGCTCTAATGCGTCATTTGGAGCAAAAATTAATATAATACCCAGTATTTTTTATTTATATTATATTATATTATATTATATTATATTATATTATATTATATTATTATATTACATTACATTATATATTATATTAATTATACCCAGTATTATATTATATTATATTATATTATATTATATTATATTATATTATATTATACCCGATCTTATCTATGCATACCAGTTTCAGTGGTTCTGTTTACTTCAGACCTTATGCATACCTGGCCCAATGACTTGAAAGAAGTTTTTACAGCTGTGTAAGATCCACTCCTATCCCTGAAACAAACCAGCTTCTGGGAAGAGCCTTTTTGCAGGAATTGCCTGACCACTTCTCCTTTCCTTTGTTCTGCCTCTCCTTACCTGGCTATAAAATCTTTTGGCGGTATTAAGAGCTGGAAGGCAGTCTTTGTGACAAGAGTTCACTGTCTTTCCTTAATGCTGGCATTTTGGAATCAACCTGCTTTTCTTTCCACCAACCTCGCCTCTCGAGTTTTGGCTTTTGTGCGGTGAGTAGCTGGACCTTTTGCACGGTAACAAATTTACTTTTAATCTATATGTGTCTTTATATTTAAAGTGGGTCTCTTATAAGCAATGTATAGTTGGGTCTCGTGGGTACCCCCTGAAATTAGGTTCCCCTGGATTTTTGATTCTCAGAGTTGTCCACACTGAGCCGCCAGTAAATCAATTACAGTTCAGATTTTTCTCCCCATGCATTGTTTCCCCTGGAGCTTCTGCTCATGAGTTTCTGCTCCCTTAACCCATACTTTCCTGTATTCACTGGTGCCTCTCCAATCTTGGGGGTAGCAGTTTGCCCTGTATCCTCTGCTCTCACATGGATCCAAGAAGAGTTGTTCATTTTTCAGTCAGTTAAGCTTTTTACTTGTTAGGACAGAGTGGCCACTTCCATACTCCTTACATGCAGAACCAGAAACTGGGACTCTATTATATTACTTTTATGTAATACAGAGTTAGTAATTCAATAAGTCAAGTTATGTTACTATTTTCTATTCTGTAGTAGTTAATAGATAGGGTTGGTACTAGTGATTTTTTTGATGAATATAATAGTATCTTTTCTCATGGAGTTTACTACAATCTAGAAATCATGACATGCATACAATGAGCTCTCTAGTGTTATCCTTCTCCACAGTTCAAATTAATATAATTTTACTATTTGCTCATTAATTTTATCACCTGCTAGCATTCCCCAGAAGACCAAGAGTTTTCTGAAGCTAAAGGATTAAGAAAAATTTTATGGGGAAAAAATGTTATAGTAAGAAAAATCTGATCCAATTTTAACTGCCCCCTCCCCCATCTCCTGTAAACTGGAAAAAGACGTCTATCACTTAATTTTAGCAGAAGAAAAATTTGTTCATGTCACAGGCTAGCAGTTCCTTATGGGAATAAAATGTGAATATCAATGTATTAATTCTCCTTAACCTTCAACCCCCGCTTTCTAAGGACAAGGAAGCTAGAATAAGCAAGGCCAAGTAAGAAAATGAGTTAAGTTGAATGTGAAATGCAGATCTCTTATCTAAACTCCCTCCCCCCCTTTTTTTTTTTTTAAGTTGGCTGGCCAGCATGAACAACCAATTTTTTTTTTTCTCTTTAGGAAATATGCTATTATTTGACAAGTGTTTTAAGACCTTCACTAACACATAAAGTGTTTAATTGTTATTATCCTTTTTTATAGAAAGAGAATTCATTAAATTATCTCCATCATAGGTAAGGAACAATAGTGCACACATACATACTTTGACAAAGGGATAATACAATAATTCATATTCAATACAGTGAAAATCTGTATTTAAATTGACATATCATTAAGTTCACAATCTATATAGCCTGCAGTCATCTGCTTTTTCCCCCAAAACATGCATCAGATGTCATTAGACAGAGAAAAGATAAGTTCTTTTGGTAGTGGCATTTTAAAACTTTAAAAAGTCTTGACAGAATTAATTTGCCAAGTTTCAAGAAACTCCTGTCTATTTAATTTGTAAAATTTATGTGTATGTGTATATGCATATCGTGATTGAATTATATCTTATCCACGCAATGAGTATTTGTTTCAATTACTCTCAAAAACCAAAGAAGAATCGCTAGGCAAGTAAAAATATACATACAGTTACTCACTTTGTGAACTTAGGCAAGTTATTTAACTTCTCTAGCCTTAGATTTCATCATATCTGCCTTGCAGTAAGGAACAAAATGGAATAACCAATGTCTTCAAATGAAATAATGTAAGTAGAGACATTCTGTAAATTTTAAGTCAACAATGCAAAATGTAAGCTTATCAGATGGTGACTATCAAGGGGGATTATATTTGTTGACCTCATTTAGCAAAGAACTCTAAAGTGCAGTCAGTAACATTTTATTTTACATTTGTTAGAGGAACCAAATTTACACAAACACAGAATGTTCACCATTCTGTTCCTTTCTTTTTCAATTACTCTTGGTCAGTAGGGCATTTCAAGACAGAGACAATGGAAGTGAGACAATTGTATCTGTCACATAGAATCAATGAGGCAGAAGTTAGATTTAAAATAGGATCAGGCTGGTAGTCTCAGATGCATCCTCTTCCAACTTGCACTAATATACACATAAAAGGTAGGAAATTTTGTAAATTCCCAATGCAGAAAATCATGAGTGACAGCCAGCCAATTGCCAGATGTGAGAAGGATTTCCTTTAGGTAAAAGCCTGAGAACTACATTGAAATATAGCAGATAGCCTTCCGGTGCTAGGCTACAATTCTCTGATTTCTTGAAAGTAAAGAAAGATTTGTTTTCTTCTCCATTGTCTGTCATTCTCATTAAAAACAAAACAAACCAACAAACTAAAGACCAAAGTCCGCAGAATATTGGAAAACTATCTCTTTTTGGTATGAGCAATAGTTTTTAGATATCCAAAAGTCTGATCCTCAATTCCCTTTTCAGTGCAAACTTTTTGCATCCAAAGGAACTGGGCAACTGTCAGACAGCTTAGTAGAGTTGGAACACTGGCGATTAAAAATAAAACATTTAAATGTGGGGGACACACTCCTGCCAGTTCCCAGAAAAATTATCTGGGAAAATCTAATACCTCAGTAGGATTATCTGTAGGAACCCTAGAAATACAGATTCCTTTTCTACATTTGCATAGATTCTGATTTCAATCTGAGAGGGGCCTGAAGATCTCTATTTCAGCATACCTTCCAAGTGATTAGAAGAATGACTCATGTGGGAGTCAATGATTTAAAGCTCTGCTGATATAGCCAATATACTTTTCGTTGGTTATTATGGACTCTGAAATTACATGGTCTATATCATGTTTTTCATCTATCAGAAATCAATTCTTTCTTGATGATGAAAATTAGATACAGTGTAACAATTTCCCTGAAAGCTTTGTTCACTTCATCATTAAAATATTTAGTAGGGCAAATGGGAAATTTATCAAAACTGTTTTAAGCAAGACGGGATGTCTCATTTTTCTGGATAGTTTAAAGTGCACTGTCATAGTATCATGTAATAACTTTATGGTCTCTGTTTCTGTAATGTAATTTACATATTCTATTTAATTTTAGCCCAAATCCTACCTTCAAATTTGTTCTTTCTATACAATAATATACTCTGCTGACATGCATTGCTACCTCCTTTTATTCTATTAAAATACATATTTGATAAGGTAGGTCCTTCCTGAATGTATATTCCACTTAAGTGTCACACTTTAGCAAGTATCAGTGACACATGAGCTTTTCTGTAAATTCTTATAATAAAATTTCCTGTTGGCTTTGTTTATTATGACACTTTCCATTTGATTAAACAGACCTGCAGCTTTTTCAGGATCCTTCTGATATGCTTGTTTTGAGAGGAGCATTTCAAAGATGTGTATTCCTTGTAATAAGAACCAAATGAGTAAATTCTAGAGTTTAATATTTATTTAACAAAAAAGCAATTGTGATTATCATAAGTCAACCTGTCATTGGAAGCCTGTGCCTTTTGGCTTTTATCAACAGAAGAGATCTTTGCTATAAAATCAAATTAACCTAGTGGTAGGACTGTAAGAATGATTTGATTTTTCATATTACATGAGCACTTTCATTCTATCATTGTAGAAATGTGAAGAAATTGACATGATAACAACCAATCTAGCAAGCACAACTTAATGAAAATAATTTTCACTAGTGATCACAGAGAGACCAAATTGACAGAATGTCACTTAGTAATATGCTGATTGTAAAATGTGACTTCAAAATCTAGGACGGACAGGTCTGCTACACTCTTCAATTTAATATTTCAGTAATTAACAATGATTACATTTTATACAAACCAAGCACAATTTTTAATACATGTCAGGACTTAACTTTTTATGGTAAAGCAACACATAATAGATAAATTTCTTTAAAATTCAGGCAAAAGTTTGAAAAATTATTATTAAATTGAAATGCTGTTTATAGAGTATGGCCACAAAGAAATGTGATTGATTAATTTTAATAAGAATACCAATTCTTGGATATTTATATGAGTGTTTTTCCTTCTGAAGTATTACTTTAAGGAGACTGCTCATTTATCCTAACAGATGTGTTACTACTCAAAATATTTAGGTAACTTGTCCTATATATTTAAATATCTATAATGGTCAAAAATGTCTGTCCCTTGAGAACCAATTTAAATTGGGAAACATCTCAGAACCATCTGGAGGCAAGCGTAAGAAACAAATTTGATGATCAAGTTGAACATTAGAGTCTGGGTCAGAAATAAATGTCAAGCAATGAAAACTAATTTGGCTGCACAGCTTATAACCTGCTTTTATGGTATGTCCCCCTCAAAAAATGGGGGGAATAACATCTTTTTTAAAGTCCATAAATAGACTCCCAAAGATAAACCCTTATTGAATACGGAAGTTTGAGTTTTAATACTTAAAATCTATCTCGCTACTGTATAGTGCCTGGCATGTAGCAGGGAAAAAAAAAAAAAAAAATGCTAGTGGAATTGATGAAAGGACACATGCATTAATCAAAGAATACCTAGTGTATGAAAACTATTTTTAAAAACCACAGTGCTTTTAAAAGTACTTTCTAAACTAATCCATATTTCCTATACTTCATTTATATAACTAATATATATAGTATCTTTACTTACTTTGACTCATAGTACGTATACTTATATTTTTATAGCACTTATACTTCTTCAACATAAAACAGATTTTCAAATAAGAAAAAGAGAGGTAGTTTAACAAACTCTTATTATGGGCCATGTGAGAAACTGCCCTTTGGTAGATGTATATTTCTACCTTTAATTTATTAGAAGTTCTAGCTACATACAGAGAACCATTATAAAGTTATTTAATCCCAGCTTTACTGATTAAAATTTTTCAATAATTCCTGACCCCACCCACCCACCCACCTGTCAATCGAACCTCTCTCATTCTAAGGTATGGGCATTCTGAATTGCTTGCCTTTCCCTGTCCTTTGAATGTTTTCCCCTCTCCACCTGACAACTACTAATCATCTTTTAAGTCTTAAACCTAACATGACTCCCCCTGGCAAATTGTAACAACACCTCTCAGATAGATTTAGTATCTCTTTCTCTAAAACTGCATAACTTCATGTGCACACATATGTCACTAGAGACTAATTGTTTGCATGTGTGTCTACTCTCTACACCAGAGTTTCTTCCAACAGAATAA
Source organism: Rhinolophus sinicus (assembly GCF_057876585.1). Taxonomy (NCBI): domain Eukaryota; kingdom Metazoa; phylum Chordata; class Mammalia; order Chiroptera; family Rhinolophidae; genus Rhinolophus; species Rhinolophus sinicus. Next base: position 81,965,555 of record NC_142501.1, read on the forward strand.
TTGTCTTTTAACTTTGTATCCCAACTATCACCATAGTGTCTGGCATCTAGTAGGAATTCCATAAATTCCTGTAGAAAAAGTAAATGAAACAGACTTTCTCTAATGACACAATAATGTCCACAAACCTGTAATACTTACAAATTTTTCATTTTGTACTTCCACTTAGCATCATTACACTCTTAAGAAAGTAATTTGAATAATCTATCCACAGGGAAATCTTCCAAAATATATGTACATTCGGGACCATAATTAAGCATAACATTATTATTATAAACACAATTCTTAAAATAATTCACAGTTCTTAAAATATTATATCGCAAGGCAACTAGTCCTTAATGAGGGCACTCTCATTGATTCAACATTGATTGAGAGCACAAACATGTCAGAACTCATTTAAGCTTAAAAGGCTTTTTTTTTTTTTTTTTTCCTTTAAATCTCTTATATCTCCAAGTAATTTAGTTTCTTTGCCCATTTTATATTCTATTCTAAACTTAAACACAAGGGAAAAGAGTGAATCTAACCATGTTTAATTCCAGGGAATTTCCCAAAGCAATGTGAGCAAGAAGATGAAAATTATCTTCCTGACTTTTAATTGTATAAAAACAATGATTTTTATTTTTCATGCAATCCCTAGATTAGTGTTCCTTTAATTTCTATGCTTTCTTTTAGAATTTAGGGCCACCTTAGTTTATTAAAGGAAAAGTCAAAATCCTCTCTGCTTCACTGGACAGGTTTTTTCAGTTCTTAGTTAATGGTTTTGTTGAGAGAACTTTCTGTCCATCATTTACTATCGTTGACAGCAAAATTTTCAAAACCATTTCTCTCAAAATGATCCTTTTTTAGACTTACATTCTACACCCCCAAATTTTGAAGAGCTAAACATTACTTTCCATACTGACTGACTGAATAGATAGATAGATAGATAGATAGATAGATAGATAGATAGATAGATGATAGATAGATAGATAGATAGATAGATAGATAGATAGATAGATAGATAAAATGTTTATTTAAAGAGATTAAATATATTGTCATCTAAATTTATAAAAGATAATTTGGGAAATGATTCTTCACTTAAAAAATGTTTTAAGAGAAATTTTAATTAATAATGTGTAATATGATTTATTTTTCCATATTTACCATCTTTACAAATACCTACTAAATTGAATTATTCAGAAATGAATACTAATATTCCCACTTTTGCAATACCTCAGTCTTCATATATTCAGAATAATCAACCCAAAAAAAGGAAGGCAAGAAAAGAAAAACAAAAGGAAGGCCAAATCTGGCATGTAAGAGAAGTGAAATAAGAGGAGGAGGAAATAATGCAATAGTAGTAAAGCAGAAAGGATAAACAGAAAGTTTCAGGAGGGAGGGAGTAGCATACAGCAGATATTCCATCAAATGAAAAGAAATAGGATTACCAAGAAGAGGTCAACAATGGAATTGTTCTATATTTTGACTATTTCAGTAACTCTTACGCTTTCTGGAACAGGGCTGCTGCTATTGCGTGTGCAGTAGAGAAGAGAAAAGGACGATTAGTCGAGCAAGATTAATTTCAGTATTTTATGAAGCTTTACAGGTGGACTTGAGGAACTAGAAATGACCTAACACCTGTTACGTGCCAGACATTGTGTAAAATGCTTCTTAATAGTTAGCCTTTCACAAAATATCCCTGCCCACCACCCAGATTACTCCTGAAGTGAGAAGAGGGTGAAATATGTTCCAAGGGAGGACTGGAAACACAATTGATATAGCTTTATAGAGAGCAAAATCTGCAGTACTTTTTCTTAAAATTGCATGCTAATTTTCACTTTTATTCCAAAGTGAATCTATGACTACTTTAAGATAAAAATAATGTTCAAAATTTCTCAGTATTAAGTAAAAAGCAATGATAAAAAATATGGACATATTCTCCACATCCTCAAGTGCTGGAAATTTGAGTTTTGCGGAAATTATATATATATTTCTTAATCTTGTTAGCAACGCTAAAAGGTTTGCAATATTATCCGTTTTACAGATGAGAATACTAGTGTTAATAAATGAAAAACTGAGATTTTGATTGACTCTGAAACCCATGTAATTTCAACTAAATTATATTCACTTTCCAACAGGAAACTGTCTCTGTCTTGACTCTACATTTTTATAGTAAATGAACAGTAAATGAAAATTGTGATGATTATAAACCCCAGTGTGTTGAATTTGAAAGTAGGGGATGGAGGGAAATGGAAGTGAGCTAACATTGCAACAATGTCTACATAGATTATAGAATTTAACCCTTAAAGCAACCTAATGACTATCATTGTTCATGGTTTGTAAATATTAATAACTTCCCTTTTGAACACCTGCTATATTTAATGGATGTTTTAACTCCTTTATAAATTAAATAACTTAATCTCCAAAATGATTATTTTGAAGCTGAAACATCTTCCTACAGTAAAAGCTTTTCTCATTCCATCCTAAAAATATTTGATAATTTGTATTAAAATATTTTGAAAATTAAATAAATAATATTTTTTAAAAATACATATATGTATCTGTCTGTATCTAAATAGGGAGAGAGAAATTGAGAGAGAAAGAAAGAGAGAGAGAGACAGAGACAGAGAGAGATTAAGTGTACAGGCTCAGAAGTCAGCAGTCTGATTGTGTTTAAACATAGCTCCATTAATTTTGTAAAACTTGGGAAAATTCAACTATTGATTCAATCGTTAATTCAACAATTATTTATTGGTCATAGCTATGTGCCAGGCACTGTTATAGGTACTTGATATTCCTCGATGAACAAGAAAAACTCTGTCCTCATGGAGCTGATCTTATAGGTGATGGGAAGCAAACAATAAATAATAAACATAACAAGTAAGTTAATTACATAGCATGACAGAGAATGTTAAATACTATAAGAATGATATATTATAGAACTGTACACTTGAAACCTATATGATTTTATTAACCAATGTCACCCCCAAGAAATTTAATAAAAAAATAAAAGGCACTAGAAAACTGCCCCCCAAAATAAAGTGGGTGGAGGAAAATGAGGAGTGGGGGTAGTAGAGAAAGCAAGTTGTAATATTACATAGTTAGGTTAAGTTATGGTAAGCCTCATGGTGAGGGTCAGATTTGAGAAAAAGATGGAAGGTGTGTTAACCAAGGGGGTGCCATGAGGAAGGTGATTCTAGGCTAAGGGGACAGGAAGATCAGAGGCTTAAAGTTTGAGAGCATGAGGAGTGTTTCAGAATTCTGGAGTTCTCTGTGGCTACAATAGAATTATCCAGAGGGAAAAAAGTAGAAGAGGTCCATGTGGCAAGGGTGGGATAGAAGTAAATAGTACGGGTCCTTGCAGACCAATGTAGGGACTTTGGCTATGACTATCATGAGGTACCACTGCAAAGAATTGATCAGAGGAGGTACATGAGAAAAGACTGTTATGTGGAGGTGATGGGGTACAAATAGCAAGACCTATTGGGAAGCTAACTGCAGTAAACCCAATGAGAAATAATGGAAGCTCATAGCAGGGTAGAAGCAGTGGAGGCGTTGAAAAGTAGTCAGATTCTGGATATATGAGCAATGTCTTCTTGACATCGACATGAATAATCCACTCCTGAAAGTCAGATTTACTATGCCAAAATGTTCTTTTTCATTATTTTAAATTATTAAAACCATAATGTGTTACCAAAACACAGTACCTAAAACATAATAAAAAGCCTATATACAAATAATGAATAATTATGTCAGGATGTAAAATTCTTTATGACCACCAAACAATTAATATGGATATTGACTCAGACTTGTTTTGTCAGTAATTTCACTAATGTGCACAAGAAAATTCTGAGGGGACATTTCCTTTGTTGAAATTATTTTTTAAATGTCTCCACCCAATTCTGACATTTTATAAATTGTGTTTGGAATATGTTCAAGATTTTTCCCCACATCATTTTGTTAACATATTAATTTAAATGTTGTGTTACAATATTTGTTGATATATGTTGTTAAAATGTTAACCATTTTATTGAATTGGGTTTTGGGGATATAGATATATTTTTCCCATACAAATTTCACTTGAGGAGCATTTTTTGAGGGATATATACATTCCTCAAAGTTTGACTTAAAAATCAAGAGGTGCTTGTTTTACTGAAAATGTTAACAAAGAAGAAGCTTTACAGGGTATGCTGTATTTTGAAGACCTGGCCAACAGGATTTCCTGATGGATTGAGGATAGAATGTGAAAGACAAGAGTCAAAGATGACATTAAGATATTTGGCTTAAGGAAACAGAAACAACGGAATTGCCATCACATGAGATGAGGAAATTTATAGGTTAAAGTGGATTCAGGAGTGGTGTGATGAAGGTATACATCAAGATTCCCATTTGGAATACATTGAGTTAGAAATATCTACTAATATCTAATAGAGATATCAAGTATGTGAATATTCTAGTCTGGAAGATAGAAAAAAAGTCTGGGCTAGAGATATAAATTTGAGACTCTGGTGTATAAATGACATTTCAGGTTTATAAAGTTGAGAGTGCCAAAAAAATGAAAGAAGACAGGCAAGAGAGATGACAACTAAGCCCTGAGCACCGTAACATTAAGAGGACAAAAAACCATTAAAGAAGACGGTGGCAGACAGAAAATTGTCTCCCCCAAAATGTCTACATCCTAACCCCAAGAACTATGGAGATGTAATGTCACAATAAAAAGGGCAATTAAGGTTGCTAACCAGCTGACTTTAAAACAGGTAGATTATAATGGAGCAGCTGAGAAATTCTTAAAAGTGGAAACGCAAGGCAGAAGTTACTGGCAAAGTGATGCAATGTGGTAAAGATCTGATGAACTGTTGCTGGCTTTGAAGATGGAAGGAGGCACCAGCCAAGGAATGAGAGCTGCCTCTACAAGTGGGATATTAACCACACTTACCTCTATTCTTATGTTTCTCAACCCGAGCTGTGCACTGGAATCACTGTGGAAACTTAAAAATTTCTCATGTTGGCATCCCCCGATTCCATCCTGATATTCTTGTTTTTCTTATTTAATAAGAACTCCTTATGATTCAAATGCCTACCTAGTATCGAGATCTCTGCTCTGTAGCGTTCTCAAGAGAATTATCTGAGTTAATCCATGTTAAATTCTTAGAACACACTTACCAACTACTCAATTAATACCGATCTATTTTAATAATCATCATTTCACATTTGATGAAATTAAACTTAGAAATAAACTCGTCTGAGATCACAGCTGCTAAGTGGCAATGGCAGGTCTAACTTCAAACAAAGGTTCATTCTAGTAACTGAATCTGACTCAGAAACAAAAGACAACAAGTGAAAGACCTTTGGATTTCAAATATATATATTCTTTTTTTTTTTTTTTTTTAATCAATAGCAATCTACCCTGGGCTTACTAAACAACTGAAATGTTAGGTACTGATTTTATTCCAACACATTTTAAATTTTATTTTTAATGTTTCACAAGTAATACGTTAAAATATGTTGATGACTGTTGCCCCACTGTCCACCTTATCCCATCTCCCTGACAGTTTTGTATCATCAGATAAGATATTTCAAAAAAAAACAACAAAAAAAAAATATAGTTTCCACCAAAAGGTAATTATGGTGGAAACGAACTCACTCATATACCAACACTGCCATTTACAATCTGGTTCACATACATAGGTCCTTAATAACGAACAAATTAATAACGAACAAAAATAATAACAATAGCTAAGATTTATTGAGCTCTTTCTGAGCACATATGAGCTCAAAAAGAGCTCAATAAATCTTAGCTATTGTTATTATTTTTGTTCATTATATATATATATATAATATGAATTTAATCTTCTCGAGAGCCCCACAAATTGGATAATTTATTGCTACATTTTTTTTCCAGATGAGAACCTCCCTAAACCTGTTACTTTATCTGTAAAATAAAGAGAATAATATAATATCACAGTAAAACTGCAAATACAAAGATAACATGGATTTCCTAATGAGACATCCCAGAAGAAACGGTACCAGGAGGAACAGAAGTTGCAACAAGATGCTTAAATGGATACTTGCTAGCCACAAAGCAAGAAAGCTAATTTAATATAATTGTGTGGGAAAGAAACAACTACCAGGAAAAGGAACTACTCTCCAGGAAATGAATATACTTTGCCATGCTCTACTCATTGTTTGGGGTTTAAACATTCAGAGAAGCTTTGTGCTTAAGGTAGAAAGTAGGCCAAGGCAGCAATTACCAGAAGGTATAGCCTATGGTTTCCAGGAAGGCAGGAATTAAGGGCACAGGAGTCTGAGCTAATGGGAAAGGGGTGAAGGGTGGCAGCGATGGAGGACAGGACAGATGGCAGTTGATTCCAATACAAACCGGAAGGAAAATTCCTGGTCACCTTCAAAAAATTAGGCAATGTTTTTTCTGTAGACTTAAACTTTGAAAAGTACTACCCTCCTCTGCCTAACGATGAGTCCAGTATAAATTGCGAGAGTACTGAAATATCGCACCAAATTCCTAGAAGACTTGTGAATGTTGTAGCCTAAACAGAGAAGCAAGTATCTCCCAAGGACTCACGGGCGGATGTGCAAACAAAGTAAAGAACAATGATATCTGCTGACATGAAAAAGGTTTTCACAGTCTGAGATATCTCAGATCTCTCGGTCATTATTCAGTCTCTATGCTTACTATTTCATATGTGCATTATTTATTATTTTTAATCAGTTCAACTCCCAAATACAACTTTTTCATAAGAGTACTTGTACTTTATTTCAAACAAAAAATGCTAAAACAGGAATATGCCACCTGACATTATGTCCTAAACTAATTACATAGGAAATATTCATGTAGAATAGTAGAGATTCATGTTATTAGGTTGGTGCAAAAGTAATTGCGGTTTTTGCAATAGTTTTTAACTTTTTAAACCGCAATTACTTTTGTACCAACCTAATAATAACTATATTAAAGAATTTTTAATAGGATTCGAGATAATACATCCAATAGTTGTTTATATGTTTATAGCACCTCATAGATACAGTTATTAGTATTATTAGAGGGAAAGTATCATTTCAAGTACAACAGAATTTGTAAAAGTTTGCCATGTAACTGTAACAAAAACCATAAACTCTAATTCTCTGGGCAATATAAATAAGCATTAGATAACAAAATATCTTCCTCAGGAAGAATCATATCTGGAAATAAATCGATCCAGAAATTCTATGCCAAAATGTTAAGTGCGTATATGTCTATATACTAGGTACCTCCTACCTGTAGGCATATTTCTAATGGTCCCTCAAAACAGTCTCATACATACATTTCTCAGTGCCTCTTCTTAGGAGGCCGTGCCTATAAATACTGACCAGATGCAAGTCTGTCTGGGTTCTATCAGAGTAAATCTAGTATTCAAAATACAAAAATCCTTACATTTTATATACGTATTTATCTTCATTTGCCAAATGCAAAACTATTGAAATATGCATTGTCTAGCATGCATGTAAATATTTCTCCAAAATTTGAGTAAAAGCACCTGACAATTAAACATTTTTATGTCCCTTTTTTTTATTTTAGACCCCAAATTCAGTGTCACTGCAATTTACATGTAAATTGTAAATAACTATAAATATTCACTCTCTACATATTTACAAAAATGTTATCACCTCATCCCTTCTCTTACATGCATAGTGTTTCCAATCACAGCAGTGTGATTGCTCAGGCAAAAATCTGCACCTGTGACCATTTACAAAACTCATACATCAGTGTGTACTAAAAACCAGAATATTCATGAGTTGTGCATGATATTTTTTCAAAACTAATGCAAACTAAGAAGCTATCGAAAAAAAACACACATTTATTTGCATGTACTATTCTGTCAAAGAAACACACAATTTGGCCTTTCCGTATCCTTTATAGGTACCATTTTCAGGATGTGATATTTTTGTCAAGGATAAGATAGGAAAATAAAAGCTGTGCCTACCAGTCTATATTCACGCTGTCTTCTCTCATCAGTATTCTGAAGACTTTTTCCTTCTTAAAGAATCGCTGTCACTTTTCACATTGTAACACCCAGCCATCAACTTTTCCATAAATGCAATAACACCAGGAGCTTCTTAATCTGCATGTGTCAAAAGGAAAATGTAAAAGATGTATATTTCATGACATAATAACATTCTACAAAATTCATAATGGCATTCTGCAACATTTGGAGATATTTCTTTTCTCAGACTGATTCAATAGCTGGGTCGTTCATATGTGCAAGTTTGCAGCTTTGTGTTTTATGTTCATCTTCACGTTTTTTTGTCAAATTATCTTTTTCTATGATGTCTATCTATCTGGAAGCCACCTCAGAAGATGTCTCTATTTCTTCACTTGTGCTGAAGAAAAATAAGTGCATTTTTATGAGGGAGATGAAAAGATAAAATGGAAACGTAAAGATTATAATATGTTACCCTTAGAGGTAGGATACAAGGAGGAAGGCAGGAGAATAGTCCTTGAGTTCTTACAATGTCCAGACACTGACCCTGTGTTTAGCACTTTACTTACATTCATTTTGTTAATAATCTTAGCTTTATTAGGTAGGTACTATTATTATTATAAAGAAACTGAACATTGAGCTAACTAGTGGTGGACCTGGTAATACATCAGGTAGGTTGTAGGCTCCAGAGCCCAGATTCCTCATCACTAAGCACAAGGAGACCTGTGCTTGTCAAGGAGCAGCATGGCCCTCAAAACCCCAGGATGTAGGCAGCACAAAGGGAAGTTATTATAGCCTGGGGACAGCAGGAGAGGGAAGACACAGATGATCAATTTTCCAGTATTTGCACCTCATTTATCTTTTTTAAGTTTGAGAATTTCACCAAATCGCTTTCATCTGAGATGGGAAGGGAGAGAGAAGAGGAAGGGGTGTACAAATTGAAATATACTGATAAATACTGCATTGTGTATTTAGTTAAATAACTTTTTTTTTCTCAACTGAAAGTTAGCATGTAGTTCATCGAAAATTTGGAAAGTTGCATTAACATACAAAATAGAAATCATGATAATCTGATAACACCTTCCCTTTAAAAAGAAAAAAAAAGCAGAATTAAGATGTTTGGTATCCTGATTATTTTCTGAAAACATGTTATCATTTATGGAATCTAAATAAGAATGAGTGTGAAGGTAGGCATCCAGCAGTTTTTATACTTTGGAATTCTTGAGAATCACAACACTTTGAGAATCTGATGAGAGCTAGAACAATGTACTGTGATACCACATTTTGAATATAATTTCAGAGGCTTTCATTTGCAACCCCTCTCATATCCACATGTAGCTAAGAATCTCTGACCCAGATAATTAAAATATTCTCCCTCACACTCTACTGTGACAATATGGGACACTGTCACCACTCAGTGCTATTCTTTTGACAATTAAACACCAGAAAATTTTGTTTTAATGGACAGTTTTTCAATGTTTCCATATATGTTCTTTTAGAAGAACATAGTTTTTGTTAAATATGGATTTTTATATGCTCATCTCTATAAGAAAGTTATAAGAAATGAAGTACAATGCTAAGAAAGTAGTAGTTCCAATTTTAAACGTACATTTGATTACTTCAACAATTTGTGTAAAATGTGGTGTTTTCTTATTTTATTCTAAAATAAGAAACAGTAGGAAAGTGCAAAGAAAGAGAAAAAGATACTCCATAAATTAGTGATAAATTTTATTGTAGATTATTTTAAATTCTCTTTTTATACATAAATAATTGACTGTATTGTATAAGAAAAGATAATGACAAACACATAACAGTCACTATTCTGAACATTTTCCATGTGTTAACTCAATTTATTCTGCAAACATATCAAGAAGTGCGTATGGTTATTAGCTTCATTGCCCAGAATAAGAAGCAGAGAGACTTTAAGTAACTTTCTCATGGTCATACAGCTAATTAAATACTGGAACTAGGATTCGAAGGCTGTTTAGTTGAAGTATTTGCTCTCTTAAACCACTGAGCCACACTGCTTTTTAAAGTAGGAGAAGGTGGAGGAGAGAACAATGCCATAGAAATCACAGAGGGCTTTTCAAAGAGTAGTAGACAGTATAATAACCTACAAGGCAGACAAGGCAAGAGACATGAAGATTGAAACAACACCTTACAAGGCTGGGAGTCTATAAGAAAACTTGATTTCAGTGATTGAGGCAGACACTCTAGACTGAAGAAGAGATGAAAAGTGAACGTTTTGTGAATAAGCGCTAAATGTGAAAAAGACTTTAAATGTAGAAACTCTTTCAAGATGTTATGCAGTGGAAAATAAGAGGAAAATAAAATGGCAGCTTTAGGTGTAGCAGAAATAGCACAGGGAAGAGAATTTTGACAACAGGTAAAAATTGTGTATTTAGTGAATGAACAAATGAAATCATTTAATGGCCATTTAAAAACAAACCCCTAAGATTAGTGCTATTTTTATCCCTATTTTATAGATGAGGCAAATGAGGATTAAGAGAAGTTACTAGACTTATTCTAGTCTCTCATATCATAAGAAGTCAGGAAAGGATTCAAATACAGCAGCTAATCCAATCCCAAAGCTCTAACTACTAAAATCTTATTTAGTAATAAGCTAAAAACTGTATCGAATTATTAAGAGATAAATCCAGCATCCTCACTAACAAAATTAGAAATTTGACTATGGTTATAACCACAGATGACCCCTAGGTTTCATCTATGAAACCAGAAATAAAAATAAAAATTGGTTTTCAGACACTAAAATTGAATTTTTCCAAAACAAACGACAGTTAAATATTTTATAATTTGGTTAATGTGATTTTTTTTTTTTCATTATCCAAATAATGGAATCAACAGAACAATAGAAATTGGCTGTCACCGATGAAAATTCTTACCAAGAACCTAACATCACTGCATTTAGCTTAAGGAGTTCTATAAAGGTCATTCTTGACTGCAGAACAATTTAATAAATTATAAGATTCTGAGGTTCCTTAAAATACAGAGTCTTTAGGTCGTTTCATTCACTAACTCTAAGCCATCGTTTACTTTTGGTTTAGAGACTAAGACATTTCTTTTTTTTAAATGTGCATAATATTTGAAGTCACATATATCTGTAAGCAAAAGCTTGAGTTGTTTTTGTTAATATTCAAAAATATAATATGCTGTGTTTTTTATAACATGGAAAATATATTTAAATATGGGTTACTGCTGTCGTATCTTGATTTATTTGTCACTGCAAATTAAAACATATATAGTTCTGCCTATCATAATAGACTAAAGACTTTCTTTTATAGTTTATGTTGCAAACTTTATACTGTATTTGCATTCAGTATTCCTCATCAAAAGCTATTTAAATATTCAGCAAAGCTTAAAGGCAATTTTTATTTGTATTAATTCTGGCTATTTATGTATAGAAATTCAATGGAAGTGATAAATTATAAATGCAACTACTGGCTTCATTATGGGGGAAAATTCCTCTGCCATTAACCATCCAATTTAAGCTTTCTGAGGGGTTTGAAAATGTACTTGTTCACTATATCAGCCATTTGAATTTGGAGTGGATTTTTAGTTTCCAGCGGGGACAAATACAAACATTTGTACTGATTTTATTTCTCCAATGTATTTGTCACTGATAATGGCAAAAACTTTGGGCCTTAAAAGACACTGAAACATTGAAGTGTTAGTGTATATTTTTGTTTCTGTATTAACTTCAACTTAACTCATAACAATCCTTCGGCAGAGTCCCTCAAGTATCACATGGCCTTCAGTAGAAAGTCACATTTGTGAAGACCACGAGGAAAAGTACAAAGCCCCTGGAAGTACACATGAGTAATAAGAGCAATTACATAGATTTTGAGCCCTAAATCATGGGACCTACAACAAGTGACAAGTTCCTCCAAATATGTCTAGGAACTACGGTGTTCAGGTGCAGAGCGCCTTGCCCCGCAAGAGAAACCATAGGACAGGTGCCAAGGCATAATGGGCTGAGGGACCCTGACTATTATTTGATAAGTTTGTCCATAAGGACAATGATTGATAATATTATGTGTGAAAGATGGTGTTTCAGCCTGTCTAGTGCTGCCATCTAAAAACAGTAGTCTTTTCTTAAAGAAAGTACAGCAAAGTACATGTGTAAGACAGCACTTTCACAAGATACATGGAGATGACTAGTGTGCACAACTTACATTTGCACTTTTAGTCCACTTGGCATGCCTCTAAAAGAATGAGACTTAATTTTAGTATTTTCAACCCATGCAGATGCACGTGTGGGTTCACAAAACAACAACAACAAACTGAGCAATAGTCAATCAGCAAAGCCAAGTGTAAAGTTCCTAAGGTGAGAACAGGAACAAGTGAGCTACAGCAGGTGAGACTGGTATCAAACATCCAGCCTCCCTCACACAGGAGCTAACCCAATCCAGAACTGCACAGTGATTGAAATAAAGATCATAACTCTAAGCCTTGAAAAAGAAAATTTTTAGGCTTTATACTGCCTCAATGAGTGAAAGAGAACTCTTATGTCTTTTTTTTTTTTTTTTTTTTTTTTTTTAATTTCTTCTGAAGCCATTATTGACATCTTTAAAAACAACCCTTTGTGGGTTAATTGGAGACTGCAGGATGCACAAAAAAGGCTAGAATGAGATCAGTTTCCTAGCTCCACAAAGTACTAGCTCCATGCTTTCACTCTGAAGCCCTTCAGGTACACATGCCTCATTCACATGCCTCAAAACCCTCACCTAGATCTGTCCTGAAATACCCAAAATGCCATTTCTAAACAGCATATTATATAACTTTTTTCCCTCTCTGCTCAGATATTCATTCTTTGCAGTAGTGCTCACTACAAGATATCTACACTTTTATACACATATTATTTTTCCAATTAGAGTCAAGTTATAACTATGATAACAAGAACCCTAATGGCAGTATATAAAAAGAAACATCAACTTACTAAACAGAGTTTAAAAGAAAAAAATTTAAAAACACTAATTTTTCTTTGGCTGTTTTTATAAACAGGACAAAAGAAGCTGGAGAATACAAAACATCAGCAATGTGTTCAATAGGCCAAAACTATTTAGTCAGAGATATATAATGCTAAAAAGAAAAGAAAAAAAATGAAGGTTACATTCCATCAAATCATTTACTCAGCACTTTTTATGTTTCTGTTCCACAATTTCTGGGACCAAATTCACAAATAGCACAACCAGATAAGAACTTTCCTTCTCACATGATATGATTCACATTGCCAAGCATTTCAAATGAGTCCTGTTAAACAGCTGATCTCTTCCCTCAGCAAGGATTAGATGACCAGAAAAACCTTCATTATCTTATTCCCTGATTCTCTCCATCCTGTTTTTAGATATATTTCTCATTTCAAATCACACAGGGATGGGTATCTCCTGCAGGGAAGAAAGGCATACAAACCCTTGGGCAGCCTGACAGCTTGTCAGAAATCTAGCTTGTGTTGCAAGACAGAATGAGAACAACAAAGTTTGTCTGATACTCTCCATCCCAGCAGCTAAAGGAAGATGTGACTGTTTTCTATTGAGGTTATTATTTCCTGAGGAAGAGAAAATCTTTTCTAACTTACTGCACTGAAAACACTTCTAAACACCATACACAGGAGATCATTATAACACACACACACACACACACACACACACACACACAATAATAATAATAATAATAATAATAATAATAATAATAAAAATAAAATACCAGTTTTTAAAGGAAATTTTTGATTGGCTCTGTTTTTTTCCTACTGAGTAAACTAGACCTCCCCTAACTTTGGGAACTTACTTTTATGCAACTTGCCTCTAACTGATAGAAATACAAAATCTGAGATTATACAACTTGTTTTCCTCTCCTTCCCCTAACCTTCCCCACCCCACCCCACCCCCAGCCCTGATACCTTAAATACCCTTATGGCAAATGTAAGCAACTGTAGTACGAAGAGAAATAATCATTTAGGTAAGGGTTGAAACATCTTATTTGCTGGAAAACCATTGAAAACACCTTCTTATAATAAAATCAGCTATTTACATAATTGTGATAAATAGGAAGGTGGAGAGAGACCATAGCCTACCTATATTTGGAGTGATCAATTTGAAATTAAAACACAACTTATAGTCTACAAATTGCTGCTATTTATACAAGTCATGAAAATTAGACTAAAACTGCAGAGTTGGAACAAAATTATGTTTGGCTAAGGAACAGATAGAATGAAAGGAAGTAAGAATTATGAATATAAATAGAAAATGAGCTTGATATTTTATCATGTTTTATTATTTATGCATACTTCTAGCAGATGCAATATTACTAATGCACCGGTCACAATGTGAAGAGCTGATTAAAGGCCTGTAATTTATTTTATCCAGAAGACTTATTTTATTCTCTTACTTATGCAACTGGACATTAATTTGATAAGTATTAAAATAAAATTTAAGATACAATTGCTAAAATGTTTCCATGAAAATAGAAATATAGATGCTCTTCAACTTACAATAGGGTTACTTCCCAATAAAACCATTGCAAGTTGAAACTATGATAAGTTGAAAACTCATTTAATATACCTGACAACCTACCAAACATCACAGCTTAGCCTAACCTATCTCACACATGCTCAGAACATTTACATTACCCTATACTTAGGCAAGTATCCTGAGTTTTATCTCAAGAGAAATCACTTTCCTTTTATTTTTCTCACCAGACGCAGGAGACACAGGTGAAATTTTGTAGATAGGATGAGATGCAAACACACAATATCCAAAAAAAGCTGGCGACACAGTAGACTTAGAGTATTGCTTTTTTACCCCCGTGATCACATGGCTGACTGGGGCCTGCCCCCCAGCATCATGACAGACTATCCTACCACATATTACTAGCCTGGGAAAAGATTAAAATTCAAAATTCAAAGTATGGTTTCTACTGAATTCGTATCCTTTTGGAACACCGTAAAATTGAAAAATCGTAAGTCGAACCACCATAGTCTATAGTTACCATTTCATATCTTCTCTGTCCAATTGTCATTCTTCTTTCTCTTAAATAAATGCTGTGTGTGTGTGTGTGTGTGTGTGTGTGTGTGTGTGTGTGTGTGTATTTTTGGGAGTGGCTATATGCCCTACTGGGATCTGTACTGTAATTTTTTTTCTTCATATAGCACTCTAAAAATCGGAAAATGTATTTTCATGTTTCCAATTCCTATGAAGATGGATGAGAAATCCAGGTCGAACCTATGGGTACAAACTTTTAGAATGTGTTTTGACAACTCTCCCGTTTTATTGAATACTTGAGAATCTCTTTTCAGAGAAGATCCGAAAAGGATGCCAACCCACGTGGCATTCTCTGAATGTCTCTGAAATAGACAAATGTATTTTAACTAAATGAAAGTCAATCTCCTCGCCCGTAAAAGCGAAAAGGAAACAATTAATATGAGAGGATTACTGAATATGACTTAATTAATGATTGGGACTCTCTCTAAAACACATTAAAGAGAAGAAAACACCTTCTTCCAAATGTCCGTGGTGTGTTTTGCTAGTCATCTTAATTGATTTTTCACTTCAAAAAGCAAATGTGCAAAGAAGACAAAAGCCGAGTTACACCTCGCCATTACGCATCAATCATTAGCTGAGCACTGCTCCATTTTAATGTTCATGTAATTGACTTTTCAGCCCAGACACGTACGGAGAGCACTGATTGTGGGTAAAGAGTAGTTCTGACTCTTTGAAAAATACACGCACCTTATGAATACTTTGCTTTAGAAAAAAAGCATTCCCTGGGCATTTTATTTCAGCTGTTAGAGCAAGTAAACCTCTCACTCATGTCAATGAGCACTTTGCTTCCCTCGTCATCAGGGCTAAGCCCGTGGTTTAAAACACCCAAGTATATAGTTAAATACTTTGGAAATTTCAGAAAACGGAAGAGCAACACCTTAATTAACAGCTTAATCTCTTTGTCAATGTTGAAGCCATTTTTTTTTACAACACCACATAACAACCTCCATATCTCACACATTCTTTTTCCTAAAATCTACATTAATCTGTGTATTTGTAATTGCTTGCGTTAGTGTAACCAGTTGCACAGAGAAAAACAAAACAAAACACACACAAAAAAAAATTCAATATAACAAAACCCTTGCTATTTGAGGTTTGTCCTGAGGTATGTGCTGTAAGAAACACTAATATCATCATGGCATTCACTAGTTAAAGTTTTTATGACCATTCCTCAAATAAAATTTGTATTCAGATTAAGAATATATGAAAGTCCTACTTGTGCTCACAGGATTGACAATGGCAGACAGTATAAATTGATGTTTTTAAAGAAAGTTCAATACTAGTTTAAATCAGAACTTAACAGCAACTTTAGCATTCAAGGTCTGTTGTTTAAAGGAGTGTGGGGCATTCACTTTTGTATTCCATCCTTGTATCCCTCACATGGATTATTTTCCTGCTCTTTCTTTTCACAACATGCCTTTTCTTTCTGTGTTCGCCTAGTCAGACTAACAGTTTTTGTAAACTGATGATTTCAGCTCCCTTATTTATTCCACATTACACTGCTGCAAAATGCCAGTCAAGCATTATGATTTTTTCACTCCAGCTGTGCTGAACCACAAGTAGATATGAAGCAATTGACCTTGTTGCTCATTGACTCGTATGATGCTTTACTACCTACTGTTTTGTGCCACTCATTTCACTTCACGCATCTTCTAAAGTCATGACCTTTGTAGTAGATATTACTCTCCAAGCTGGTTTCAGACAAGCAAAATATTAAATACAGCATGGCCAGCATTATGAAAATACCAAAGATAAGCAGAGTTTTCTCACCTAAGATCAAGGGAATTAAGACCCCCTGCTTTCTAAAGGGAAAACAAAACAATGATTTTAAAAGTCATTTGGAAAAGATCACTATATATCGTAATTTTTAATATTTTTAAAGTATTGATTTCCTTGCTTGTTTGCTTATTTGTTTATCGCAGACCCCGATAATGCTTTTTTGTCTTAGTGATTCCTCTATTGAATGAATAGTCACATGGTGGAGGTAGGGTAGATTTCCAACATTCAAAAGAATTAGGAACTTAACTTATAAGTAAATAACATCTACCATTGAATTTTACCATAATTCAAAATCTTGTAAGTGGGAATTTTACCATCAAACTCATACACCATTTATATGACTAGGAAGAATATCCGAAATCATAGCAGTTGTAAAGGCTTATTAGTGAATTTCAGAATATCAATCAACAGCTAATTATGTAGTTGATATTGCAGGATGTCACTGAGAAAAATCGTAATCTATAAAAATATAGATATCATTTGCATTAATAATATGGTTTTTTTACTTGCTGAAAAGCACTTTTTTTGGTTGGTGACCACTTTTAGGGCACAGTTTTAATATCCATTGCATTTCATGACTATGTGATAATGATAGTCCACATAAAAAATTACTTCACAGCATAATAGCAGAAATAATAAATCAAGTATCATTAAATATTATTAAATACTATTTATATCAGTGAATGTTCAGTCAAGAAAAGAGAGTTAAAACTATTATGGGAAAAGGGGAAAGTATTGCTGGAGAAGCTGAGGTCTGGAAGATGGGAGTTTGAGAAACAAAGGAAATCACTCTCCATCACAACCTGTACACTGGCTTGATTGGGCAACTCAAGGCTTGCAGGAAAATCCCAGCAGCCATGCTCTTCTGACTGCTGAAGTAGACACAAAAGGAGAGCTCATGGAGAGATCTTTGGAAGCTCTCATCTCTACAAAAAAACATACTCTAGAGCTTGAGGCCACTGTTGTTTGACTAGGCTGGTAGTTGGGAAGATGATCTGGAACCAGGAGACTGACAGGGATCTGTACATCTTTTTCTGACAGCCACAACTTTCTGACAACAATGGCTTCTGCTTTACTTACATCCTAAAATCTCATACGAATTTCTCTCTTGGCCAACTCTAAACTGAAACCAATAAGGCAAGGAAATTGTGGAAAATATCTTTCCTATCCTTAGACAGTAGTAGTAATAACTTGTCAACTTGATGTCCTTATGTACATCTTTTAATCATACTTAACTCTACATAAAAAATAGCAAAATCATGGCTCCACTAAAATAGTGCAACTATACATCCTAAAAGCAAAAATGCAGTAACACTTTTCTCAAAAGAAGGCACAAAGCATCCTGTACTTGTATGTCTTTTTATCCATCTTTAGTGTTGTTAGTTCATCTCCAAGCAGAATTCATACTTCTTGGATAGTATTTTTTTTCCATGTGATAGATAAGAAATGTTAGCTCTTCTCTAAGTGAACTCATGCTTCCCCTATGGTATCCTATACTTATATATCGAGATTTGGGGTTAACCATTATCAACTAATATTTTATTACATGAGAGGGTGATGCAAGGAAAGAAAACAGATTTTCAAATGTCTCTGAATCTCTTTACAAGTTCAAGTCTGGGTATCGATTAAGGGGCCTAATGGTATTCTCTGTTTTGTTGTTGTTGTTGTTGTTGCTGTTTTACCAAAGTTAGAATGCTTCTACTTATACAAATCAAATAAAAGGCTTCAGTAGGCTGCCCCTCTATTTCAGCAGTAGAGACTAAAACCAGTTAGTGAAAGCCAAAGATTTTTGAAGATCAAACCATTCAGTTATCTGTACTGGCCCTGCTGCCTGTACAGCAATCATGCCTACCATTTCACTGCAGGTTAACTGTTGCCACTTGGTTCCAACCATGCTGGGATCCCCTTATCCACACTGAATTTAGACTGCCCATTTTAGTAACTTCTCCCACTGTCATTTCTGACCTACAGGTAAGAGTCACCACAGAGCTCTTCTAGAAGAGCTGTTCCCCTTACACCTGTGCTCCCCTTACTAATGCATTTGTCAAAGCCTCTGTGCCCTCTGGAGGACACAGAAGAGGACTGAAGAGTAGATCACGTCATACACAGTAAATACACCCTCACACCCAATTTCCCTAGCTCTTAAAATGTCTTTCTCTATCATATATAAAGAAAATTCTGACACCTCAACTTAATTTAATATAGTCTACCTTTGTGTCCATTTTCTAGTCAACCAATCTAAGAAAGTGTTAGATCCACTACAAGTTTCTCAAGTTAATAACCTGAATCCAGAATTTGTAGTTAACATCCTCATAGAAATGAATTCCGTCCAGTCCAACATCACATCCTTCTGCCTCAATCCAACATCTTTAAGATATGTTCTCATATATATTCCATTTCAACTGTGAAAATCTTCCAATTATTTTGGTACATAATATAACTCTTACTAATGACATTGTGAAGTCAATCTCCTGAAGCCAACCAGAATTTTAGTATGCTCAGAGGTCTAGAAGCCATGGAGGTGCTAGGAGAGTGTCTTGGGGAAATGCAGCATTTTCTATTCTATTAGGTTCCTAAGGCTGCTGTAGGAAACCAAAACAAAAACAAAAACAAAAACAAAAAACCACAAAAACAAACAAACAAACAAAAAAAAAACACACCACAAACTTGGTGGATTAAAGCAATAGAAATCTATTTTCACAGTTCTGGAGGCCAGAAGTATAAAGTAAGATTCATGGCCAAAATCAAAGTGTCCTGCTCCCTCTGTGGATTCTCAAAGACAATCCATTCCTCACTTCTTGCAGCTTCTGGTGAAAGCTGGCACTCCTTGGCTTGTGGCTGCACCATTCCAAACTCTGCCTCTGTCTTCACATCACATTCACCTTTCTTTCTGTGTAGTATGGTGTCTCACTGTACCTCTCTTTTATAAAGGCACTTGTGATGTCATGGCGTTTGAGGCCCACCCAGATAATCCTGGATTATCTCCTCGTCTCAACATCCTTTAACTTAACCACATCTGCAAAGACCTTTTTTCCCAAATAATGTAACATTTACAGGTACCAGGAATTAGGACGTTATCTCATTGGAGGACATTTTTTTCAGCCTAGTATACCTCCCCAAACTTTACTTATTTGCATATAAGTGTCATTACAAATTTAGGCAAGAGTCAGCTACCCTCGTCTTGCAAGGGCATAATAGTAGAGGAGATTTTTCCGAATTTGAAGTGTCAAACTTTATTGTAACCTGGCCTATGTCCCCAAATCCCATATTCTCAACATCACTGTTTCCTGATCAATATCCTAAATTTAACATGAGACCCTTCAAAGCTGTAATTTAAATTTACAGTATAATTTAGTATCGACCTACAAGAACAGATTTACGTTTGGTTTTCACAAATATTAAACCTGCGATTACAGGAGATACAGATTTCTTTCAGGAGCAACAGAAATTTGCTAGTTGCTTACTCTGGTCTTTAGCCAGGAATGTAAAGTACTCAGTTCATCATTTTTCTTACTTCAGGTTTTCCGGTACATGTGTAACCTGGCCATCTTTATGCTCGTTATTTCTACTATAATTTCACTGGCAGCAGCAGTGTGGCCATCCAAAGCCTAGCCTCCTAAAGGCACTTGACTCCAAATAATTAAAAGCGATAATTTAAGTAATCATTTTGCACTAAATGCAATGGATTTCCAATGTTCTACTTACTACTGACTGGCAAAGGGTCTATTAATGTCTTTAAATCTGATCAGATCAAACAATCCACTCCAGAATCACAGCCTTAAGTAAATGTCTGCCCCCTTGGAACTTACACACAAAATCTATCAGTTAGGGCTCAACCAGGACACCAGAGCCACAAAAAATGTTGTACAAACAGGTCGTTTGCTACAGGAATTACAATGTACAGAAATATAAGAGGAGCTGTGGGAGTTAAGTTCTGGAAAGGGGGGATGTCAAGGACCACATGTCAGGGTCACTAACCAATACATCTGAAGCATCAGTCTGTGTGGATCGGTCAGAACTTTCAGGAAAATCACAGAAACAATGGTATCTGCCTGCCAAATCAGTAACACTAAAGCAGGAAAGAGAACTCATGCAGGGATCTTTGGAAGGTGTTCTGTCTACAAAATTCAATCAAATCCTTGGTAATCAGCTTGAGCACTCTTTTTGTTACCAGGGCCAAGAGTTGGGAAGACAAGTTAGAAGATGGAACATACTGACACCATGTCTGATGACTGTAACTTCCTGAGAGTAACGGTTTCCACTTCAATTTCACTTTTCAAGCCCAAGTTGTATTTTTGGCTAAACATAACCTAGAGCCATACAAAGAAGTGGATTCTGAGAACTCTAACTCCTAAGCATATCGCAAGAGGTAATAATTAAGTTCACAAAACAGACTCCAGAGCACTAAGCATATTGTAAATAGGACTTAAATTATGAATAAAAAATAACCCTAATAATGGAGTCTTTTCCAGTATGAAGCAAAGGATAAATAGCTAATAAATATACGGTTAGGTTGTTAATCAAATCCATTCGTTTTCTGTTTACTTCATTGATCAGTAGAATGCATCAAAAACAAAGCAATTATCCACTTCTCTTTCCCAATTTGGGGATAAAGCACACAGGCAAAAAGGGTAGTACAACAATTATAAGCATATATACGAGGATGCTACAGGAAAATGAAATGAGTGGGGTGATCTGAAGTGAAGGGCAATCCTATTTAAATTAGAACCATAAACCTCTCACATTTCATGCAACTTCCCATGATGATACTATTTTCGGAGCAATCTCAGTTATATGATATAACTCACAGTGCTCACACATTGTTTTGGGGGGCAGGACTATCTGGTCTTCCATCTGCTGAACTGAGCCACAATGTAGATATGCCAAGCATTCTCATTATCCCCTTATGATTTTCTTCAACTATTTTCATGTGGTTCCTGCTTGGTCCTCAAAGGTATTCACTGCAAGAAAAAGATACCTCAGTTCCCATGATGTGTCATGAAAAATGCAAAAGCAGGCAAAAAAGAGCTGTCCCAACCAATCATATTTAAAATCAACACTATTCCTAAAATGCTCAATTTTCCCTACTCACAAGCTGAGGGAAGAAGGGATTGCATAAAAATTTATCTTTGAGGGGCCAAACTGTACCATTTTGCCTTTCAATTATTCTTGATTTATGTAGAATGTATCCTATTATCAGGGAGGAAGAAAGGCTGTGAACGGATGGAAAAATTGAAATGGCAAGGACTAGCTATGTGGGGATATAATAGTAGTCAGAATTGGCACTGACTTTATGCTTCCCAGTCTAATATTAGCTAAATCTTATCCTTTTGATGATATAAGTTGAAAAAGAAAAGGCAAATTTCTTTCCTGGCCTTCACTTCCTTAGGCAGAGGCATATTATTAGCCCTGCAATGCAAGGGACCCTTCCCTATTAGCTACCTATTCACCCACCATCTTTTTTATTTGATATTATGTACCTTCACTCCTATACCAGAATTTTTCTTATCTGCAGAGGAGATTAGCAAATGGAAAGTGTCAGGTATTAAAAAGTAATGCAGAAATCAATGGTTTTTTTTCTCCGAAAAAAAAAAAAAAATTTTTTTTTTTTTTAAGTGCTAAGAAACAGTAGCTATACTGAGTTTGTGATCTTAAGCACCCTCCATGATCCTGAAAATGCACTGCTGTCAGCAGTCAAATCAAAAGATGGAAGGCAGGGTTTTATGAGCAGCAGAAATTTTGAGATGCTTTGAACATCAATCCTTTCTTCTTTTTCTCTTGCAGCCCATGATGAAAGCAACATCTTTGAAATCTTTAGGCATTAGTCCCAGTGCCCTCTGTAATTTTTTCCCCTTTCTTCATCGTGTCTCAGGCCTTGATCTCTGCCATCTGCTTATTCTCACACTGTGCTGTTCCACCTTTCATTGGTGCCTGGGTCATCTTCTTTTTAGGTATTCAGCCTCTCCATCTTACCTCTGAACTACAACAGCTTTTGAAAAGCCATGAATCTACTGAGGGTTGCACAGAGGAAAAGTGAAGGGAAGTTCACTTAAAATAAACTACAGTATTTTTCAGATAAAGTTTAATAGAAGTCTTTTGGATTTTTTTTAGCCCATATTTTTAACACTTTATACAAACTATAGAGAGTTCTTATTTTTCTTTCTGCATTTCTAACTTGATGTTGGCATGGTCAAATACTAACTGTTGTGATTAAACAGCATGCAGGAAAAGGTAGCCAAATAACTAAGAAAATGATGTTAACTAGTTTAAAAATAACAGTTAATAGCATTGAAAATGTCGTAGATTTTCTTTTTTAAACAGCCTCTTTCACATCTGACTAAAGTAGGCAAGTGTTTATGTAGGAAACACAAGTGCACTTTATAATTATTTTCATTCCATAGATTATAAAATAGGCTGCTTAAAGACCTCCACAGACAGCAAGTGACAGGACTATTTTTTTTTTAAATTATTATTAAAGTTTATTGGGGTGACAATTGTTAGGAAAGTTTCATGGGTTTCAAGTGTATAATTCTGTAATACGTCCTCTATATATCATGTTGCATGTTCACCACACAGTTATTTCTCCTTCCATCACCATATATTTGAT
This sequence comes from Rhinolophus sinicus, assembly GCF_057876585.1. Taxonomy (NCBI): domain Eukaryota; kingdom Metazoa; phylum Chordata; class Mammalia; order Chiroptera; family Rhinolophidae; genus Rhinolophus; species Rhinolophus sinicus. The sequence continues at coordinate 81,988,948 of NC_142501.1, forward strand.
CACTTTTAGTGACAACATTCTTAAAATTAGTTAGATCTCTACAGGTTGTCAAGAAAGGTATACTTAAGTGAGATCTATTAAATTTAGACATGTTTCCCAAACTATCACCTTTTTTCTTACAGGATGAAAACAGATAAGTTCTCCACTGAGCAGATGTATTGATTTAGTAAAAAATATTATTTAAGAAACTAACACTAAAGTTACTTTGGCGATGGAAGTGCAATGGTGACTAAGAATAAATTGGGAGTAAAGATGGTAAGTAGGGGCTGTTCCGGAAAAATGGCGGCATGAGGTGAGCCTCTGTAAAGCTCCCCTGGAATTTACAAAGAATCGAACAACAAAAACTCCACAAAGGACTCCCTGCACAGCAGACAGGCAAGACGAAGAGGCCCACTACCGACTTAAATCACCTACAGGTGGGAGATTTGCGCGCGCGAGCGGGGGGAGGAGGAAAGTGAGAAGTGCGCGGAGACGCAGCTCCGGGGGCGCAGGACTCAGACCCAGCTCAGTGCGCCGAGCTCGCTGCTTCCCGGAACTACCGCAGCTGCGGGAGATCGGACTGCTAGGGCTCCGCCAGGGCTCCACAGGGCTGAGGGGACAGCATATAACACAGCTGAACCCAACGCTCACGGCAGAGACCTCGGAGAAAAGACTGAGGGAAAAAGGCTGAAAACGGTGGTTTAAGCCCGCACTGCCGAGCAGAGGACGGAGCCTTAGGCACTGAGACTAGCCGCCCCCTCCCTCCCCTCCCAGAGCTCGCCCCGCCCCCACCTGCCCGGTGCTAGAAGCGAAACAGTAGCAGTGTCAGATCAAAACAACAGAAAATTTGCTATATTTGAGAACTGTGGCCGACAAACACAAATCCACAGCCCAACTAGTTCCGGCAAAGGGAAGAGAGCTGTGGAAGCAGGACCGGCTGTGGTGGTGGTCGCTGCCATTGCTCTGGGCCACCTCTCACAACTCACCCCGCCCCTGACTCCACCTATCTGGGCGGATCCCTGCAGGAGTAAACAGAACTGCTGAACAAAAGAAAGACCTCTTGCTATCAACTTGTTGCAGAAGTCACTCCTGTAGATGTCTAGGAAGAGAAATAGTAAACCAGTAATCGCCATGAGTAACCAAGGCAACAAGATAGCTCAGAAAGAAAGTGAAAAATCTCCAGAAAAGGCACTTAAAGATACAGAAATATGTGACTTAAATGACAGAGAATTCAAGGCTGCAGTTCTGAAAAAACTCAACGAGATACAAGAAAACACAGATAGGCAGTTAAATGAACTCAGAAACTCAATTAAAGAACAGTATGAGCATTTTACGAAAGAGATTGAAATTTTAAAAAAGAACCAAATAGAATTTCTGGAGATTAAGAACTCAATAGAAGAAATTAAGAATGAAATAACCAGCTTAGGTAGTAGAGTTCACCAGATGGAGGAAAGAATCAGTGACATCGAAGATAGAAACCTGGAAATGACACAGATAGAAGAAGAAAGAGACTTGAGACTTAAAAGAAACGAAAGAACTCTACAAGAACTTTCTGACTCCATCAGAAAGAGCAATATAAGAATAATGGGCATACCAGAAGGAGAAGAAAGAGAGAAGGGAACAGAGAATATATTCAAACAAATCGTCGATGAGAACTTCCCAAATTTGTGGACAGAACTGGACCCTCGAATCCAAGAAGCAAATAGAACACCTAGTTACCTCAATCCCAACAGGCCTTCTCCAAGTCACATTGTACTGAAGCTGTCTAAAATCAACGACAAAGAAAGAATCCTCAAGGCAGCCAGGGAAAAGAAGACGGTAACTTACAAAGGAAAGCCCATTAGATTATCATCAGATTTTTCAGCAGAAACTCTACAAGCCAGGAGGGAGTGGAACCAAATATTCAAACTATTGAAAGAGAGAAATCATGAGCCAAGAATAATATATCCAGCAAAGATATCCTTTAGATATGAAGGAGGAATAAAGACCTTTCCAGACATACAGAAGCTGAGGGAATTTTCTAATACACGACCTGCACTACAAGAAATACTAACGGAGGCTATTCGACCACCATCAACAGGGACAATTTGTGGCAACCACAACTCAAAAAGGGGGAGAGTAAAGGCCTGAACCGGAATATGGGAATGGAGAAAGTAAGCGTGCTGAAGAAAATGGAATACTCTAAATATCAAACTTTCTTTTACATAAACTTAAGGGTAACCACTCAAAATAAATCCAGAATTGAAATATATACTGAAATAAAAGAAGAAACAGAGGGAAACATCATAGAATACCACCACACAGAAATAATAGACAACAACAAAAAGGCAAAGAAACAATGGAGACACAACCATACCAGAAAATTAAGGATACAATGACAGGAAATCCTCACATATCAATAATCACCCTAAATGTAAATGGACTGAACTCACCAATAAAAAGGCACAGAGTAGCAGATTGGATCAAAAAATTAAACCCAACCATATGCTGTCTCCAAGAGACACATCTCAGCTACAAGGACAAGCATAGACTCAAAGTGAAAGGGTGGAAATTGACACTCCAAGCAAATGGTACCCAGAGAAAATCAGGTGTAGCCATAATGATATCAGATGAAACAGACTTCAAGGTGAAAAAGATAACAAGAGACAAAGATGGACATTTCATAATGGTGAAGGGGACTGTACAACAAGAAGACATAACAGTCATCAATATTTATGCCCCCAATCAGGGAGCACCGAAATACACCAAGCAACTACTAACAGAACTAAAGGGAGAAATTGACCAAAACACAATTATACTAGGGGACTTAAATACATCATTGACAGCTATGGATAGATCATCCAAACAGAAAATAAATAACGAAATAGTAGCCCTAAATGACACATTAGATGAAATGGACATAATTGACATTTATAGAGCACTTCATCCTAAAACATCAGACTATACATTCTTTTCTAGTGTACATGGAACATTCTCAAGGATAGACCATATATTGGGACATAAAATCAGTCTCAACAAATTTAAGAAGATTGAAATCATACCATGCATATTCTCTGATCACAAGGCTTTGAAATTGGATATCAACTGTAAAAAGAAAGCGGGAAAAAACACAAATACATGGAGACTAAACAACATACTTTTAAAGAAGGACTGGGTCAAAGAAGAAATTAGAGGAGAGATCAAAAGATACATAGAAACAAATGACAATGAAAATACATCCTACCAAAATTTTTGGGATGCAGCGAAAGCAGTTTTAAGAGGGAAATTTATCTCATTACAGGCCTATCTCAAGAAACAAGAAAACTCCCAAATAAATAACCTCATGTTACACCTTAAAGAACTAGAAAAAGAAGAACAAGTAAAACCCAAGGTCAGCAGAAGAAAGGAAATAACAAAAATTAGAGCAGAACTAAATGAAATAGAGAACAAAAAGACAATAGAAAAAATTAATATGACAAAGAGCTGGTTCTTTGAAAAGATTAACAAAATTGACAAACCCTTGGCTAGACTTACTAAGATAAAAAGAGAGAAGACACTGATTAACAAAATCAGAAACATAAAAGGGGAAGTTATCACGGACACCACAGAAATACAAAGAATCATCCAAGAATACTATGAAGGACTATATGCCACCAAATTCAACAACCTGGAAGAAATGGACAAGTTCTTAGAAACATATAGCCTTCCAAGGCTGAACCATGAAGAACTGGAAAATCTAAACAGACCGATCACCAGTAACGAAATTGAATCAGTCATCCAAAACCTTCCCAAAAGCAAAAGTCCAGGACCAGATGGCTTCACTAGTGAATTCTACCAAACCTTCAAAGAGGATCTAATACCAATTCTGCACAAACTCTTCCAAAAAATTGAAGAAGAGACAGTACTCCCTAACTCATTTTATGAGGCCAACATTACCCTGATACCAAAACCTGGTAAGGACAGCACAAAAAAAGAAAACTACAGACCAATATCTCTAATGAATACCGATGCAAAAATCCTAAATAAAATTCTAGCAAATCGAATACAACAATGCATTAAAAAGATTATTCATCACGACCAAGTGGGGTTCATCCCCGGGGCACAAGGATGGTTCAACATACGCAAATCCATCAATGTGATACATCACATAAACAAAATAAAGGACAAAAATCATATGATTATATCAATTGATGCAGAAAAAGCATTTGACAAGATACAACATCCATTTATGATTCAAACACTTAATAAAATGGGTATAAGGAAAATACCTTAACATAATAAAGGCCATATATGACAAGCCCTCTGCTAATCTCATAATTAATGGAGAAAAACTGAAGCCCTTTGCTCTACGTTCAGGAACACGACAGGGATGTCCCCTATCACCTCTGCTTTTCAACATAGTGTTGGAAGTCCTTGCCAGAGCAATCAGGCAAGAGAAAGAAATAAAAGGCATCCAAATTGGGAATGAAGAAGTTAAATTATCACTCTTTGCAGATGACATGATGCTATATATAGAAAACCCTAAAGACTCCACCAAAAAGCTATTAGAAACAATCAACGAATACAGTAAAGTTGCCGGCTACAAAATCAACGCACAAAAGTCCATTGCCTTCCTATATACTAAGAATGAAATCTCAGAAAAAGAAATACAAAAAACAATTCCTTTTGCAATTGCAGCAAAAAGAATAAAATACCTAGGAATAAACTTAACCAAGGATGTGAAAGACCTATATGCTGAAAACTATAAGACATTTTTGAAAGAAATTGAAGAAGACACAAAGAAATGGAAAGACATTCCGTGCTCATGGATTGGAAGAATCAACATAGTTAAAATGGCCATATTACCCAAAGCAATATACAGATTCAATGCAATCCCCATCAAAAATCCCAATGGCATATTTTAAAGAAATAGAACAAAAAATCATCAGATTTGTTTGGAACCACAAAAGACCCCGAATAGCCAAAGCAATCTTAAGGAAAAAGAACAATAATGGAGGTATCACACTTCCTGACTTTGGCTTGTACTACAGGGCTACAATAATCAAAACAGCATGGTATTGGCAGAAAAACAGACACATAGACCAATGGAATAGAATTGAGAACCCAGAAATAAAACCACATAAATATGGACAGATAATTTTTGACAAAGAAGCTAAAAACATACAATGGAGCAAAGACAGCCTCTTCAATAAATGGTGCTGGGAGAATTGGATAGCCACGTGCAAAAGAATGAAACTGGACTGCTATTTGTCACCATGTACCAAAGTTAATTCAAAATGGATCAAAGACTTAAGCATAAGACCTGACACAATAAACTGCATAGAAGAAAACATAGGTACTAAACTTATGGACCTTGGGTTCAAAGAGCATTTTATGAACTTGACTCCAAAGGCAATGGAAGTAAAAGCTAAAATAAACAAATGGGACTATATGAAACTTAAAAGCTTCTGCACAGCAAAAGAAACCATTGACAAAATAAAGAGGCCACCAACTGAATGGGAGAAGATTTTTGCAAACAGTGCCTCCGATAAGGGGCTAGTATCCAGAATATACAAGGAACTCATGCAACTCAACAACAAAAAAACAAACAACCCAATTGAAAAATGGGCAGAGGACTTGAAGAGACATTTCTCCAAAGAGGACATACAAATGGCAAATAGACATATGAAAAAATGCTCAACATCACTAATCATCAGAGAAATGCAAATCAAAACCACAATGAGATATCACCTCACCCCAGTCAGAATGGCTATCATCAACAAGACAAATAATAACAAATGTTGGAGAGGCTGTGGAGAAAAAGGAACCCTCATACACTGTTGGTGGGAATGCAGACTGGTACAGCCATTATGGAAGGCAGTGTGGAGGTTTCTCAAAGAATTACGAATAGAATTGCCATATGACCCAGCAATCCCTCTTCTGGGTATCTACCCAAAAAATCTGAAAACATTTAGAGATAAAGACACGTGTGCTCCAATGTTCATTGCAGCTTTGTTTACGGTGGCCAAGACATGGAAACAACCAAAATGTCCTTCGATAGATGAATGGATGAAGAAGTTGTGGTATATATACACAATGGAATACTATTCGGCAGTAAAAAAAGATGATATAGGAACATTTGTGACAACATGGATGGATCTTGAGAGAGTAACGCTGAGCAAAACAAGTCAGACAGAAAAAGCAGAGAACCATGTGATTTCACTGATATGTGGTATATAAACCAAAAACAACAAAAGAACAAGACAAACAAATGAGAAACAGAAACTCATAGACACAGACAATAGTTTAGTGGTTGCCAGAGGGTAACGGGGGCGGGGGGTGGGAGGTGGGAGATGAGGGTAAGGGGGATCAAATATATGGTGATGGAAAGAGAACTGACTCTGGGTGATGAACACACAATGGGATTTATAGATGATGTAATACAGAATTGTACACCTGAAATCTATGTAATTTTACTAACAGTTGTCACCCCAATAAATTTAATAAAAAAAAAAAAAAAAGATGGTAAGTATTATAAGGGAAATGATTAAGATACCAGCAAAATGCATGAGAAGGTGTTATCTCTTTTCATGTGGTGATTGATCAGTGAAGACTCTCTTAGAAGGTATTTAGACCGAGTCCTGGAATATGAGGAAAAGTCAGTTATGAAAGGAAAAGAGGGCAAGTATTTTAGATTGAGGAAATGAAGCAAGAAGGATACGAAGCAGGTAACAACTTGATATGTTCCAGGGACTTTTTGAGGACCAGTGTGGTTCTAGCACAGTGGGTGAGAGGGAGAACTGCCCAGTGAATGAGAAAAGCTGGTCCGGGATCCTGGAGGCCTCCACAGGCCGTCACAATGAGCAATGTGGGTTTCATTGGTGACTTTTAATCAACAGGGATTTTAATGATGTGGCAGAGAACATAGGCCAGAAAGATGTTTTTAAATGCAAATTAAAAGTGAGGGAGTAGAGGCAGTATCTGCGTGTAGACAACTTCCTTCTTTCAGCAACTTTTGCTATAAAGGGCCCTAAATGGGAAAAATATATAATAAAAACATAAAAATAAAAAAATAGCACAGGTATGAATTGATGATCAGGGTTCTGTTAAATCAGAGTTGAGCAATTTAACATACAATATATTAAGTTAATTTACGCGTAACAGCATGGAATATATCTTAAAGAAAAGTACTTTTTAATGTTTAATTTTCAAGAATCATATGCGGTCCATGAGTTAACAAATAAATACTGTAAATAATCTATTGGATTCGTATTAAAATTGAAGTACATAAAACTGAATAAACATTTGATATGCTTATTTTCTTGGACTTTTATGTCAAATTAATTGCTCATAGAGATAAATGCTAATCAAGAAAAAAAGTTGGCCTAAGGTCTGTCAAAATCTACTGTATTGAGCAAGTTGCTGTAGGATTCAATTCTATAATCTTATGTATCCTTAAATATTAGAATAAGTAGAGCTAAATATTTTTATACCCTAAAGCCAATGATTTTATCAAATCATACAATAATCAATACATATTTGTTTTTATCTGTTTTTTGACTGCAAGTAACAGAACCATCAAGTTAACTCAATTTGAACAAATGGAAAGATAGGCTATATGCTTGGATAAGAAAGATTAACATAAAAAATATATTAATTCTTTCTCAGACAATTCATAAACCTAACACAACCTAATAAACAGAGGAGCAATTTTTGTTTTGTGTCCCTTCTTTGTAACTAGAAAAACTGATTACTGATTATAGACTTCAAATGGAAGAGTAATCAAGCAAGAATGGTCAGGAACTCTCTGAAAATAAACAACGATAAGAAGAAACTAGCTTTACCAATATTTAAAACTGGTGATATTGGTACATGAATACAACAATCAGTGCAACAGAAAAGAGAGTCTACAAATCACTGGATTTGATCCGTGAACAATTGTAGGACAGCTGAGTAGCAATTTGAGAAAAAATTAGTTACAGCTACACTTCACTCCTTACATCAAGATAAATTCGAAAGGGATCAGAGAAGAAGAAAATTGTAGCACTGAATGGACTACAAATTTTGCCATGAATTTCCTCCCCCTCCCATCCCCATTAGATTGTGCCTTGCTTTTTATCTGTTACTCTCTGTTATACCTGCAGTTTCTACATCCAGAGACTCTCTGACCTTATGCAAAGCAGGTTAGCGTTCTCTACTGGTTACATCCCTTTCCATTCTAATTCATTATTCAGCAACCCTCCCAATTTATTCCTGGCATTCAGAAATAGATAAGAATAATTTACCTTCATATGCATAAGCACACATACACAAACATGTATTATTATATGTTTATACCTTTTTCTCCTTTTACTATCACTTTAATGGGGGGCTTGGGAGTACAATGCATAAAACATATGCATATGTGTTTAATTCATGAAATTAAACTAGATACTTAGATTTAAAAAAATTAACAAAGTAATGCATTTGAATGTCAAATCATCTCTTTGCAGTCCACCTTAGGACATAATTTATGGAATTGCTCTCCTTGATTAAGAGGACCACTAATGGCCAAATAATCTCTGGTCAAGAGAAAATGGTCATGTAGGATAAAACATGAGCCCTGCTTCCTCTGCAATACCGTGGAGGGCAAAGGTGGAAAGTGGAGCAGACACCGTGACAGTATGAGCATAAAATATGTATGAAATGAGCAGGAGAGCAAAACAACAGGAAAATTAAAATGTAAGGGACCACTTAAAATGTAGTGACTTTTCACCATGTAATCAAGTGCAGTTTCATTTGTTTGGCAAAATGACAGCCCAATTTAACAGTAAATCTGGTCTGAAATTAAAAAAAAATAAACAAAAAGACCAAACACACATCAGAGCAATGCCTAAGCTGTAGTACTACCTGTCTTTATAAGGGACAGCATCTCAATTATTCCATTAAGGTCATTTATGCATTGTGTTCTAGCTTATCTCATTGTGTTTTCATTTACGTCATCTTATAAGAACTCTCAAATTTTAGCAAATTGTTCTCTTCTAGACTTTATATGCTTATAAATACATTTTGTGTTCCTTTGTTACTTAGATACAAATGGCCAACAGACATATGAAAAAATGCTCAACTTCACTATTAGAGAAACACAAATCAAAACTACAATGACATACCACCTCACAACTGTTAGAATGGCTATTATCAACAAGACAAGTAATAACAAGTGTTGGAGAGGCTGTGGAGGAAAAGGAACCCTCATATATGGCTGATGGGAATGTACATTTGTACAGCCACTGTGGGAAACAGTATGGAGTTTCCTCAAAAAATTAAGAATAGAATTCCATATGACCCAGCAATCTCCCTTACGGGTATCTACCCAAAAAATCTAAAAATGTTAATCTGCAAATATATACAAGGTCTGACAATTAAGTTTGCAAACTTAATTGTCAGACCTTGTATGTACCCCTGTGCTCATTGCAGCATTATTCATGGTGGCCAAGAAATGGAAGCAACCAAAGTGTCCCTCAATAGATGATTGGATAAAGATGTGGTACATATATACAATGGAATAACACTACTCTGCCATAATAAAAGATGAAATACTGCCATTTGTGACAACATAGGTGGATCTTGAGATTATCATACTCAGTGAAATAAGTCACAAAGAAAAAAATCAAGAACCATATGACTTCACTCATGTGTGGGACATAAAACTGAAAGCAATAAATGAACAAGACAAACAAAAACTCATAAACACAGACAACTGTTTAGTGTTTATCCAACGGTAAGGAGGAGGGGGTGATAGAAGAGGGTAAACGGGAACAAATATACTATGGTAATGGAAGGAGAACTGACTCTGGGTGGGGAACACACAATGCAATATGTAGATGATGCATTATAGAATTGTATCTTGAAACCTATAAAATTTTACTAACCAATTTCACCCAATAAATTTAATTTTAAGAAATAGTTTGAAATGTTTTACAAGAATTACCCAAGATCACTTCACCTCTTTTACTCTTGTTCATAGCAAGCCTAAAGAAAATTTAACAATATGTATATAATATATATATATATAAATTATATATATGTATGTATATATGTATATATGTATATGTGAATATATATATATATATATATATATATAAACTCAATTGTCTGACTTCACTAATTTTTTTTTTTAATTCCACTTGTAAGATGGCATCAAGTATAAAATATATAATTGAGTTCATGTAATATTTTCAGGAAAGTATAATTAAATGTACACATCCATACTTCAGCCATGAGAAAAATGGTGCATCTTAAAATTAAATAAAGTCTTGACTTATTTTTTTATTCCTAGAGGGGAAATAGATTTTGAATATTATAAAATCATCCTATATACCTATCTCACTCAGATGATAACAAACATTTAAAAAGTCTTAGTTTAAATAACCTTCGCTTTTATCTTTTCTGCATTTCTCTAATCACACCCCCTTCTAGCATGGGCCCAGACTCCACTTCTGGGATTAATGGTGTAGGTAAGAGCTTATCAGACAGAAATGGTTATCTCCTGAGTCAAATAGTTCTGATCCAGAAAAAGATTCTGAAAACCTGCTTCCCTATACAGGAACACAGTGGCTGACGAGGGGATGGACAATGCAGGAATTTTGATTTCAAAACTGAGTTGTTTTTTCTTTGCATGTATGAAATACAAATGTGACAAAAGCTCTATCCAGGTAAATTAATTCAATACATCGTTCACTTAATGTTACAGGTCTGTTCCCAGAGTCCGTTTATTTAGCAGAGATAGTTTTTTAACACCCCATACTCTCAATCAACAACTGCATAGAAAACTGTGACTGTTTTTATTTCCAATGCAATGTTTTTATTTTGGCTACAATAGAACCAAGTCTATAAACCAAAACAATAGGGAGAATTTTTACAAATAATAAATAATTTAAATCAGATTTTATTAAAATAAGGAAGAACGTATTACGAAATTGGATGTAAAAGGCACATGACTATTTTAATAAGACATGAGACTATAAAGAAATTTTGCATTATGGTTAGCCTCTTGGGGAACTACTCACAAATACCCAGGGATATTTATATTCTATTTTTCCTTCCTTGTTGGGAAAATTTGAAAAGCATGGTCTAACATAACTGAATTATTTTAATTTTTTTTTACGAAATAGTCAGAGAGCTCCCATTCATACAATTTTAAGTATGAGAATAATGAAAAAAGATTGACTAGAATGCCCAGATAATTTTATGACATAGTAGCATATTTATTTATTTAGAAACAAACTTGTTCATAGTCACATCACTAGGTTATTTTATGTATAACGCCTGGAATAGTTCCATAAACACCAATTTTTGTGAAAATCAAACCTAATATTGGAGACCGCAGTTCCAATTAATGTCTAACCTCTATTAGGTCAAGTTCATATAAATATTTTCAATCCTTGTCATGTAAAGATAAGAATATCTTATGAAGTTGAATATGACTTAAATTGATGATGTCTGTAGCAAAATAGCAAAGCTTTACAGTCAGACAATTATAACTGGGGTCCTACCATATTGTACTAGCATAAAAATGGAATTATTCTCTGAGTTTCAGGTTATTCATGTATAAAACACAAATAATAATACCACTGTTAATAGTAGAAATACTCCTAAGTGGTCATGTGTGCTCTGTGGATTACCTGAGTAACGCAGCGATTGAAATCTTTTAATAGTACATCTACAGAGATTTGTTTTTGTTTTTGTTTTTGTTTGGCTTCTCATGACCAAGAGAGGAAGGTATGTGAAGCTCCATGACCTGCTTAGCTTGTGTGCTCTTGAACGCTCTGTGATGCTCTTTAAAGCACTATAAAAAATGTTACATCTTTCACCTGAATTATGATAAAAGCAAAAACAAACAAAAACACCTAGGTATTTTTGAGCTATATTATTACCTTTGATATTCAATTGTTCTTAAATGAATTCAATTTAATATCCCCAGGCTTTGATTCTGTGAGGGCGCTCTCCCTAGATACAGTTGTACCCTTTTACATGCTGTCATGTACACCGCTAACCTATGGGTCCATGCAGAATTATACTATTTTCTTAGGGAGTGAAATGGGCTGAGGAAGAAAGAACACATACAGGATGGCAAAATGAATGCATGTAGAACGCTTGGCTTAAGAAATACACTGCAGGTATGGTGATGCCTGTGCTGTACGTGTGTACTACACCTACGAGATAAGCCGTGCTGTGCTATAGTATTCAGGGTTTAAAAGGTAAGTCAGACAGGGGTTTAACTAGAAGTAGGGAATCTGTGCACAGACTAGCTGAACTTCGATTACATGAATTATTTAAATGGAAACAACTTAACTAGATATTGAATTCATATTTTGGCTACTCAAGCGAAGCCACCTACTGTCATATCATAGATTAAAGATATGGGATTACGTTGACACCTTGAGGTTCTCAAATAAACATATTCATTGGCTTAAGTGTGAGTTTTTCCTATGTATTTTTTTCACTCATTCTTGATGTACTCTACAAATATTTTTCAGTAACTTTATTGGGATGACATTGGTTAGTAAAATTATATAGGTTTCAAGTGTACATTTCCTATATATTTTTTATGTCCCCTGGACTTGGGCTATATTGAAGGGGCATCAGATATGAAGCTTCCTAAAATGTAAATCTTGTGACAGCACTTACTGTTTACAATCTTTTAATCTCTACACAAACCTTTCAGAACAAATTCAGACTTCTTGAGATGACACATCCTGCCCTTAGGGCCTCTTAAACCTCTCTCTCTCTCTCTCTCTCTCTCTCTCTCTCTCTCTCTCTCTCTCTCTCTCTCTCTCTCTCTCTCTCGGTCACATCACTATAATGCAGTTCTTGCAACAGAATAACTTTTCAGATCTATAGCCTTCACAGCTTCACACAGGCATTTTCTTGTGCTCTTAGCCAGCTTTTCAATATTTAGATGCAGCTAATATATTTTTCCCATCCCTGCAGTTTTGGAAGAGTGAATCTGCTTAACACCACAATACCAATCTTTGCAGACCTCTAACCAGTGCATCCAAGTCATTCTACCATAATTATAGATTAATGTTCCTATCTCTCCCAGTGGAGGTTAAGTAATAGGGATCATGGTTTATTTGTTTATATTGTTCGGTATATGGAATATAAAATATCTAAATACATTTTATAGAATAAATGATGAATTAATTAATGACATTTATTTCTTGATGGTATACATGGAAATTGATATCCCTCTTCTGATTTTTGGATGTATCTATTTTAGAAAAAATATTTAGAAAATGCATTAAGTACAAAGCATGAGTTGAAATCATCTGCCATATTCAGAAAAAAACTGTTAGCATTTTGCTTTATTTCCTGAAATCATTCACATATCCACACGTGTTTATAATTTTAAATAAAACCAGAACATTTTAGAACTGCAGTTTTAATCATGTATCTTTAAAAGGAAAATTATGGCTATTTCTAACAAGCTGGCTATAGTCATCTAAATTCCAGCACAGTAGCAGGTTATTTTTAAAGAAAAGAACAACTTTTTTTCCTTGGAAGAAACTTTAATGAGCCCTTTAGTTATTCTAAGGAGAGACTAGAAGTAGATTGGAGAGACTGAGACAAATTGGAGTTAATTTGCCCAGTGAAGCAATGTAGAAGAGAATTCCCTTCTTACATTATAACAGAAGTGCAGATTTTTAGCTGAGCACATGGATGCCTAAAATCAAAACACTTACCAGCTTCTCATGTAAGGTAACTGAGGGCTACACAGTAAAATGTAAGATAAAGCTACCTGTAACTGTTTATACCAGACAGCTGGAGCATGCTCCCTGTCCCCTCCTCTTCATGTGTGCCTTCATTCTGCTTCTTACAATGTGGTGTGATGGCTGGAAATCTACTCATATATAAACAATTTTATAATGACCTTTTTGAACATGAATCTGACATACATTTTCAATTGTATTGTAGGGGAATATTTCTAGAAATGGAATACATTTGATCAACATTGTCTAATTGAACTCTAGAATACTTACAGCAAAACATACTGACACAAACAATGGATGAATGTTCCAATTCAAAATATTCTAAATATTACTAGATTTTCTCATGTTTGAATCTTTGTAAAATTTTAAATAAATGCATCTGGCTGATATTTTAATATGTATTTTTATATTGACTGATTGTGTTCAATTTTTTCCGTAATTATGCCTTTTATTATTGTTCTCTTAGTTACGTCTTTTATATAAACTTTTCCCTATATTAGTATATTTTTCCTAACAATCGGAGTTATGAGTTTAAAAGTTTAATTATCTTTTCCATTAAAGATAAAAATACTTTTTTTCCTAGTTTAAAACTTGTCTTTAATTCTCATTATCATAATGTTTCAAGATACAAAGTTTAAAATTATACATTAAAATATGCTTCTATGAGAACATTATTAGTAGAAGGGTGAAGTTGAATTATTTATTCTTTAAAAAAAAGCCTTATGTCTGTACATGTCTACACATGAGGAGAGAATAGGGGATAATGTCCAACATGGGACTTAACTATAGGTTTGAGTGGAACCTTTTAATCCATTTTGAGAACACCTGCCTGTCTCCACACAGCTTAAAAAAATCAAGAACTATTTCAGCAATTGGCATTAATAATACATCACTACTCAAGGAAATTCTAGACCAAGCAGGTAAATCTGTGACTAACTTTATTGTTTATTTTAGGAACTTCTACAAAAACAATTCTCTGAACAACACATTGCTCCAATCTCTCTCTCTCAGGATAATATATTTCTCCTTAGGGTAAATCACCCCCTTCTTTTAATAAATCACTTAACTGGGCCAACCTCTTGCTTATCAAAATATATTACTATTCAAATCCTTGCCTCAATATGTTCACTAGTCCTAAACAATTCTATCATGAACTTCACCCACTACTCAAATTTCTACATCAATGAATTTAACCTGCCTAATGCCACACCCCCAAACCTTATAAATATATAGCCTTGACAATCCCAACCCCACACACAGTTCAGAAGGACTACCAGCAATTATACAAAGGTGGTGAGGTTTCTTCCTTACTGCAATAGGTGATAACTTCTGTTACGTTGAATAATAGGTCATCGACAGTTTATTTGGTGGAATTTTTTGAGAGTTGGAAGTAAGTAGACCATATGGACGCTCTAGGAAACTGAAACTTTATGTGTGTCTCTTCTTCCCTATTTAACTCTTTTCTCATGTAGTTCTTTAATATGTCCACTGATGTGGGCTAGAAGTTATTTTCAATTCTAGTCACCAGGCAATCCATATTTCCCTTAACAATAATCTCTAGTTTGTATTTTATTTATTTTGCCCCTTTTTATCTTTGACTCTAGCAGAGTCATTTTTCAGTCATTCAGCTTCTTCAGACCCATTCTTGGAGTATTGGGCTATGGGTGGAATGGTGTAAGTCATGAGGAGAGTGGAAGACCCACAGCTGGCCAAAATGAGCTTTTAATAAAATTGGATTTCCAGTTAGTTATCATGCTAATAGGGGGATCTTTTTCTTCCTTTGTCTTGGCTTATATTATCAAATCCCCCCTTTTTAGTCATAGTAGATGGAAAGCTATCCCATCATATGTGACATTGCTCAGGAAATCTCATAGATCCTGCAGCTCTGAGTGATTGGGAAGACACCAAAAGAGGCACAGATCACTTTCTTCAAATTCCATGAACTGGAATTTTTCTTTCTGTCATTCAGTAAAGTCTGTGTCAAAGTCAATCTTCAACTTTGATTGCATTTCAGTGTTAAGCAAAGAAAACCATCTAGATTTTAGCAACAGGTAGATTGCCAATTTGGTTTATCAGAAGCACTCTGAGTTTTGAAATGAATGTATTCCATAAGTTTATACTGATCTCCTTAAAGTTTTCTTCAATTTTATTAGCATGCAATTTTATTAACATATCATGTTTTGTGAGTTTCATTTATGCCAAATCAATTGACTACTTTCAGCATTTTCAACAGAAATGTAATTTTATCTTGTCTCATCTCATCATTCAGATATCAAAGTAATGTATTTTTTCTGAACATATAAATTTTTATGCAGATATATTTTTCACACAGTATTCATTGCATTTTCTGGAGGGAAACTTATTTATCCTTTAATATTTCATAACTAGTTTTTTCTGAATATTTTACCTATTAAAATATAAAATCTGTTAAAAATATATCAGTAATTTATAATATTTACATAAGAAAAATAGCTTATTCTTCAATAAACCATAAATACATTCGGGTAGTCTATTCTTGCCCTTAATCAGAAAACAGATCAAATTTTACATTAAGATCTCCTTTTGCAGCTGCTATCCTTAATATGATTGTCATCTTTTTTATTTTTTTGAGAGAAAGCAGAGTTTACTGAGGCATATTTATAAATTCTAGTCTTAATTTTATATATCTTGAGGCTTATCATATAATATTTTATTTTATAAAAGTCTGAGTGGAAAGAAAGTTATCCCCTATTTCTTCCTTTTCTCTTACTAAAATGCAATTTACTAGATATAGTTATAAATCTGTTAATATTTAACTCAATAAATATTTATTAAAAGCCTACTATGTGCAAGATACCCTGTAAGACATATAAATTAAAATCAAACTGCTCTTGATTCAAGGAGCTATGTTGTCATATGATAAAGGGCCAAGAAAGTATTGATAGGTAAAATGCTGTAGGAGAAGGTAAAGAAGATGGTAAAGTAGTTTAGGAATCTCAAATCTTAGGAAATTGAGAAATTAGATTTAAATCTTATCTTATAGAATACACTGGAGTTACATGAGTGGTGTTGGAAGGTTGCAAGTTATAGGTGATGGGCTGTGGAAGGAGAATATTAAGCTCCACAGTGCCTTATGAAAATGGACAGGAAGTTCCCATCTTCTCTTCCAAAAACATTGCTAATATTTTTTGTTTGTTTGTTACTGTTGGTTTTAACTTGCAATCCATTTTATAAACTGATGCCTGATGGTGAGATTTTCCTTTCCATCTTAATGGCCCACTGAACAGGCAGAGTGAGGGAAGGCAGTGCATGTAATAGAGCAAAGCTGGAATGTAGGCCATGTGTAAAAAATTATGAACAATAAATCTGAAAAATGATTAAGTTATGCAATGGAGAACCTTATCTAAGGCTTAGGGTTGTGTCCCATTAGATAGATAATTAAATTCACAAGATAATTTGGAATAATAATGTATTACAATTGGCTTTATTACCAGATATGTTTCTGTTCAAAAGGTTAGAGAGCTGCCATTACAAGTTATCTTTCCCCACCTGGGGTCATATACCCAAATCGTAAGGAACTTCACTGGCATGAGTGAGATTCTTCGACAGAAAATATTTTTTGGTATCACTATTTTACAGAGAAGATGCTTGATCTAGCTGCTAGCTAACCCAGGAATTCCTTATTTCTAACTCTGCTTTAAAAAGTAACTGTAATTAGTCTCTGGGTAAAATCATGTGTTCTGTGTGGGTATCTTAGCCATCTACATGACAGCTTCACTTCAGAGCTATAGGAAATCAGCCATTGCCACTGTCTGTTTTGTTTGCTTTGTGTTAGTCAATTGTAGCCGTACTATCTGCAGAGAGTAGATCTATGCAAACATTCTCCAGCCATAACTTTGAGTGGTGAGAAGACAAGATACCAAGAACTGCATAGACATTTTCTCTCTGAAACTTCTGCAGAACACTAACACAGAAAGCAGAAAGACTCTCAAGGGACTATTCCTGACTTGGTGCCCCTTGGTAGGCAATGAGAAGGAACTTGAGAATATGATCAGAAGTGAGCACTGCTAAAAGCAATTTGGCAGCAGTGTCACAGTTATATCAGAAGGAAAATATAAATTATTTAAATAGACCAAGTGTAAAGTAATGAAAGCCAGCAAGAGACATCAAAAGGCAAAGCTTAAGAGCTAGATTTAGGAGGCAGAGTTAGAGTGCACAAGACACTGTCCCTAATTGAATGGGGAGAGGTGCTAAGGAAGGAAGAAATAACTACGTTTGTAGGTCTTGGTGGTTGAGAAAGTATTGAGTTTTAGACAGAGGAATTCATAAGAAAGAAGTAGCTCTGAGGTAGAAAAAGTTAAAATTGGGTTTGTGCCCAAAAGGGAATATACATAAATATATCCAGAAGACAAAAGAAAATTAGATCTGATTCATGAAAGAAAGATGAGAATCCAAAATTTAGTGATACAGATTTGGTTCACATGCACAAGATAGAAATTCCCCATTGTGAATGATATATTGAATGTGTTGTTAGCTAAAAGGTTTATATGTGAGAAAGAAACAGCGGATGGTTATTGTTGATCTTTAAAATATATCATATTAACCTTCAAATAAATGTCTTCCTTATTAAAACTATGAATGTAATGCTAAATTCATTATAATAATATTGGAATAAGAAACAAAGAAAAAATATAAATGGGATTAACAAGCACGTTTAATTTGGGAAGTTCTATATTTGACTATTCATAGTTTAGAATTTTAAAAGCAAAGTCTTTTAAAAATCTAAAAAAGGAAAGTCAAAATAAATTACCCTCAGGTTTCAAGTATTGGCACCCATTAGGGTTACTTATATCAGCAAATCATTTCATAACTCTGAGTCGGAGTCTGTTGAATCAAAGTGAGTAAATTAAAAAGGGAAACTTCTACAGGATTTTCTTCTATTTTAAATGAAGCACACATAAAAAGTTGCACAATATGTATTCTAGCATTTTGAACCAAAAGTTCAATGTTTATAGGCCTTGGGCAAATATTCAATGCCTTCCAAAAGTATTAGACACCCAGTCAAGAAGAAAATTCACTCTCCATTGGAGACTATTAAATCAACACCTGTCATATTAAATCCCTCATCTATTTCCACTGTTTAGAAAATACAGGGACTAATCTTAATGTGAAAGTTCAATACAGAAACTACATATATCTGAAACTGGAATCACGGTAAATAAAGCAAATCAATGAATAGTTGTCAGTCATGCTTTATTTATTTTTGCAATTTAGACTTTTTTAAATATGAAAATTTATAATCAATGCATTTTATAATTGGAAGGAAGGGTCCTACGAGATTATTTACATGAGAGGATATGCCACAAAACTCTTGGGGATAATGGAAGAAGCTTGGGTCATTCCACAAATGTTTATTCCAACTTTATTTTTACAACCTGTGGTAACATATTATATGTACACTGAAATACCTTGTACTAAATATCAACACATTGTTTGTCATTATGCTTTGGGGGTAATTCAGCCTGGATGCAAAATCCTTATGTAATTGAAGAGTATGAAGAAATTACAAATTCAGTGTTAAAAATATATTACTAGCAGAGGTAGCAGGCTATCTGTGGGATCCCTTACAAATAATAGACATGGATAAATTTAAGTTTTACACTATTTTTTAGGAAACATACATGAATAAATATAATAAGGGTAAATAAATAAAACAAAGATAACAAAAATTATAAAACTAACAAAACGTGATGATGAACATAAATAGACCAAGTGTAAGGTAAGTGTAAAGATGACTCCCATTTTTTAATGTTTTTATGTTCATTATAACTCACCTATTATTTTCATGGATTGACTTTATAAGTATTCAATGCTATAAATTTTACATACAAAATTTAAATACATAAATTACATTTTGAACACATGGTGACCTTGCCTTCTACAGGTATTTATCTCAGTCAGTTCAGGCTGCTATAACAAAGAACCATAGACTTGTGTCTTATAAGCAACATGAATGTGTTATTCATAACTCTAAATGCTAGAAGTCTGAGATTTGGGTGCCAGCACAATTGGGTTCTAGTGAGGACCCTTTTTCAAAATGTAAATTGCTGACTTCTTATATCCTGTGGAAGAAAGAGAAAGCTAACTCTCTGGTCTCTTCTTATAAGGACACTAATCCCATTTGTGAGGGCCCCACCCCACCCTCATGATCTAATTACCTCCCAAGGGTCCCCACCACCAAAAACCATCACATGGGATTAGGTTTCAACATATAAATTTTATGGAGACACAAATATTCAGTTTATAACAGTATTTAATTAGCAGTAAACAATGGTATTTTATTTATCTGTATTGCCACATCATGCCATAGATTACCAGTGCCCCCATCACCACTGAAAATAAGATTCATTAATGTCTTTAAATTTAATCATATTAGAGAACCAATTTTTAAAAACGCAGAACCAATTAAAAATTATCATCCTAAAGATTCTGTTCCTGTAGAAACACTCTTAGAAACAAAATCTGTGTCAGTCACTATTCTACCAAAGAGACAGAACCATTGTTTCTATATAAGAGTATATGTATGTGGTATGTATATATGCGTTTGTGTATGTGTAGATACATATGCATACAGAGAAAGACAGATTTATTTGAAGGAATTAGTTTCTGCAATTGTTCTGTAGGGTGGGATGACATGCTGGAAATTCTCAGGCAAAAGCAGATGCTGCAATAAACAGGGGGAGTTTATTCTTCTTCAGGGAAACCTCAGTTTTGTTCTTAAGGTCTTTAAACTTGTTGTATGAGTCCTACCCTGGTAGTCAAGGATAATCCCCTTTGCCTAAAGTCAATTAATTGTAAATGTTAACCACATCTACAAAATACCCAAACAGCAACACCTAGATTTGTGTTTGATAGTAACTGACAAGTAAGGCCTAACAACGTTGATATATAAAAACCAAACATCATAGGCAGTAGAAAAGTAAAAAAGTAATTAGGAATAGATGGGACACGTAGAAAACAAATAATAAGATGGAACAAACACTGAAATCTCACCTACTAATAATTGCATTCAATGTAAAAAGTCTAAACGCACCAATTAAAAGGCATATATTGTCAGACTGCTTATAAAATGAGACCAAACTATAAGCTATCTGTAAGCAACAGCCTTTAAAGAAAAGTCAGATATAAGTTAAAAGTGAAAAGAAGAAAAATGTTTGTCATAAAACTCAACACGAAAGCTAGAGAGGCTATCAACATTAATTTGACATAAAATAGGCTTCAAGAGAAAAATATTACCAGAGATAAAAAGGGATAATTTCATAATGGTAAAAGTATAAATTCTTCTAGAAAACATATAAATACTTAGTACGTATAGAAATAATAACAGAAATTAAAGAACTTCTGAAAAGATTTTAAATGGCACTTATAATTTTATTATCCAGTAAGTTGTTGCTATTGTATAAAAATACATTTCAGATAGATGATGATGATAGATAGATATTTAGACAGATAGACAGACAGACAGACAGACAGATAGATAGATATACACACATATATGTGTAGATACAGAGGGTACCAAAAAAAATGCATACACATTTTAAGAAAGGAGAAAAACTGCATTAAAATTGTAATACTCAATATATAGTCACGTTTGACTTCTGCAATTATGAGGTGCTCAAAGTGGTTACCATTAGTATCCAAACACTTCTGATTACAGCGAACTACTGCTACATAGATAACATCACTTAAAATGTATACACATGACTTGTAATCATCTTTTGTTATTGGTATATATTGAGTATTATAATTTTAATACAGTTTTTTTTCCTCTTAAAATATGTATATACAGTTTTTTGGCACCCTCTATATATGCCATTTTGCTTCATTCAGAAGAAAAGGGCTTTATATAGAGAGAGCAATGTGATTGTTTCCCTAATAGTACAAAACATGTTTCAATGTAAGTTTTGTTTCCCAAAGGAATCAGCAATTCCCATTTTATATAATGAATTATGGTTGAACAGAGGACGGGAAGTTCTATTAGTAAATACTGCTTTGAAATACGGCCCTTAGTGATCATATAAGTGCTGCCTTTTTCCATTTTAAATCTAACACTGCAGAATTTTACACAAACTGACAGTCCTTTGCCAGTATGCAAATTCAAGTAATGCAACACAGTGAAATTACACTTGGAAAATAGTTTTCCTGTGTAACTAATTTACTTTATTTTCAATGTGGCTGGTAGATAAATAACATTTTCTATTTTCATCAGCGAAGAAAAGAAATACAGCTTTTAACATTAAGTCTGACAAGAGTTTAGGAGGTTAGAAACGGCAATACTGGGTCTCTTTCTCTCTCCTCTGTCAGTCACTTACTGCACACTGAACTAATCTCCTCAGCATAAACAAAATACACATTAAAGCAAGTGACATAAAAATAAGTGAGCTTTAAAGAGAGTTTTGTGAAGAATATGTGATTTCCATAAATCCCCAAAAGCCCAAAGTGTTGGTAATTAAAGAAAGGTAATGACATCTCGATATAAGTAGGAATCATCTTGACTGACAACACTCAAACTCTCTCAAAGTAATAGTCACAAATGTACAGAAATTAATATACAACATACGAAATTTATGCATCACTAAGCTTTCACTGATTTTCTTTATCTGACTTTTGATTTAAAAGTGATAATATATGGTCTGACAGTATAATGTTATGAGAAAAAAGGTGGTATTTATATGATTCCCAGATTATATTTTATATTTTGATTATAAATCTAAGTGGCATTGTTGTTGCAGGTGGTGAATGCTGTTCCTCTATAAACAGGGGATGTTTAAGAGGAAAGGTAAAAAAGGGAAGAGGGGAAAAAAACAAAACATGGGCATTAGTTTAAAAAGCTTCAGAGAGAGTCAAGAAATCTGTTCTTGGGTGATTTTTCTGGTCAACATGTAGAAGTAGGCAAATGGTGTGCTTGCCTACTCTCACAACCATATCAAATTACAACTAAACTATAGAACAACTATCGTTGAGAATCCCCTGAAGTCTAGCTGAACTGAAGCCCTACAACTAAGGACACAGAAGAAGCCACCTTGAGACCGGTAAGAGGGGCAGAGATGTGGAACATGCTGGTCTCACGCCCGTGGGTATGCAACCATTAAAAATTGGAAGGGATATCCCAGCTAAGGGGATTTCCCCCCCCACTGGAGGAGCAAAGTGGTCTCAGACCCACACAAGGCTCTCGAACTCAGGGTTCCAGTGTCAGGGATAGAAGTCCCCATAACTTCTGATTGTGAAAACCAGTGTAGATTGTGACTGAGTGAGACGGAAGGTGGCTGTGGTCCCAGGTATTCCTCTTAAAATTACTGTGCACAGAAATACTGATGGACCCACTCACTCAGAGCTCCAGCACTGGGGCAGCAGCTCGTAAGTCACCAGGGACATATGCAGAGGAACTGAATTGTCTGGCTTCAGGACAAGGAACTGAGTTGTCTGCATACAGGGAGAAGGGCCAGCTTTCTCCTGGACAGAGGAGCTGGCAGAAGCCATTGTTTCTTTGTTGCGCACTCCTTCTCCCTCTTCCTGTATGCAGACACAAGCAGACACCATATCTAGGTCTCCATCAAACTGGCTAACACCTTTCATCTGTCCCACCAGGTGATTCCCTGAGACCCCAACCTACCCAATTGGAGGCCTACCCAAGGCACTTCCAGTGGCTTTTCCATACAAATGGTCTGTCTTGGATCATGCTGCAGACTTTCCTAAAATCTCTCAAAGGTTTACAAAACCCAAACAAAATCTGGCTTCAGCATGTCTCATAACTCTTACTGAGCAGCCCAAGACCCACACTAGTGGCAGCCAGCCTTAGTTTGTGGCTTGGCCTCTCAAGGTACATCCAAGCTCAGTGCAGATGATAGTCATCTGTGGCACATGTGAGGTGGCCCCAGGCAGGGCACAGGTTGCGGCTGAACTTGGCCAGTAGTGGGTTCCCTCACAGGAGGCTCTGGGGCTAGCATGCCTGGTGGCCAGCTTAGGACCAAGCTGGAGCATCACCCTGCTGCCTACAAGGATGATGACACACACAAAGGGCAGACTTGGCAGGCGTCAGAGACCTGCTAAAGTGAATCCTGCTTTGTAGTGTCAGCTCCTGCACAACAGCTCCTCTACTGTAGTCACAGCCAGTCCTCACAACCAATCAGCCTGAGGGTCAATCCCTCCCACTGATGTGCAAACAACAACCAAGGCTCAAGTACAACAGGAGGGCACACACAATCCACACAAGGGAAAAATCTGGAGTGCCCAGCTCTGGCAACCATGGAAACTGCACCTCTGGGCCCCCTAGGACATCTTCTACATAAGGCCACTCTACTAAGACTGGGAGACATAACAGCCTTACCTAATACATAGAAACAAACACAGGGAGGCAGCTAAAATGGGGATACAAGAAAACATGTCCCAAGTGAAAGAATAGAACAAAGCTCCAGGAAAAGAACTAAACAAAATTGAGCAAGCCATCTACCAGACGCAGAGTTTGAAACACTGGTTATATGGATGCTCAATGATCTCAGGGAGAACTTCAACAAAGAGATAGGAAACATAACAATGGAGATAGAAAACATAAAAGAGAACCAGTCAGAAATGAAGACTAATGACTGAAATGAAGAATACACTAGAAGGAATCAATAGATTACATGAAGCAGAGGATCGAATCAGTGATTTAGAAGATAGCAAAAACACCCAATCAGAACAGCAAACAGAAGAAATAATCCAAAAAATGAGGATAGTTTAAGAGACCTCTGGGACAGCATCAAGTGTTAACAGCATTTGCATCATGAGGGTACCAGAGAAAGAAGAGAGGAAGCAAGGGGGGATTGAGAACCTATTTGAAGAAATAATGATGGAAAACTTCCCTAACCTGGCAAAAGAAATGGATATATAAGAAGTGCAGAGTCTCAAACAAGATGAACCCAAAGAGGCCCACAACAAGACACATCATAATTAAAATGCCAAAGGTTAAAGACAAGGAACGATTTTTTTTTTTTTTTTTTTTACTAAGAAGGAACTTTTATTGAATTCTTACTGTGCTCTCTGCTACACGTTTATGTTCTCAATTTAATCTTCTGACATTTTACAGGTGAGGAGATTTGCAGCTTAGAGACGTTAAATACTGTGTTTGAGGTCATTTGACTTTGTAGACAATGGAAACAGAGATCAAACTCAGGGTGACTACAGAGCCTACCCTCTCAGGAAGGATTCCGTACCCCCAACAGCACTTCCTGAACTGTACTGTTGATATAAGAATGTCCAAACCTGGGTGATGTTACTGGCCAGTGCTCTGGATAGATGCCTGCACCTGTCTCCAGGGCAGAACTAACTGCCTGGGCTTACTGAATTCTGCCTTCAGGCCATTCCTTATGTGTTTATGTTTGGCATGTCATCATCCAAGAACAGCAAGAGAAAGGCAGTTAGTTACCTACAAGGGAGCTCCCACAAGATTGTCAGTTGATTTCTCAATGAGAAACTTTGCAGGCCAAAACTTTGCAAATCCCCAGAAGGGATTTGCAGGAAATACTGAAGGTGATAAAAAGTAAGGACCTACAACAAACATTACTCTCCCCAGTAAAGGTATCACTTAGAATCAAAGGACAGATAAAGAGCTGCCCAGACAAGAAAAATCTAAAGGAGTTCATGACCCCCAAACAGTATTACAAGGAATTTTAGAGGGACTCCTTTAAGATTAAAAATAAATAAATTGTAAATAAATAAAAAAATGAATAATAAAATTCCAATAACTACATACCTATCCACAATTACTTTCAATGTAAATGAATGAAATGCTCCATTCAAAAGACACAGGATGCTGAATAGATAAGAAAATATTATCCTTACATATGCTTTATACAAGAGACTCACTTCAGATTGAAAGGCATACACAGACTGAAAGTAAAAGGATGGAAAAATATATTTTGTGAAAATGGAAACAAACAAACAAACAAAAATGTGGGGTAGCAATACTTATACCAGACAAAATAGACTTTATAACAAAGGCTATAACAAAAGACAAAGGAAGACCCAGTAATTCACTTCTGGGTATTTATCCGAAGAAACCCAATACACTACTTCAAGGGGATATGTGCATCCATATGTTCATTGCAACATTGTTCACAATGGCTTAGGTGTGGAAATAGGCTGTTTATTTGTCGATGAGTGAATGGATAAAGAGGAGGTGGTACATATACACAATAAAATACTGCTCTGCCATGGAAGGGAATGGGTTCTTGACATCGCAGGCAGCAGGATGGACCTGTTGGGTATTGTGCTGAATAGAGCATGTCAGACAGAGAAAGACAGATACAGTGTGATTTCACTCATATGTGGAATCTAAAGAACAAAACAAACAAAACAGAAACAAATTCATAGAAACAGAGGAAATTTAGATGGTTGCCAGCTGAGAGGGGGATTGGGAGGTTGGTGAAAAATGGGAAAGGATTAAGAAATACAAATTGGTTGTTACACAGTAGTCATGGGGATATAGGGTATAGCATAAGGAATATAGTCAATAATATTTGTAATAACTATGTGTGGTATCAGATGGGTACTAGATTTATTGGAGTAATAGTTGAGAGAGAGGTTGGGAGGCAGGGTGAAAAGGTGAAAGTATTAAGAAGCACAAACTGGTAATTACAAAATAGTCACAGGGATATAAAGTAAAGCATAGGGAAATATAGTCAATAATATGGTAATAACTATGTATAGTGCTAGATGGGTACTAGTCTAGTTAGACAGATCACTTCTTAAATTATATATCTAACCACTGTGCTATACACATGAAATTAATATAAAATTATATTTAATATCAACTGTAATTTAAAAATTACAGTTGAAAAATTATAGTTGGAATTGAAAAATTAAAAGGGGTGAAAAGGTGAAGGGGAATAAGAGGTTCAAATTTCCAGGTATAAACAAATAAATCATGGGGCTGTAATGTAGAGCATAGGGAATATAGTCAGTAACATTGTGATTGCATGGTACTATGTCAGATGGTTGCTAGATTTATCGTGGTGATCACTTCTTTAGGTATATAAATTTTGAAAAACTATAGCATACACCTGAAACTAATATTGTATATTAGCTATATTTTAATAAAAACCTTGAAAAACAACAATAACAATAAAAGATGCTTCTCTTGGGACATCTCATTTCAACCACATAATATACATTCTTTACATTCAGAAGTATCTTGATATTCATTTGTTCTCCCTTTCAAAATCTGGAGACAGAACAGTTGGTTAACTAAACTTGCACTGACTCTCTATTAGAAATCTAATAGATTCCAGGGCTTTATGCATACTAGATCCCTTGTTTAAAAATCTAATAGACAATCATTACAGCATTTGAGAGTTTCTAAGTCAATGCTAAGTCTTATAGTTTAGTGTGACTAAGAATCACTTGAGAGCTTGTTAAAATGCAGACTCCCGAGGCCCAGGTTTGTGTTTGGACATGAGAACTTATGTCTCCATAAAGCTCCTGGGTGATGCTGATGCTGCTAGTTTGCAGGTGACACTGAATAGTATTGCTTTTGTCATCACATGGCAATGTTTATCTCCATGTAGATTAAAAGAACACCTATGTTACATGCTCTTCTATTAAAAACAAACAAATGAACAAACCAGATGGTCAGATTCAACCTATAACTTTTTAGGAAAACTATCTTTCCTTATATAGGTATCCCAGACAACTAGGAAAGCTGAAACTTTTATTTTTCAGGATGACAATTCTAACCAAGGGTCTCAGCCCTATAAGGTTCTTAGATGGTAGATAAATGAGCTTCATCACATAGATGACCTTCATAAACAGTGAGAAATCTATCCAGTATTAAATGCTAGTCCTATGGTCACCAAAGGTCATAGCCGCATCTCTATATTTGTTCAAGGAGTCCCTTCTAACAAAAGCGGCCACAGGGCCTGATTAGATTGGGGGATGGTGTGCGTGGTGGGGGTCATGATTGTGGTATACTGAAGAAATATGAAAATCTACACGAAGGATTATTACGATTTTAAAGTGATCATTCTCAAATTACTATATCAACTTTGAAATTTACCTACCAAAGCAATCTGGGTCCAATAAGAAGCTAGAAATGCCACATAGTTTAAACAGGGGTCATTTACTATAAAGGATAATTATAATAAAAGAGAAACTATGAAATATAAGGAAATTTTATATGGTATATCTCAGGGATACATAGCTTGTATCTCTAGGTCTGACTGCCAGGCCAGGGCTGCTCTGGGGTTTCTGTCAGGCAATAGACCGCTCTCCAGAATGCAGAGAATCAGCAACCGATGGTATGAGCATGCAGTGGAAGGCCAGGTGCCCACAGGGACAGGATGCCGTGAGAGTACACAAGCTCCAAGGGCAACAGCTGTGAACAGGCTGCTAGGTGCTTCCAGAGGGAGCTTAGGCACTAGGAACCTTGATAGGAGACCTTCAGAGCACACACTGTGCAGAGGCTCTTATTGCAGTGCCCAAAGAATAAAGGCAACATTATCATCTCCCTCCCAATGCTGTAAGATCCCACAGAGACCACCTTCTAGGCCTGTGCTGAGGCCGTGCTCCCTGGCTGTTCTCACACTCACACTCTCCCCTTCCTTTTCAGCATCTTTTGTTTAGGCAGGAACACCATTTACCACCTGACAGCAAAGATACCACTTACTTTTCCTAATCCAAACTAAAATGGTAATCTGGGAATCATAAAAATAACATCTCCTTTCCCATAACATGTTAGCATCTGTCGGTGTTATAACCTTTTAAACCCAATGGCATATAAACAAAATCAAAGAATGCTCAGTCGTGCATAAATTTTGCATGCATATAATTAATATGCTGGATATTTGCATCTATTAATTTGAGAAGGCTTGAATGCTATTATTCAAGTTGATTACTGCTTACTGCATTGATTTTTCTCCATTTTCTACAGTTTTCTATTTTTTAATGAAAATTTTCTACACATTTCTATTTCTTTTTTTTTAATTAAAATTTATTGGGGTGACAATGGTTAGTAAAATTACATAGGTTTCAAGTGTAAAATTCTACAATACATCATCGATATATCACATTGTGTTTTCACCACCCAGAGTCAGTTCTCCTTCCATCACTGTTTATTTGACCCCCTAATTGTTTTCGTCCTCCACTTTTTGGGTTAAATTTACAATTTCTTGAGCTCTTAAGGTGCAAGCTCAGAAGCGTAGATCACTGATCTCAAACGTCTAATATAAGTACCAAAGCACAAATTTTCCTCAAAATATTGCTTTTGCTGCTCCCACAAATCTTAATATGCTGTGGTTTTATTTTTATTCAGTTTCAAACATTTTCAAATTTCCATTATAATTTCCCGTTTGACCCATGTGTTGTTTAAAAGTATTATATAAAGTTCCCAACTATTTGGGGTTTTCCAAATATGTTTTTTATTTATTTCTAATTTAATTCTATGTTCTCAGAGAACATGCTCTGAGTGATTTCTACTCTTAAATTATTGAGACTTTTATGGCCAAACATATGGTTTATCTTGGTTAATGTTCCATGTACAATTGAAAGTAATGTGTATTCTGCAGTTGTTGAGTGCAGTGTTCTATAAATGTTAATTAGGTTAAATTGGTTGATAGTGTAATTCAAGTATTCTACCTACTTCCTGATTTTCGATTTTCTGTTCTATTACAGCTAGAGAAGTATCAAAATTACCAACTTTATTTGTGGATTTCTCTATTTCTCCTTTCAAGTTTGTCAGTGTTGTTCTCGTATTGTAAAGCTTTCATTTTTTGCACATCCACATTTATGCGTGTTATCATTCTTGATCCATTTACTCTGTTATCATTAAAAACTGTCACTTTTATCTTTTTGTAATATTTCTTACATTAAAATCAACTTTGTCTGATAGTTATGTAGGTACTTCAGCTTTCTTATTATTAGAGTTTGCACAGTATATTCTTTCCTATTCCTTTGCTTTTAATCATGTGTGTCTTTATAATTAAAATATGTTTCTTATAGAGGGAATATAATTGGAAATTGATTTGTTTTATCCATTCTGAGGATAACTGCCTTGTAATTGGCATGTTTAATTCACTTATGTTTAATACAATTATTGATATAGTTTGACTTAAGCCTAGTTTTATAATCAGTTTTCTATTTATCTCACAGATTTATTTTTCTTTTCTTTTCCTTCCATATTTGGATAAATTGACTATTTTTTTTATTTTAAGTGATATATCCTCTTTGGTTTACTTCCAATTATATTTTATGATATGTTCTATTGGACAAATATGCATCTTTAACTTATCACAGTCTCTGATCTCATCCTTTTTGCTATTATTGTCATAAATTTTACTTACCCCTATATTACAAACCCCATAAGCATTGCCATTATTTGCTTCAAATAGTTAATGTTTTTCCAAAGTAATTTAAAAAATAAAAAGACAACAAAGTTTATTATATTTACCAGCAGTATACCACTTGTATAGCTCTCCATTTATGTAAATCTGTCTAGTTTAGCCCTACTTCTTTGTTATAATCTGAGTTCTCCGTGGAATTTCCTGAATTCTTAACATGAGCTCTCCATTCTGACTGACTATACTCAAGGATCTCTCAGTCTTATTCCAGTTCTGGTAATTATTTAGTTTGAAGATCCCTCATGATGGTTCTTACTCATTTTTGATACTTTGCATGGACCCATGGAATCTTATACTTTACATGTGCAGTTTAATGTGCAAAGACTTAAGGAGATCCCTATGCAGATTTCTGGAGGTCTTTTACTGCTTAGTTTAAACAAAAACTGAAGCCAAATTCTACGCCTTCCCAAAAAAAGACCTTAGATTTACTTAAATCTGTTTAATCCCAACCTAATATATATGTTCCTTCTCTGTCATTTTTTCTATCTAATTTTTATAATACCACAAAAGAAGCAGAGTTTTGAGTTATTAGGAGGACATGGCAGTAATTAAGGTAATAAACACAGGATCTTACAGTAGAGTAACAATGGTGGAGATGAGAAATCATTGGATTTAGAGTGTTATTTTTAACGTGTTGCAGAATGAATTTGTTGATGGTTTGGATTATTATAGGAGAGGAGTCAAGGCTGACTCCAAGCTTTTGACCTGAATAACTGGTAGACTAGCATTGTCATCTACTGAATGAAAGCATCTGGGGAGAACAAGTTTGGAACATAGAAACCATGAGTTTAATTTTGGAAAACATAAATGAGAGAATAGCATACTGTAAGACATCTGAGGAAAGTGTTTAAAAAGAAAGATGAATCAAATGGGTTAAATATCAATAGCTTAATTACTTTGAGATGAGGTGACCTCTGGATTTGGTAATTTAGAGTTTATAGATGACAGTGAAAGGATTTGTTTCAGGGGAGATAATTGACAAAAGCATACGTAGAATGAATTTAAGAGGAAATACAAAAATTAGATATAGAGCCAGCTAATAATGATAACCCTTCTGAGTAGTTTTGCTATAAAGAGGAGCATAGAAATAGAGTAGAAGCTGGAAGCAGAAGCAGTGTCCTGGAAAAATAAGTGGCAAGAAATGGAATCCAGAGGAAAGGTGGAGGGACTGAATTTAGGCAGCAATTTAATCATATAATAGGAAAGAAGGAAATGGAGATACAGAAATACTAAGTTGGTAAATTTGATGCTGAAGTTTTCTTATAATCAGTACTATTTTTTGTAATTTTATGAGGGAAGAGGAGATAAATTTCAAGTTAATTAGTGTTTTCCAGAAGTACCAGGTGACCTGCAAAGGCCTAAAACATGAAATATCACCATCTACTGGATTCTGCAAACACACTCTGGTAACTTAAAGACAATGTTGACCTTTCGTAGGAATTCTTAAATTCTTTATGTTCTGAAATAACTTTAAAGTAACTTTGAAATCAAAATCTTAAGAATTGAAATGGAAATACATTTATTTGATATTCTTATGAGTAACACCATTTATATTTTGTGGAAAATGTAATTAATGCAACCTAAGTCGCTTTAAAGATAATTACTAACCAAAATACAGAGTCATCATGTAGTGGAATGCTTTGCCTGATTTCAATAAATTTATAAAATTAAAAAAAAATTTGGAAAGAGGTGGGAGGGTCCTTTGTGCTTGAATAGGTTGATATAGAATAAAACAGGAGGCTAAGAAATTATCCGACTACCTCCTTGTATAATTTCTGAAGGCATTTTCAAGAACTAAAGTAAAAGGGAAGAGAACACAGATGTTGCACTGTCAGTAATGAAATTGAAATAGATGAGATCCAAGGAGAACTAGATGAAATGAAGTCTGTCTCCTGGCTCCTCTCTGTTAGGGCAAAGGAGTCAACATGAAGATTTGGGTCAAGAAGAAAGATAATGAACAACCATAATTAGATACGCATTTGATATATTTTCTTTACTTTGATTCTGTTTAAAAGGAATAAATAATGATTCATAATATATTCAGAGGATGGATTTTTGCTTCTAGCTTATAATTCCTGAAGGAATTAACTAGTAATGACAACACAGCCTGCAAAGCTGTCAATTCTCTATTTGCCGGTTTCTTTGGAATTTTGCTTCTCTCTTCCTTGTTTGTTGGTTTTTACAAAATAAAGGGCACCTCCCCAAGGAGTCTTTTGCATCATATATATCTGTAAGACATTCACTTCAGCATTTGTATTTGGGAAATAGTTGTTTTATGTGTCTGGTGAGCTACACAAAGGTAAATGAAATTAAACATAGAGAGTGCATTCTTATGAAAGCATATGTTCAGGGACTGTGGAATCAAGAAGCTCCCTGCAGTAAGCAAAACCCCTACGATAATATGGAATGGGTGGATCCCATACCACAACCCAAGGAGCAGGGAATTACAGTGCTTTGCCTAGACATCAGTTGTAAAAAGCAGTAATTTTATAAAAAGCTGCTCTCTAACATGAGACATACTTAAAACAAAGCTAAGAAAATGGAAGGGGAATTGATTTTAGGTGGCGAACACACCATGAAACATACAGATGATGTATTATAGAACTGTACACTTGAAACCTACATAATTTTACTAACCAATATCACCCCAATAAATTAAAAAAAATTAAAGAACACTAAAAAGTAAAAACTGTCTTTCCTATGCCTAACCTCAATATGAAAATAATTATCTGCATATGCAAAGAGAACACAAGTTGAACTACCCAGATAACTCTAGCTAGCAATAACTTTGCAGAAACAGTTTATCTGGTTTAATTGCTCCCAATCTCCACTTCTTCTACACGATTGGAAACCAGGTTTTTAAGATTACATTGCAAAACAGTGTGGAATAAATGATCAGGGCAACATCAGCAATAACTTTATTTTTTATTAGAAGGCTACAAGGCAGGCTCCCATTGCTGTACCCCATCTAGTTCTTCCTTCCATCTAATTCTCTAATCTTGTATGACATTCAGAAATAGACTTCTTTCCTATCTTCCAAATACTCTCTGTACCTTTCAACAAAGATTTCCTAAAACAGTTAGTAGCCATTGTTAAAAATCTAAAGTCTGTTCATTATAAACTTCATCTACACATATCATCAGATTTAATTTTTTCCATTGTTTCTGGGAAAACAGTGATTTTTATTTTTCTAATGATTACCACCTCTCTGGGGTTTGGTCCTAATGTGTATCTACAAATGGACTTTTTTTCCAGAAATATTTTAATCAGTGCTATAATTAGTGACCTCTTCAAGCAGATCTGTTATCTTATTGAAGGATTATCTAAATCTTCCCTTTAATATACTATAGTATATATTCACATTCACATGTTCCTGTGATTCTATAATTGCTTTAAAAATTTGGATAATGATTATTTCTGGTAATAAAATCATAATTTTTTCTGAGAAGTGTAAATATTTCCCAACAGAATCTCTGACATCTCAATAATATTGATATTTACTGACATAGAAACTTCTTGTTTAAAATTGACTTTGCATGTTTATTTCATTGACCCAGTAGCATACTTCCATGTAATTCTAAATATCTGCTCTATAGGGCATTCTCTGGCTAAGATCCAGGCTTCTGATTTTTCCCAGATCAAATATAAGGCCATATCTATCAAAAGCTGTGAAGACCAAAGGGGAATGAGAGACAACACAAAGGAAATCCCAAAAGATGTAGTATTTTCTGTAAATTTATGGATTAGAGCCAAAACCAAACACATTGGCTTTTTGCTGATGATTATGTTGGAGGGGAGATTTTTGGAGCTAAAGCAATGGGATGAAAGGTACAGAAAATGGGGGAAATGAATAGATATTTCAAATTTGTCTGAAATACAAACAACAATAACTTATCTTTCTCTGCACATTTTTCAATTTCTAGTAACCTCCACAATATGTACCAGGCCAATCAAACTACACTCTCTTGAACAATTGGCTTTTAAAGGAGAAACTCACTTGTTGGAAAGGTAGATGTTAAAAGATTTCTTATATAGCATCACTTTCCCTACTTCCTCAGTAAAAGAAAAGCTATTTCCTATTGATGATTCTCCATAGGCTTATGGGTCCCATTAATGCAGATAATGAAAACAGAAAATACAAAATAAGACAGCTCTTCTAAATAGTCCAGATGCCTGATCATCACTGTGTCCTCAAAGTTATCTTCGAGGAAGGCCCCCGAATCAAGAATTATTAGATTTGGTGGTGTTAAAGAAAAAAATTACTCTGACACACGTTAAAATGATAAGGAAGATTGTATCCACAACTATTGCAATTGATATCAAGACTATTGTAGTAAGAAAGAGTTTTGGCTCAATTCTAAAGACAGCTGAGGATTTATAACCAAGGAACAGAATAAAGGAGTTAGTAGATAGAACATTTTAATCAATAGTAGGGGGATTCTTGTGCAACTGGAAATGGGATTTTTGCTGAAGGCAGATCAAGGACTTAAACATCAAGACGGTGGAGGAGGAACCTGATTAGATACTGAGGGTCATCAAATATGAAGGTTGGGAGGGATTCTCACTAAACTGATAGCACAATTCTTGCTAAAACTGGACAATGCAGGCCCAGCAAGAATAGGACACACAGAAGGTTCAACTGAAAAAAAGGGCTCAGAGGAGTCTCACTAAAATTTTGTCAGGAGGGTCCTTGTCAGTAGTATGATTTAGAAACTCCAATCAGAGTGGATTAAACAAATATAGACTCATTGTTCTTTAATCACAGCATATGGCTAAAATGAAGCTCCATGACTTCAGAAAAACAAGCTCTTAGCTATTGCTAGAACATGCCCTTAAGGAATGGCTTACAGTTCGTGGTCCAAAATGGCCAACGAAAAATAAATTATCTGCTGCCCCTCCCACCCAGCACATACAAAACATGCAAAAGGCTGTGTGGCTCCATGTATTAACAGATTGGATGGCTCTACTGTTGCTGGATGATTCAATACGGCCTCACATACTCATAAGGGGGTGGCAGTGGTGGTGGTACAAATGTAATTGGGAAAGCTTTGTTCTTCTCCAGGGGCCTCTCTCCTTCCTTGTGAATGCTTGACAGGATGTCTCACTCTCTCACTCTGCCAGGATAGCCTCCTGGACAGATCCTGGACTTCTTTAGATAAAGGCTGGTTTCCAAAAGATAAAAATGGAGATTATAAGATTTCTTAATACGATGGCCAAAAGTAATGCTATGTCATATCTACCTGTTATAATCCTTTCCTCAAATGAAGTCAAGGTAAACCCAGAGTGAAGAGAAGATGAAATGGACACCCCTGATTGAGGGAAGAAATATTATGCATGTACAGCAATAGAAGAAATTGCTGGCAGCCATCTTTGCAGAAAATCCACCACAGTTAATCTTCAGGCCTTTGTGTGCATTCCACAAACTTTACTGTACTTTTCCACTTTTGATGAAAAGCAGACTTCTGGGATTTCTTTATTATCGCCTCTTACCAGTTTTGACCAAACCCAGAACCTCTTCACACCCTTTATGTTTGGCCAACACAAAATCTTTGGATTGTTTTTGTTCCTCCAAATAAGAATTCACCTATTAAAATTATTTCAAAATACGTATATGTAATGATTAATTAATGTTTCAGTATCAAATTCCAGTATATGAATTCTTATTAACATCAGGCACCATTACAAAACACAACAGAAATGGAGTAAGTAGTGAGGTATGTGTAAACGGAGGGTGCTTCCCCAAATTATTTGTATTTCATTACAGAAGTTTAGAATTCTATCCTCCTTAGAGAAATAAAGTGGGATATCAAATTATTCAAACTGATGAGAATCTCAAGCCCATTGCAAAGAAGAAACATTTTCCATGAATTATGTTCAATTCAGAGCATCTATGCAATATTACACCAAATCCTGAAATTACTTTCAGAGAAGGACATTGATAATGGTGAGGTGGTCACTGAAATAATTGTTGAAGTATGTGTTATGAAGAAAACTGACATTTTAATTTGTATAGCAGAAAAAATAAATGTTAGCCATCTTATTTATAGGTTTTTGTGTACAGTAGTAATATTTTGTATTGTTTCAGATTCAAAGTTAATCAGAATCAGCAGCAGAAATTTCAAAGAGATATGTCTTCTCTCAAATTAAGGAACAAAATTTATACCAATAGAAGCACAAAACAGGTTGTACTTCAGTCACAGGAGATATATACTTAACTCAATATCTGGCACAGAGTAGGTACTTAATACAACTAAAAAAAAAAAAATGAAATAGTGAATGACCATCTAAAAAGCAACATGGGAAAAGATTTCCTCAAAAAAAAAAAAAAAAAAGATTTCCTCAATGAGCAGTAGGAAGAAATAATAATGATATGTAAGGTCCTTTTTAAGTTTGTAAACCTAAGGGATGCAGACTCCCTTTGTATCTTCTCTAGAAAGGTTCACCAATGAAAGAAACAGAATAGTTATGTTAGAAAACTGCCAAATATTCTGCCAGCCTAGACCACTGAGGAAATTATAGCAGCGTTCCCATGCAACATCCTTGAAAAGACATTTGGGGTAGTAATGACAATTTATCTTACTGTCTATCATTTTCGTTCTCCTCATAATTTTTTCCTTAGGTGTGTTTACAATAATGTGTATGTCCTTTTGTATTTTTATTCAGTTTTCATGCTTATTAGAACTTATGTGTACAGGCAAATGATCGTATCTACTTAATTTTCTTGGTATTAAGCTCAAGTAGGCACCAAATAAATGTTAATTCATGATTACTTTCAAGATGATTTATCTCCAATGATTATTTGATTTTTTTTTCATAACATCACACACTAAAAACGATATCTCAAGCCTGGATAACTTAATGTAAGAAGACACTATTATTTATTTTTGACTCATTTATCATTGCTTTTCACTATGCTTACAAAGAATCATCACAGAGTAGGATGCTTTTTTAAAGTGAGAACAAATTACAACAGGCCAACTGAATAGACCAAAATACTTAAAGTTTTACCATTTATATTCTTTTAGAGAACAAAATAGGGTAATCCAACAGTATCCTGGGAACACTTCTGTATATACATTAATGATAATAACTGTGTACTTCAAATGGAGTGTTCTTAAATTTATAAAAGAAAAAATAACTTTTTGGTAGAATGTGTAAGGGTGAATTTATGCATGTGATTATTTGATCTTATGTATTTTTACAAATAAATATAAAGCTGTTTTTAGTATCATTGTGTGTGTCTTGCTATATTTCAAGTTTTATTTTTAAATCGGAAATACCTAAATTAAAAATTTGTTACACTCTGAAATCTTAGTACTCAGCTCTTTATAATTACTTAAATCTAACCATCATGTAGATAATCTGTTGCATTAATTTTAAATGTACCTTTAAAATTATTATTCAGTTCTTGTGAAAATATTAATAGGCGATGTATGTTTATTGGTAATATTTATCCTATTATATTAAAATAACAATTTGGAACACTACTTGAATGAAAAATGATTGCCCCCTATTCAAAGGGAATGTAAGCATGTGGAAATAGATTTTTTAAAAAAGACACTTGTATTATGAATGTGTAAACACATACACATTCACACACATACTACATATTTTCAAGTGATTTCACATAAGAAATTGACCCTACCTTTCCTCAACGTCTAATATTATGGATATTAATTTAAAAGTGAAACCATCCACAAGATATCTCAGGAAAAAGGTAGACCCCTCAAAGCTCATGAATTTTTTTTTCTGAAATGATTTTTTAAATGACAGAAGTCTGCAAGAACGTAAATAATAGGCATTTCAGAAGAACCAACTCCATCTTTCACAGTCACAGTTCAGTTTTCATCAGTGGGAAGTGATCCTTAGGAAGAGAACCTTTATTTTTATGGGTGAGTTTTATAATTCTACTTCACCACAGTTAGGCAAGGATATTGCTTTTCCTCAGACCCATGAAAATAATATCAGTTATCAATCTTTACTCACTTTGATGCCTATTATTAATATTTTAAACTGTGAGTTGTTTAATTAATCAGGAAGTTTCTCTCTTCTCCCCTGTGAAAGGATAGCAGAGAATTGGCCTTCTGTCTCCTACCAACAGGAAATATTCTAGTTCCCCAAAGAGCCAAAAGAGAAAAAACTGCCTCTTTGTTCCTTTATTATTAGCAACCTTAATTTCTGGTTTAATTCAGAAAGACTGGGGAAAAAAGAAAACTCTAGCTGAAATGACTTTAGGGAATATTGAATAAAATATTTCATATTTTACATAAAATACTTAATAATATGATACATAAATCATCGCAGTAAAACCTGAATTGTAAGTTGACTCAGGGGAAGTTACAAAGGTTAAAGCTTAGACAAGTAATAAATGAGGAAAGCGTCCTCATTACCTTAAGGGAAGGTGCTATATCAGGACAGAGGTTTCCTACAGAACTGATTTATTAGCACTTTCAAGTAAATGTACAAGAATCTCGTTCATAAAGTTCTCCTGCTGTTAATCCATGCTGATTCTATTTGCATGGGTGCTGTGTGTGTATATTTGACTCCTGGCCACAGTCTTGCCATTGAAAAGTATGACACAGTTTTTTTTCCAAAGTAATAGATCATCAAGGAAATTTTACACAGACGTGCCCAATTTTAACTCTTCTAGAGAATATTCATACCTGTTAGATTCAGTAAGACTGAGACAGGCAACTGTGTTTCATATCAAAATGAAAGGAACCATCATCTGTCCTTGTCAACCAACATCAAAATTTGAAAATTATGTTTGACTTACCAGTCCTCTGAACACCAGTTATCTGTTTGTCCAGTCTTGTCAATTTTACCTCCAATATATCTCTCATACTGAACCGTTTTTTTCCAGACTCTGCAAAAATAAGAGTGTAAATAACATGACCTTTTACCTGTCATTGGCATGGTCTCCTAATTAGTTTTCCTAATACCCAGTTTCCCCTTATCCAGTTCATTCTTCTCACAAACACAAGATTATTCTGCCTAAAATATCTCATGGATCACACGACTTACTTGATCCAAAGTCTTTAAGGGTTCCCTATGAGGGAAAAATAGCTTAGATTCACCACATTTTAAGTTCAGAAGAATTAAAAATATATAAACCTAATATCATTTAATTTAGACAACAATTTGTTTCAGGAAACTATAAATGCTAAAATATGCATTACATAATACTTATGGTTGTAAACTGGATGTTAATTGTATTTACAAAAGCAAACAAATGAAACGCTTAATGGAATATACCAAAAATGGAGGCTTGATGAAAGAGGAAAATAAAACAAAATGAATAAGAAGCAGGCTCATTTAAGGCTCATTTTATTTTTTGAAATTTCCAATTATTACTTTTATAATATGGGTAAAGGCCTTTGGTTGTCTGCAGAAAAATACTTTTTTTAAATATATCACATTCTACAATTAATACTTTGAATGTAGTCTTCTCACTAGTTGATTTAAATCTCAGTACTTGAGTGTTCATGCCAGAGCAATTAACAAGGTAGCTTACTGAGTTGTGGAGAGTCTGAAAAAAAGTTCCCCCCAAAAAATATAAATTAAAAATGTAAATAATAATTAAATCTTCCTTGGCTGTTTTTTCTTTACTTATTTTTTTTATTTCACATCTACTTCATATGTTTCATAATTTTCCCTTTGATGTATAAAGAAAAAAATTTATTTAAAAATAGATATAACTTTACAAAAAAACAGAATATTATTCTAACAAGTCACTAAAAATCATCTTTGCCTTAAAGCAATAGAATAATGTTAAATCAGAGTAGAGAGGTCCACAATTCATGATAGTAGAATAACTAGCTCATATAACACCTAACAAAAAGCAGCATCAAAATGAAAAGTGTCAAGCCTCCACTCTCTAAGTTGACAAGATATATTTGCACAAGAATAGGCATTCTTAAGAGCTGATTCAGAGGCTTAACATCCTACTGAGAACTAATATAACTTGGCCATAAAGTTGTATTCTAACTTTTGCCATCTAAGGGAATCTAACAAGAGCTGGGACAAACTTAAAGCCTAATATCTTTAATTATTCTAAGTTATGATATATCACTTTTCATAGTAGCAAAATAAATCTGACTGCCCTCAAGTTATCTAATGATTAAACATTAGTTATCTCTTATTTTATAGTTGAAGGTGTAGACTCTTAAATATCTCCATATTTGTAATAATTTAATATTCAATTAATCTCTGTGAGTGGAAGATCTTAAACTGGTCAATCGATGAATCACTTAAGATTCCGTGTGTTGAAATTGACAGAAGAATCAACTTAAACTACATCAATAGGAACAGCTAAGATAAAGTTTCATACAGTTTTACCCAAGACTCAGCTGTATGTGTAGCCAGTTGCAAAGATGGTTCCCAATGATTCTGGCCCTCTAGTATTCATGCTCTCCCACAATGAACTTATTTGTGTGATCAATGAAATACTACAGTAATGGACACGTGGAAATTTCCAGGTGGCTCATAAAAGACACAGTGCTGCCACATAGGCTTTGTGGATCACTCCTTCTGGCAGAAATTTGCCTCTGCTTTGTGAGGAAGCTGAAGCCATTTTGTGGAGAAGACCATCTCATAGGAAACTGAGACCTTTTGACACAGCTAGTACTAACTCACTATCCATGTGAGTTATCCTCCTCTGAGGCAAATCTTCCAGCCTCAGTCAAGCCTTCAAATGACTGCAACACTAGCCAACCTCTGACTGCAACTGCAACTCCATGAGACTCCCTAGCCAAAACAGTCCAGCGAAGATGCCCATTGAATTTTTAACCCACAAAAACTAAGAGAGGTAATAAATGATTCTTGTTTTAAGCCATTCAGTCTTCATATAACATATATAACAATGGATCGCTAGTAAACTCTGCCATGAAATACAAGTCTTGATACATTTTTCCACACTGTATGTTCATGTTGGCTTCAATCTCAGGCTACAAATAGTCTCAGAATGCCTGCTAACAACTTGAGAGTAGTGAGATAGGCTGTGAGGGGCCAGCTCGTGAGGATCACTGTAAATATTCTGGCTTTTGGCTGGTAGTAAGATGAGAAGCCATTGAAGGGATATGAGCAGAAGAATGTTGATACTTGAGGTACATTTTAAAGCATTATCCCAGATTCTGTGTTGAGAAGTCTATTACAATCACCCAAAATAAAGATGATGTACAGGGCAAGAGTGACAGAAATGGTGACAAGTGGTCAGAGTCACACATTTACAGCTTGTGATACCTTTGGAAAGTCACTAAACTCTCTGAAAAGATAATGAATTTTCTACAGGTAAACCTGAGGTAGTACTACCTTCTTCGCTGTATATTACACAGTATTTTACAGTAAAATAGGACACACCCAATTGATATTTGCTCCCCAATATTTAACAATCACAAACTGTGAGTGGAAAAATACATGCATAGAACAGGGACAGTAGAACTCTGAGGCTGTAGATCATAGAATGAGGAGGATTTGAGAGATGCTTAGGAATTCTTGTTTTGTACATGTTAACACTTTCATTAAAATTATGAGAATAATAGGACATTGCAAAAATGACAGAAAATGAGATTTCTTTATTTTATACAAGTTCTCCACAGGAACAACTATTACATAAAAGAAAATTAAGTTGTTCCACCTTTAAACCCATCAAAATAATATCCTGTGAATAAATTTTAATGAAAGCTGCTAAACTATTAGGATTGAGGCTGTTAATCTTTGCTTGTGTAATTCAGAACATTAACACAAAGCAGAGGTCAGTGTAGACCCTGATAATAAAACAAAATTCCTGAAACAGGATCAAAGGCAGAGCCCCAAGAATCTCCTGGTTTAAATGAGTTTAGATTCTATCAACAGGATAAAAATGGGGGGTCTTTCACTAAGTGCCAAGGGCCTCAGCTTCTCAGAGAAGATGTTATAAAAAAAATAATAAGATGGAGCCGGAGCCTGACACTGAATTCTCAATGTTTTCCAATATATTCATTTATAAGCAGATTTAAGTTATTAAATATTAAGGTATTTAGGAAAGTTAGGGAAAAATAATAGGAACAATAAATCATTTTCAAAATATCTTAATGAAAGCCAAGCCACTTCTTACATTCTTATCCACTTGCTGTATTTCTTATGGACTTGGACTTGGTGTATAGCGAGCAAAGCTAGCAAGCAGTTGTCATCTGTCCTTCAAAACTTTTCAGCTTTTCCTACCACTCCAACATAAGCCCATATTCAGACAGAAATATATCTCAAACAATACAAGACATAATATGAAATACACTTACTTATACAAGAAAAACAAAGACAGCACTTGGAAAATATGCAAAATCCCTTTCAAGTGCTTCTAAAAGCTGGGTAAAGAATATGAAATCCAAATAATATAATCCTAAAACTAAGAAAGAAAACAGCATAGCTAATTGTGGACTGTTATTACTTTAATGCAGTTTATTAATGTTTAGTTTCCTGTTTTGTTTTTAATAATGTGCTGTTACATTATATCCAAAGTATATAATTCTAACCCATCTTCACCTTCTATAGGACAGCACTGTTTTACATATACACTGCAATAGTTACGTTAGTTTGTTTGTTTAAAGGATGTTCCCACAGCTAAATATTATATCTGTAGACTCCTGAAATTAATATATATATATATATATATATATATATATATATATATATATATATATAGTGATGAAGCATGTGCAGTCTAGATAAAGTTGTGGAAAAACCTGGCTCTCTGTGTAATGACCTCACATGACACATTAAATAAGCAGGTGGGTATGATAAAAACTGTCAGCAAAGTGGGAATAGAGAGACTATATCTTAGAATGACAAAGGCCATATATGACAAACCCTCAGCTAATATACTTAATGGTGAAAAACTGAAAGCTTTTCCTCTAAGATCAGGAACAAGACAAGAATGCTCACTTTCACTACTTTTAGTCGACATAGTATTGGACGTCCTAGCCATAGCAATCAGACAAGAGAAAGAAAAAAAAAGGCATCCAAATTAGAAAAGAAGAAGTAAAAGTGTCATTGTTTATAGATGGCATCACACTATATGGAGAGAACCTGAAAGATTCCACCAAAAAAATTTTTAGAACTGATAATTATATTAAGTAAAGTAGCAAGATACAAAATTAATATTCAGAAATTGGTTGCATTTTTAACACCAATAATGAACTATCAGAAAGAGAAACTAAGTAAACAATTCCATTTACAATTTCATCAAAAAAATAAAATACATAGAAATAAATTTAAACAAGGTGGTAAAAGACCTGTACTCAGAAAACTATAAGACACTGAAAAAAGAAACTGAAGAAGATACAAGTAAATGGAAACATATATCATGCTCATGGATATGAAGAATTAATATCATTAAAATGTCCACATTTCCCAAAGCAATCTATAAATGTAATATAATCTCTATTAAAATGCCAATGAAATTTTTCATAGAACTAGAACAAATAATCTTAAAATTTATATGAAACCACAAAGACTCTGAATAGCCATAACAATCTTGAAAAAGAGGAACAAAATTTGAGGTGTTACGCTACAAACTATACTACAAACTATATTCAAACTATACTATAACGTTATAGTAATCAAAACAGCATGGTACTATCATAAAAACAGACACATAGATCAATGGAACAGAATAGAAAGCTCAGAAATAACCTATGCCTGTATGATGACTTAATCAATGACAAAGGAGGCAAGAATAACAATAAGGTAAAGACAGATTGTTCAATAAATGGTTTTGAGAAAACTGGACAGAATATGTAAAAACAATGAAACTACACCACTTTCTTATATCACATACAAGAACCCACTCAAAATGGATTAAAGACTTAAATGTAAGACCTTAAACCATTAAACTCCTAAAAAACAATATAGGCAATACACTCTCTGATTTTAGCAATTTTTTTTGGATTAGTCTCCTGGAGCAAGGAAACAAAAGGAAAAATAAACAAATGGGACTACATAAACAAAAAGTTTTGCACAGCAAAGGAAACCATTAACAAAATGAAAAGGCAACCTACTGAATGGGAGAAGATAGTCAAGTGATATATCTGATAAGGGCTTATTATCCAAAACATATAAGAAACTCATACAACTTACCAAAAAACAAACATTCTAATTATAAAATGGGCAGAGGACCTGAATAGACATTTCCCCAAAGAGGATGTACATATGGTATATGGATATATGAAAAGATTCTCAATATCACTAATCATCAAAGAAATGCAAATTAAACCACAATTAGATACCACCTCACACCTGTCAGAATAGTTATCATCAATAAATCAATAAACAAGTGTTGGTGAGGATGTGGAGAAAAAGGAACCCTTGTGCACTGTTGGTAGGATTGCCAATTTGTGCAGCCACTATGGAAAATGGTTTGGAGTTTCCTCAAAAAATTAAAAATAGAACTACCTTATGACCCAGCAATTCCACTTTTGAATATTTATCTGAAGAAATCCAAAACACTAATTTGAAAACATATATGCACCCTTATGTTCATTGAAGCATATTTACAATAGCTAAGATATGGAAGCAACCCAAGTGCCCATCAATAGATGATTGGATAAAGAAGATGAGGTACATATACAATGGAATACTATTCAGCCATAAAAAAGAATGTAAGCTTGTCATTTGCAAC
Organism: Rhinolophus sinicus; assembly: GCF_057876585.1. Classification (NCBI taxonomy): domain Eukaryota; kingdom Metazoa; phylum Chordata; class Mammalia; order Chiroptera; family Rhinolophidae; genus Rhinolophus; species Rhinolophus sinicus. Next base: position 82,033,698 of record NC_142501.1, read on the forward strand.
AACATGGATGGACCTAGAGAGTAGTATGTTAAGTGAAGTAAAACAGACTGAGAAAGACAAACACCATATGGTCTCACTTACATAGGTGGAAATAAACAAACAAACAAAACAGAAACTGGCTCATAGATACAGAGAATAAACTTATGGTTGCCTGAGGGGAAGGTGGTTAGGAGGCTGGTTGAAAAAGGTAAAGGGATTAAGAAGCACAAATTGGCAGTTACAAAATAGTCACAGGGATGTGAAGTACAGCACAAAGAATATGGTCAATAATGTTGCAACAACGATGTAGAGCACCAGGTGGGTACTAGACTAATCAGAGGGATTACTGCATAAATTATATAAATGTCTAACCACTATGCTATACACCTGAAACTAATATAAAATAACACTGAATGTCACCTGTAAGAGAAAAAATGAATGAGTAATTAAAAAAAAATAAGCAGGTGGGGACAAGAAGAGCTCTACCTGAGCATCTATCTTTTTTAACAGACAGAAAAATTTCCCAGAAGTCATATGGCCTATGAAGTGCCAGATACTAATATTAGCATCTGATGCACTTCAGAAAACCTGATCACATGGCAACTACTGCCCACCTTCTTTCGTAAGTACAGCTGAGGTCATTTATGTACCTTATCACTCAGAGCCTTCTGTGAAAAATTCCCTAGGTAAATACAACACTTTCAGTAGCACACAATTAAAGGTATTATTTTATATAGTATGTTGGTAAAAGTTTGTCAATGAAGATGAAAGAAATATTATTTTCCGATTTTACTAAAATACATTTTAATATATATACATAAAATGTCACTAATGAAATCTTCATGATATGGCTTTTCATGTAATTGTCTGTACATATTTTCATAGGATAGCTATTACACCATCAGCAAAATGCAGTTGTCATGCCTTCTGTACACCCTGAGTTAAATTATTTACATATTTTTAAAATGTTTTTACTCTATCATCAATGTAAACATATGATGACAAAATAGAGTACGTTTTTAATTCATCTAGTGTGTGTAATTGGCTTTGAAGTACAGGGAAAGGCAGGTGCTTAACCCTGCCTAAGCCAGTGACTAACAACAGCAGTGGCAAAATTACTTCTTTGTGTCATGAATTCCACATATAAAATGATAGGCAATGGGCTGCTTATTCCCTAGAGATAAGCTGATCAATACAGTGGTCACTGATCACATGTAATTCTTGAATATTTGAAATGTGTTAGTCCAAACTGAAATGTGTTGTAAGAGAAAAATGTACACCACAAGGCTTCAAAGATTTAGTACAAAACATAAAGGTAAAATATATCAATAATAAATTTATATTGGTTACCTTCCAAAATAATATTTTCTACATGTTAGGATAAATTAAATAGAATATAAAAATTATTTTTACCTGTTTTGTTTACTCTCTTACTGTGACTACTAGAAAATTTCAAATTCAACACGTGGGCCACTTTTGTTACTCTCTCGCTACTTCTATTGGACAGCACTACCCCAGGGGCTTTTCCCAATACTTCTCCAGGCATGACAACTTTTCAGTGTTTTACAATTTCAAAAGGCAAAGAAACATTTCCATCTAACTACCAAGAAATTATTTATCTTTCCTTTTCTAGCCTTCTGGGTTGGGATCGATTTGAAGATGTAATGAAATCTATTTACAGATGCATTCCCTTAATAAGAATAAATTAACCAGTTTATACTCTTCTTCCTGAACAGTTAGGGTTTGGTGATTACTTGTTGACTCCACCAGCTTATCTATGGAAGATCCTTCCCACTGAACATTAATGTTTCGTCACCAATGTATATTCCACTTGACAGCTTAATATATTGACAAAGGTCATTTCTACCCTATAATCGCCTCCAAGAACCTCTGTACTTCCTTGTTGTCTCCCATCACCCAAAATTCCTCACAACCCATTTGGGCAACACCCTTCTCCACCCCATGGCCTTAACAAAAATTATAGTTCTACTGTTTGTCAGTGCAGAGGTTTCCCTTGAACTTAAATGACGCTGAGTTTGCCACCAGATCTGTATCCTTCAGGCATATACATCCACCCCTCAGAGGTCAGGTACGCCCCAGAGAGCCAAATTCCACCTTCAGCATTAAATTGAAACAAATGTCTATTAATGGTAACTTGCTTCCTAATTCTGAAATCCCAGAAGTAACACTTCAATATTTATCTCAGTAAGAAGTAACTCCAGACATGCATGTTTTCCATTTTATATTTACTCGGTAACTTTTATGAGACTTGATTTGCATAAATTTGAGATACATTATTTTTATTTTCAGTTCTTTTAAATTATATTTTTGACCTAAATATTGAGCATATGGCATGTAATTTTATACAGGAAATTGGTTTGGTTTCTTTAATTCTCATTTTACCATGCACTCCCTAGAGTTGTCATATCAGCAGTTCCTGACAGAAAAAGAAACACATCACTGTTTTGTAACTAAGTGAAGGCAATACTTCCACTCTGGGTTCATGAAACCTTCAAAAACCAAGGCACAAAGAATTACAGGAAATGCTGACTTCTTCAGTGGTGAAGTGCACTACCTCTTTCTTGTTTGACTATAAAGTACTGTGCATTTTATCAAAATAGCTTATAGAACTAAAATGAGAAGTATATAAAATTTTCTTTCATAAAAGAAGATATAAAATGCAAATAAAATAAAAATATTTCACAAATTAATTCAATTTGCCCATCCACATTTAATTAAGAATAAGCCATTAATAGAAAAATGAGCAAGATTATAACAAATAGCCTGTCAATTCACAATGTATCAAATCAATGAAAAAAATCCCCAAAAGAATAAAAAGCAAAAAGGACTTGGCAAAACCTCAGTGGATTTAGTTTAAGAACACCAGACAGAAACTGAAGGGATTTCGGTCATCTGAAGAAACGGAACAGGAAAGGGATTTTGGGCCACAAAGAATCAAACTTAAAAATGACATACATTTAATAGCATGAGAATATTTAAAAAATGATAAAAGGGGCAACTAATATAATTAACATTATAAAACATCAAGTAAGCTATCTTTTGTTTGATATTTTTTGAAAAGGCTAAAGAGATAGATAACTAAAGTACTGGTATCCAATGCACTAGGATACTTTCAAATAAAACCTATATAATGAAATGATTATGAACATCATCATTAAGCTAATATTTATATACTTATAAATATTATATTTATATACTTATAAATGTTATATTTATATACTTATAAATATATAAGTATATTTATATACTTATAAATATTAGTCTATATGATATGTTACATTCTTTTCATACAACATCTGAGTTATTTCTCAGAAACTAAAACATCTTTTTTTTTTCCATTTTGCAGATAAGGAACCTTAGACATAGAGAGGTTAAATGACTTGTCCAACTAAGTGACAGAATCAAGATTTAAATTCAGAAAGTCAGGACCCAGAACTAAACTCTTTAGCACCTTGATGTACTAATAAATTACAATTGGTACCTTATTTTTATATCCCGTGCTCTTGATAACTTAAAGCAGACTTAAAAAGATAAAATTATCAAGGAAATGATCCTGAAGTATTAGATTCAGTATTTTAGAGGAAGCCACATTCTTAGAAACTATCTGCTAGAGCCACAGATTTCACATATTATAATAGTACACTTGCCCAGGGAAGTTAATGATTTAAATCAAAGGTCATTTTTATTTAGGAAGCGTTGGCCAAAGTTCACAGGAGACTCTCTCATCCTTGAGAGAACCTTAAATTAAACATGAAAACTCAATAAAGTTCTAACTGGAAGGCTCAGACATCGATCAGATAATAGATGAAAAACTTTTTTTTTTTACATTTTCTTAAAGTGGGCCTGTTTGCAAATAATTGGAATATAATTATTGTTTTCTTCTCAGTCTATTTTATTGGTTTATTGCTGTGGCAGGCAAAATTCTAAGATAGCCCCTAAGGTTTCCTACCATCTGGTGTACACGGCCTGCATAATCTGTCAGTTAACGCCATGGATTTTTATTCCTGTGATTAGATTATGTCACATGGCATAATTATGAGATAGGGAGATTATCCAGGTGAGCCTGAACTAATTATATATTAACCCTTTCAAAATGAAGCTTTTTCCCCCCCGAAGGTTGCGAAAGAGAAAGGAAGAAATTCAAAGCCTGAGAAACACTCAATGAGCTTTTGATAGCTTGAAGAGACAAAGAATGTAGGCAGCAGCTAAGAACCCAGAGGGCCCCCAACTGACAGCCACCTAGGAAAGGAGGACATGAGTTTGTGGTCACACAGAACTGAATTCCACCAACAGCAAGAAAGATCCCGGAAGCAGACTTTTCCCCAGAGCATGCGCACAAGAACTCAGCCTACACAACACCATGGTTTTAGCCTTGTGATACCCTGAGGAGAGCATACCACCACACTGGGACAAACTTCAAATCTAAATAACTCTAAGTTAACAAATGGTTGTTTTTATAAGCTGCTAAATATGTAGTAATTTATTAAACAGAAAAAAAACACTAATAGAATTTATTTATTTATTTATTTATTTATTTTCAGTGTATATTAACATATACTATCTGTAACATATAATACATAATATATAAAATATATAACACCTATCTTAATATGAGTATCTATGAACTTACCACCCAAGCAAATAACTAAATGTCTAAAAAAGAACCCATGGATTCCTTTCTTTGCCTACACCCTGCCTCATTTCCAATATCCCAGATTTTTTTATTATTCCTTACTTAGTATTTTTTATTTAATCAGATAAACATATATGTCTAAATAAAATATTGCTTACAATAAATTGTTTAGTCTAGGTTTATTTTAAACTTTACAAAATGGGTATTATGATGGTTGAAATCTTCCAAGACTTGTTATTTGCACGGAAAATAGCACTGCTGAAATTCATATGATTTCATTCATATAATCATAAGTTATTCCATTTCATAGCTATAATACAATTTATTTACCAACTTTTTGATATGGACATTAGAGGGTGTTTTTTTTTTCCAATATTAAAAGACTACATCACTCAGATAACTTTGCGCATATCTCCACGTGCACATGTACAAAAAAGTTCAGCTTGGATATACCTAGATAAAGAATTGCTAGACTGAAGGGAATATGAATGGTCAATTTATAAGGCATGGCCAAAGTGTTTCAGCAATGGATAAGGAATTGCTTGTTCCACATTTTGTCCAACATTTAGTATTGTCAGACTTGTTAATTTTTGCCAATAATGTCATCTCTTTGTTGTTTCTTTTGTATTTCCATGATCATTAATGAGGTTTGAAACATAATTTTGCCACCAAAAGGATTTCTGTTCTGTGAAATGTCTTTTCATGTGTTTTGGCCACTTTTCTTTGGAATTGTTGATTTTCCTTATTGAGTTTAAATTTCTTATATAGTCTATATAATAATCTACCATTAGCTCTATGTTGCAAACCTATTCTCACAATTTGTGGCTTTTCACTTTTTTCAAAGTATCTTTTTATCAACAAAAATTCTTATTTTTAAAATAGTCAAATGTACCAATCTTATATATATTTTTTTTATTTGCACCTTAGAAATTTTTTATGACCCAAGATCAGAAAGTACTCACCTTTGTTTTCTTTTAAATTTTCAGAGTTTTGCTTTTAATGTTTTAAGGCTTTAATCCACCTTGAATTAGGGCAGAGGTGACATGGGGATCTGGATTATTGGCTCATGCATTTATTTGTGCCATCTGGCCCTGTTCATGCTTTATCCTGGATGCACCACTTTCATCTTTCAATGATTTCTGCGGACATGCCTGATCATATGACTCAGTGACATCTGACAGAACCCAACCATGATTAGTAGTTTGACTTCATGGTTACCCTGTGCTCCATGGCCAGACATCCCATCTTGACCAAGGCCCAGTTACATACCAAGAGCTTATTTTTTAAAAGGTATCTAATTTTCTGCTGTAGATACCCTATCCCCCTAGGGTCTCCTTTATGATTCTCCCATGTGACTTGCCTTAAGTGTCATACAGGGTCTTTTCTCACCATTATATCTTTAATGCCACAGGGTTTCCTATGTCATAAGGCCCAAGCAGGAGGAGTGCTTGCACTGAGGTCTGGACTGCTGCATGAGCCTGAATTCACTGACTGATTAGCTTATGGATGTAAAGGTATGTCCCCTCAGAGCTAAGTATTTCAGGCCACCCAATGTATGGTTGGAGCATTATTCCCAGATGTGGAGCATGCTGCCTCCAGACCCCAAAGAGTTACCAGTCATTGTGCTTCATTTTCATTAGGAAGTATAAAAGATGGGACTATCCCATCCTTACTCAGTCCTGTAGGCAATCAGCCTCCCGTGATTAGGTGCTTGATGCTAGACAGATAACCAGAGGCTTATTCAACTTCCAAATCTCATCTTTGCATGTCCTTTCTTGGATCACTTCTGGTATTAAATTTTGCAGGTTGGTACCCTGGGAAATAAACTTTGATGTGGTGATTAACCTGTGGGGACTGTATTAGGAAGTGTTCCTAGGATTATCACCTGTGAGGGGGAAAAAAAAGAATGAAGCAGAATTGAGCTAAGAGAGAAGGTGGGTTTCTATGCAGCTTCAACAAAGTCCTCAGACACCTTGTGGAGAGATCTGAAGCTGGGATGACCTTACAGAAGGTTTCCAGCTCAAGTGAGGGGACATACCTTTACATCCATAAGCTAATCAGTCAGTGAATTCAGGCTGCCCCATAAAGGGTACATGACCTTTGTTGAAGCATCTCTTTTCCACTGAACCAATTCTGAAATGGGTTCACTGTTAATGGTTGCCATATGGTAGCAACTTAAGCAAGTGGGGAAGTACCTTAGGCAAGCTTTCTAGTCCTGAAGGGGATTCTAGGTGGCATATCTCAGTGTTCCTCCTAAAAATAAGGATGTCAACAAGAATTTTATGGAAAATTTCGGAAACTTGAAATAAAGTCCTTTGAAATATAATTTACCAAAATATAACCAGAGGAAATATAAATGGTTTTCTATTAAGGATTATAGTCATAATTGAAAATCTTTCCACAAAGAAAATGCCAAGCTTAAATGGTATTATAGGCAAATTTGACCAATTTTTTAGAAACTCATGAATCCAACTTTTGAAAACTTTTGCAGAGAAGAGAAAAAATAGACGACATAAATTCATTCATTAAGGCCAGAATAATGATACAAAACTTGGCAAAGACATCATAAAAAAGAAAAATTAGACTCACCTTACTAATGTACATACATACAGAAATCTTAAATAAAATCCTAGCATACCAAAGCTGATAAAATAACACACCTTGAACACATTGGGTTACCTCAGTATTCAATGGTAGATTAATCTTAGAAAATTCTAAAATGTCATCCACCATATTAATATATTTATGTAAAACAATATTTTTTTCATCTCAGATGCATAGAAAGCATTTGATAAAAATTCCTTTTATTTTCTATTCCATATAAAACATACAAAATACATAAAATTAGATATTACATTGTTTCTTCAGCCTTTTGCCAAGGAGTCCTTGACCTTGAACTATTACCTGTGTCTAAGTAACAGGGAATCTTCAAATATTAGAGAACAGTAAATTGATCCATATTCATATTTCAGGAACATCACCTTATTTCTCCCATGAGTTGACTTAACCTTTTCTAAAAAACAAATTTTTCCAAGTTTTACTGAGATATAATTGACATAACTTTATATTAGCTTAAGGTGTACAGATAATGATTTGATATATGTATATGTTGCAAAATGATTACTGCAATAAGTTTAGGTAACATGTATCACCTCACGTAGTTACAAATATTTTTTTCTTGTAATGAGAACTTAGCAACTTTCAAATATACAATACAGTATGAACTAGTCATGATGTTGTACCTTACATTCCCAGAACTCACTTATCTTTCTTTTTAATTCAAAATGATGAACTATGAGAACCTCCAATTACAACTTTTCCTTTCTTAATGGGACTTGTGGAAGACAGGCTTTCTCCAATCTCTGACAGCAGTAAGTCAAAGTAACAAGCACCTATGTCAAACAAAACGTTTCATGACAAAACTGAAAAGAAATAATGCTTTCATTGGATTCCTTTGTTGTAAACTGTACAAAGTAGTTTTGGAACTGGAATGTTGAGATAGTGCTCTACCATGCTTCACTAGTAAGAATTAACCAAGTCTATCTATTACCACACGAAGGAAACTTTGTCCCATAGCAAAAGACAAGAGAATCTAATTAACAACACTATTCAGTGGTCTCTGGCCTAGTAATTTTAGCAGCAGGGAAAATATCTTCTATTATTCCATCATAGCATATATTTACAATTAATTTTAAGTTGTGTTCATATTAACTTTGACTTTCTGGGTCAATGGGCTACCGGAGCCATGCTGTAGGACTAATTAGGGATAGAGGAAAAATATACCAATTATTATGTTCTCATCTTATTGTTTATAAAGCAAAGTTAGTTTACAGACTATCTGAATTTGCTTTTATAAGGCATAATAAATTATTTAAGATTTTTGCAGGTAAATTAATTTATTCAAGAGGCTGGTTGAACAAATGAACTTTCCAGAGATCAACAAATATTTCATGTAAAGGACAACATAGTAAATATTTTAAGCTTTGTGGGCTCTATTCTCTGTGTTACAACTATAAAATCTGTCATTGTAGTGCAAAAGCAGCCATAAACATTATAAAAATGAGTATGCATGACTGTTCCAATAAAATTTTATTTAAAAAGCAGGCAGTGGAGCAAATTTGGCCCATGGGTTGTAGTTTGCCCAATCCCTGTTCCAGACAAAGGCTCTTAATTAGTTTATTTATTTGGCTCCATTCTCCTATTCCTCTACACTATACAGTTAAAAGCAAGCAAGGAGATGGAAAAGAAATGAAGGGCAGTGTCATGTAGCACAATCGTAGCCATTCACATCTTGAAACTTTCTAACTAAGAGATACCATTAGTACAGACAGCTGTTAAAAAAATAAAACAAAACAAAACAAAACTACTAATTCTCACTAAGCACCATGAATGTAGCTCCAGATTTCTAGGTTCAGAAAATGGCAGACATTAACTGGCAGTTAGGAGAACATCTAAAGAAATGCACTGAGGGAAAAGTGTGCCCATTATAGTAAGACTTAAGTTTGGATATCACACCAAACCTCATGCTAGTCCAGTGAGTACACTGACCCCAGCATGGACCACATCACAGTATAGCCGAGTAAATCCTCCTCAGTTGCTACAGAAAGAGCAATTCACATCATATGACTTACAACTTAATCTCATTAACATTGTCTTACAATTCAACATGCATCGGATTTCAGAGATTTGTCTGGAATTTGTTAAAAGAACCCAAAGGTGAAAATGTATACAATGTTACCTTCCAATATTACAAAACTTCATCGAGAGATGGAAAATTTCCTTCATTGTGAGTGCCACATTTAAGTTGATAATTGTTATCTATAACCCTATCTTAACAAAGATTTTGAGGCCTTTTCAAATTCAGTATAAAAAACCATCACAATTGTCAAATTATATATACCATGAATAGGGACTCATGCATCCAATATACTTTTAATTCTTGATGTAATCTTTTATACCTGAGAGATAATTTGCTCCCAATTGCATTACTTTCTGCATTTATTTTATTCAATTGATGTCAACCCTAGAAATACAAATATGAATAGGATATATTTTCTTGACTAAGTCTACTTGGAAAGTTAAACAAGGAAATAAATAGTGATAAACAACCTAGGATTATTTTGAAATATAGATATAGATTGGATATAGATATAGATTATAGATATAGAGATTTGATAGAGATGACAGAGACAGAGATATATAGATATAGATATACACAGATGTAGATGTATATAATACATAGTATACAAGTATGTATATGTGTATATACATAAAGCGCTATGTGACCACCAAGGATGATAGAACTACATATTCTTCAGAAAGTCAGGGAAGATATGGCATATCTTAACAAAAACCTGTTTGTGGAGACAGAGTCCCAGGGAGCAATTCCAGGCTCTCAGCCTCCTGTGAGGAGGTGCTAGCTTGGGTGGTGAGTGGCTGATGGCTGTGATTGGTTGGCTGTCGGCTGTGGCTATTTGGCCAATTGGCTACTGATGTAGCTGTGGGGCTGTGTTGACTGGTTGGTTGGTTGTCAGGCAAAGAAGTGAATGGCAGACTGCAGATCGTGTGGCTACTACTGCGTATGTCTCAGCTGGCTGCCAGAGAGAAAATAGTGGTATGACTCCCCTATCTGTGGCTCCGTGGGTGTTCCTTTTTGGCCTCACCATATCCTGCGTTCTTATGTGGGGAGCGGGACCAGAGGCCCGGCAGGCCGCCCCACACGACACTGTTTCTTTTGTCTCCTATGCACACAAGTAGTATACATAACCCAGTCTGCATTCCATTTATCTGGCTAGAGTTCTGGCCAATGCAATGTGTGGCCAATAACCGACGAATGTCATGTTCAGGTTTGGCCTATAAAACCCAATCACAGAAACTTCTGCTCTAGGAATTGGAAAACTTCTTCTGTAAAGGGTTGGATAGCAAAACTTTTAGTCTTTGAGAACCATATGATCTCTGTCACAACTACTTAGCTCTGTCATTATAACACAAAAGTAGCCATAGACATTGTCTAAACAAATAGGCATGACAATCTTCCAGTAAAATGTTATTTACAAAAACAGGTGGCTGGGCATATTAAGCCCCTAGTGTTAGTTTGCCAAATACTCTTGCTATTTTTTCATGTGCTACTTAGATGCAGAAGACACAGTAAGGAATTAAAGGGCTTAATGAGTGGAAGACTCTGGACCCTCAATCACTGCATAGAAGCCTGTCTACTGGACAATGGGTTGAACTCTTATTAAATAAGAGAGCAATAAATTTATCTCAGCTTTAAGTTGCAGAATTTAGTTTACTCAATATAGAAGGATTTCTACAAAAGGTGGAGTTTTTATGCCAGTAAAAATATAAGTTTTCATTGCATGTGACTAAATACCTAGTAGCAGGATTCTTGAACTGTATGGTAAGTATATGATTAACTTGTATAAGAAATAGCCAAACTGTTTTCCAAAGTGGCTATAGCATTTGCATTTTTGTCACCAGCTGATTTGCATCCATGCCAGGATTTAGTGTATGTATGTATGTATATGCCAGAATGTGCCACAAAGAAGGGTTCTGTGATTTTGGCACCAAAGCCCTTCTCAATGAAACCAGGAAAATAAACCTACATGGTACCACAGTTACAAAAATGCTGCTCATACCAAATTGCAAAAATGACCATCATTCCTTATACTTTTCTGTATCCACTTCCCTTTACAAAGCAACTTTTGCCACTATTACTCCACTCCTTAAATCCAGGCTAGCCTTAGAACTTGCTTTGATCAATAAAATGTAGCAGAAGTAAAAGGCCGGTTTTGAGTGTGACCTGCAAAAGATTTTGCATGCTTCCACTCCTGCTCTTAGAACCCTACGAGTACCATGTGAACGTGCCTAGGACGACATGCAAATACATCAAGCACTTTCCAATCATCCTAGCTGAGGCCATTTTAAATCAACAGCCTGCCGCCAATCTGGCAGCTGACCACAGGTGTATGGATGAACCTAGTCAAAACCAAAACAAGAGGTAGCTCGCTCAGCCAAAGTTGCCAAATCATAGAATCATGATTAAGTAAGTGGGTGTGTTAAGCCTCTGAGTTTTGACATGGTTCATTATGCGGCCATAGCTCATTGATGTGCTGTTTCACCCCTAATCTATTTATATAATACAAAATAAAATGCACACTGCTATTATTAAACAAAATTAATGCTCATACTGGCTCTTCATTCTGTAACTGTTCGAATCTGCTACATAAAAGGATTTTCTTTAAAAATAAAATGGTACTTCACGAAAGCATACAAACTGGTTTCTGTAAATAAGTTATACTTTTAGTTCTGCCAGTAATAAGTTATATGATTTTAGAAGAATCATTTAACTTTTATTTACCTCAGAATCTTCATATGTAAAATGAGAAGTATATATGAATATGTATATATGTATTTTCATATGTAGATATTCATATTCATATGTATATATTCATATGCATATAGATATAATATGCACATAAACACACATAGATGCATACATACACACAAGTATTTATATTTTGGTGTGTGTATGTATATGTTTCTACATATATGTATTTTTAAAAGATCTTAAAAGAACAAGATCTCAATGGAGCTGAGTCGGAAAAGGTATTCGTGCCCCACAATACATAAAGTAGGTGGTTCATATTTCTGAACTATCCTGGAAAGCCCCAAATACATGTGAGTTTATTATTAGAGAAAGACAAATAGATAAGGGCAGTAAAAATGTATAACAAATGTTCAATACAACCATGCCTGTGAATGATAAGGAAAGCCTACTGACCAATCTGTGATCAATACACAAGTGAAAGATGTAAGTAGAACATCGTGTATAGTACAGTGAAGGTGATAACGGGAGAGCTCCCTCACTATAAAAGTTTTAAGCATCCCTCACTATAATGTTTTAAGTCCCCTCACTATAGAAATTTTAAGTCTCGTTTTCCCTAGTTTCTTAGCTCCTTAGCCCCTGGTTTTAATCACTCTTCAAATCAGATTTTTAATCCTAAACTAAAGATTGTTGCTAGCCTAAATCACAAAATGTTTCTCACCCCTACTTCAGATAACTACTTAAAAGCTTGTTAACTGTAATCATTGTAGCCCAACATTCCCCCAGACAACTCCAGAATAAATAAACTCTTGAAGAAATAAACACTGTCCTACAAACCAAATGGCTTTTAACACTCCTCCAAGCCAGTCCATACCTAACCCCTGGGTAAAACTAAGATAAATAGGCTTTGAGTCCCATCCCTGGAGCCCTCACTTTTAATTTATTAACTAATATCTGTCTCTCCTCATCTAGGGGCTGTCCGGATACGAATTATGTCCCAGCGAGGCTCCCAGTGCACCCTGACCAAGGAAGAAGAGACCCTTCTTTTTATTTAAGAACAGGTAGGGTGAGAGTTTCATGAATCCCCGTTAGGTAGAAACAGCTCTACCAACCCTTCTCAGTTTGAAGCAGAAACAGAAAAAGAGACCTCCCATCCCTTGACTCCTCACAGAGATTTATGGGGATCACATCTCTCAGGAAAAATAAAGCATCAGTTAGAGACAGGTAATGGGGTCTCTGCATTCCTACATGCCCAACACAATCTAGGGAGAGCACCACCTGGAGTCCTCTCAAATTCTTCCCTTATCTGCCCTAACCGTTAGCCACTGTGAGGAGACTAAAAGACAACAAATTAGACCGGTCCTGCGCAGTAGAGGGCCACCACGACCTCCATCTCACCCTAGCCTCATATACCATCATTGTAATGTCAGACATATGCCCAGACATTCATTAATACCATTATAACAGACTGAACTCTGGGAAGAGATGTGCGCAGTTTAAGAGGATGAGGTAGCAACCCCTTATCAATCACAGGTGTTAATCAAGTGGTCCATCAGCCAGACGGGAACAGCCCATCCCAGAGAAAAAAAAGATAAAACCCCCAGGCTTCTGTGAGCTGTTGCCTCTTAAGGATTGAGCCTTGAGCCCCTCTTTTGAGCCTTGCCCTTGCTCGGGGCCGCTCCAAACTCTTCGGACTGTACTTTCTTTCCTAATACTAGCGTGTTTCCCTGAAAATAAGACCTAGTCGGACCATCAGCTCTAATGCGTCTTTTGGAGCAAAAATTAATATAAGACCCAGTCTTATTTTACCATAATATAAGACTGGGTCTTATACAATATAATATAAAATAAGTCCGGTTAGGTCTTATTTTCGGGGAAATAGGGTAATGCCACCTGGAGCCCTGAGCCTTGAGCAGCTTTTCTTTGTGCTTGGCCCGCTCCTAATTCTCTGAAGTTTACTATCTGTTCTAATAAACTTTTTCACCACTTTACCTCTGTGTCTCGTTCAATTCTTTGCTCAAGATGCCAAGAATCTGGACACCGTGCCAGGGAGGGCCCAACCCCAGGGAACATAGCAGCTAAGTTTCCCAGTTCTCCTCCCTGAGGCCCGAGTTCGATCCCCGGGTGTGGGAAGCTAGCCAGACTCCGCAGGGTTCAACCTCCAGAGTAAGAGCCAAACCCAGACTTCTCAGAAGGGCCCCTCTCTCCTGTAACAAAAGCAAACCACAAGTACTGATTGAATGAATCATCATAGAACCTTAGATGTAGCAGGAACTTTGAAAATCAAGTTTAACTTTCAGAGTTTCTTGATTTAACTCAACTCATTTCAACAAAAAAATATTGAAAGTCTCTACTGTGTAGCATATCATGCATACACTATAAAAATTCTATGCTGGAAATATCAAATAACTTACATAAAGTCAATTATTGGATAGTTGTGAATAGAAAACAAATTTCCTGATTTCCATTTTAGTAGTATTTCTGCCACATGAGGTAATTACTCCAAAAATGACAAAATATCTAACTATCTCTGTCAAGTTATAGCTATATGTTAGTTATATATTAAACAGAAATGCATTTTAATATATTGCAAGAGAACCAGCTACTGAATGTAATCTTATTTTGTGCAGATTTTTGTAGAGGAAACAAGGTGAAGAAAGTTTTGCAGTTGAACCAAAAGACCAATATAATCGAACTCCTACATCTATGTTGGATTTCTGGGATACTATCTATGTAGAATCTAAATTGTCCTGCCAATCACAGTTGGGAATTGGCTCATAAACTACTGAAATCAATTCATGCCTCACCCATTTTGCTCCCTATCTTAAAAAAGATCCCTCCATCACTGTAATAGGAGGAAGCTTTTCTCTTTTCTGATACCTGCTGTCTCTGTCTACAAAATTCTCAGTCTTCCTGTGTCACAAATCTCTTGTAAAATTAACTCTTTTCTGAGTCATAATGATCTTTTCCTCTTCTCTTTCTCAGCTACACTACAATACGTTGCCCAGACTCTTCTTTAAGTTTACATTCTTATTTGGGGGAGGAAGATGTTCAAATTGTCTTGATTTTATGAAATAATGGTGATAAAGTGATGGCAATTGCTCTTTAATAGTTCCACTTGCTAAATAAATAAACAACCTGTTGGTAAGGCTAAGTGTTCATACCCTCAAACCATTTTCCTTACTGAATCAGGAAGTTCACAAGGCTAGGAATCAGATAATAAAGTTTCAGATGGGCAAATGTTTCAAATCGATAAAGCAGAGATATGTACAAATTCACACCATAATTAGCATACCCTGATTTTTATTCCAACAATTAATTAAGCTGTATGTATAATATCAGAAGAATGTTTGATTTAATTTACTCAAATAAAAGACTAAATAAAGAAAACTTAGTCAAATTAATTGTTGATAATGCATTGATAAATATTATTTCTAAAATATTTTATGGCTTTTAAAAAAACTTTCACAGATGTTATCTCCTTTGATAAAACCAGGCCATGTTTCTCGTCTCATTTTACATTAAAAAAAACAAAAAAAACAAAAAAAATGGAAGTTAAGTGATTTACTAAGGATCTAATAATTAGAGTATAAAATAAATATCTAATGAAGAATACAGACATAAATATTTTGACTTTAATTCTGAGGTTGTTTCCATTGCTTCAGGCTGCCTTATTATGTCAAGAGGTTCAGATGGCATATTTTATTGGCCCCCAAATCACTTACGACTAGGCACTCACATATATTATTACACAGTAAAACTAGATTTTGTAAATTGTTCATATGTTATCTTAAAATATGCAGAGAGTAGCAGCATCTCTTTGCAAAAGATTGTCTAACTCAGCTCATCAATTAACATACTATAAATGTAAGTTGTCTTTTACAGGAAACTGAAAATCACTTTCCAGTTTATCTACCATTCTAAATCTATTTACCCTAGGGTAGACTGTGCTTTAACTCAAAATTTTTTTTTCTCCAATTAGCTGCTTCCTTTTTATATTAGAAAGTGTTATTTGATATCAGATAAGTATCTGTACCAAGTCTCTTTACCAATTACTATACCCTTTCCGTAAGGGGCCCCCTTGAATTATGAGCATTGTTGGGAGAAATTTATACCCACACGCATTACATATTGAATATCTTCATATTATGTATCATATTATGCTTACTTTAAAAGAACTCTTTCTAAAATGTCGAAGTCATTATTTTCATCTGAAAGGATTCAAGAAAAGTCCCATTTGTAGATTTACCTTCAAAAGGAGATAGCTTTTAAAAAGATTTCACAACACAAAATCTAGAATCCCGTTTTGTTTTATAATTATGCATTTCCTTATTAAATTTCTTTAAATATTTTGGTAAGAAATATACTTAAAACATTAGGATGCAATGCTTTGGGAGGGAAACTCTTCTATACACTATTATATGGCCACACAGATTTTATTCCTTCTAAAAGGGAAAGTAAAAGCTATTATAACAAATATATTTCAACATTAAATCAATAATTAAGTTTTCTTTTTAATTAAACTTTATTGGGGCAACAATTGTTAGTAAAGTTACATAGATTTCAGGTGTGCAATTCTGTAATACATTATCTATACCTATCACTGCGTGTTCACCACCCAGAGTAAGTTATTTCCATCACCATATATTAGACCCCATTAACCCTCTTCTAGAGCCCCTTCCCCTTCCCCTCTTACCCTCTGGTAACTCCTAAACTATTGTCTATGTCTATGAGTTTTTGTTCTTTCAGTTGTTTGTCTTGTTGTTTTGTTGTTTTCGGTTTATATACCACATATCAGTGAAATCATATGGTAATGATTAAGTTTTATACCAGAAGTTAGTTACAAAAGGTTGCTGCATGATGTGTGTGTGTGTGTGTGTGTGTGTGTGTGTCTGTTTCTGAAAAGATTATTATTAATGAACACTGTGTTACTCAATTTGGAATATTTTGTTCCTAAATGTTATATCTACATGTCTAGAAGAAATTCACAATGAATAACTTGATTTCATCCTAGCTCCCCAAATAAGGAAGGAAACTGAGACTTGAATCAAAAGACGAGTTACATTATACTCATCCAATCATCATTTATCCATTCAACAATTATTTATTGAAAACCAATTATGCGTTCAGCAATAAGGTAAGTCTGGATGGTATATTAATGAATGAAGAAAAAGATCACTATTTTTTTTTTTCTTCAAAGAGCTTACATGTCTAACAGTGGAAACAGATAAGCAAATAAACAGTTATAATGAAAAAGACATTACAGGGAGAGTAGATTCAGGAAGTTATATAACAAGAGGGGCATTGACGCCACCATAGAAGAGTTAAAGAAGCCTTCTGAATGAGGAAAATGACTAAGGAATAGGTAGATTTTAGGTATGAAAAAGAGTGAAAAGGGCCAATAATTTTAAAAAACGTGTGGGTTGAAATTATTTTTAGGAAATCACAATTCCAGTATGATAGCACAGGGCAGGTCATTTGACAAAAGCTGTTACTATGTAGTTCCAATTAAAGAGGAGAAGAAATTAGAGAGTACTATCAAGAGTGGTTGATGATGGAAATTAATATACAAGAAAAAGGATAGAGAGAAAGTAAGACATCAAAGAGTTTCACTTTGTAAAGATGAAAATGATAGGAGAAATTGAGCTTAAAAAGAGGGATATTTTAACTTAAAATTTTGACATACAGTTTCAGAGTTAAGGAAAAAGAACTTTATTCATTATTTATAAGCATTTTAAAAAGAAAGATAAGCAGATCTATGAAAAGAGACTGACATCCAAAATAGTGGGTTATCATTTAAAATCAAAGAAAATGCCTCAAAAATATTTCTGGGGAAAAAATCCTACAAAAATATTTCTGGAAACAATAAAATGTCAGAAGATATCCAGATAGTTTTTTCACCTAAAGAAGCTTTTGTATCTAAATATATGGAGAATTACCACACGACCCAGCAATCCCCCTTCTGGGTATCTACCCAAAAAATCTGAAAACATTTATCCTTAAAATATGTGCACCCCTATGTTCACTGCAGCAATCTTCATAGTGGCCAAGAGATGGAAATAACTACAGTGTTCTTCAATAGCTAATTGGATAAAGAAGATGTGGTACATATGGAACATTACTCAGCCATAAGAGAAGATGAAATACTGCCATTTATGACACGAATGGATCTTGAGATTATAATTCTAAGCAAATTAAGTCAGACAGAAAATGTCAAGAACCATATGACTTCACTTATACGGGGGATATAAAACTGAAAGCAACAAACGAACAACACAAACAAACAAACAAAAACTTATAGACACAAACAACAGTCTACTGGTTACCAGAGGGTAAGGGGGGAGAAGGGATGGTAGAAGAGGGTAAAAGATGGCAAATATATGGTGACAGAAGATTTGACTTTGGATGTATTATAGAGTTGTGCACTTGAAACCTATATAATTCAAGCAATGTCACTCCAACAAATTTAAATAAATAAATAAATAAATAAATAAATAAATAAATAAATAAATAAATAATGTAATCATCAAGCAAAGCCCAACAGAAATCCAAAAAAGGCTGTGTAAATTTTAGAATGGTAATTGCCAATTATAAACCATGCGAAAGTAGCTGGGAAAATATTGTGAAAATCTATCAGTAAAGTTAGAAGAGAAGAATCAAGAAGTGCTCCTAGAAATTAGAGTACATCAAAATTTAAAAAAAAAACACAAAAAAAACTTTTTAAATTAAAGAACTCCACACTAAAGTTAACTGGGATAAGATAGCTGTAATGTGTAAAACAAATAAAAACAAAAAAACACAAAGTATGCTTTCAAATCCACAAGAAAAAGAGGACAGAAAAAAAAAAGAAATGGCAATTTACAGAACAGAAAGCTAACAGCTACTGACTATATGTAGAGATAATCAACTTTTACATAGAAATACAAAATAACATTAAATAATATCTTGCTTTATCTATGTCAGAGTTGTGAATATTTAAAAATTAGGTAATGTCAGGTTTTACAAATATGAGGAAGTGAAACCTTCATTAATTACCAGTATTAACTGGGATGATCACTTAGAATTCAGGCAATATTTCTGAGAAATTTAATATGCATATAAACCAAGAATCCCATAGTGTGTGTATACAGCTGAGTAATTTTTCCACTAGTTTATAGGAGACGCATAGGAATATGTCTTAGCAAGACATTTACGACAATAAGTAGCTGGTGTCCATCATTAGGGAAATGGATATATGATAAATATATGTATGTAATAACATGCAGCAGATATAGGAAATTAATATGAACCCCAGAAATTAATCTTAAAATAGTGTTAAGTGAATTTTTAAAGAAATTAATTAAAAGATGACAGACATCCAGAAGAGGGAATCAAAGTGTACCAGAAATCAAAACAATTTTATTTTATACCTATATTGTAGAACAAAATCAATAAAGGAAAAATAATTACCGATGAAACAAAATAAAGAAAAATATATTTGACTTGAAAAAAGATCTAAATTGGTCAATCAAAAGAGCTTTATGAAAATACAATGTATTGCATAGATTGACTAGGGTGTATTGCAGACAACCTCAAAGGTTCAACGTCTGACCCAACTAAAGTTTATCTCTGGCTTACACATACTTGGCTGAGAGTCTGGGTGACACTTCAAGGGAACTAGACTCCATGAAGTGGCTCAGCAATACAGTCTATTTACATATTAAAGCACTCCATCTCAACAATTGCATCCAGTTTCTGTGGCAAGGAAATAAAGCTCAGAAAACCGCAGACCAACTCTTCAATGTACATACACATCCCTTATGCTCTTGGCCCATTAACTAGAACTAGCCACATGGCCGATTATCAAGAATGCTAGGAAATACATAAAAGATTCCATATGCCCAGGAAATAAGGAGAAACAGATGTAATGGTGAGCGCAAATAATATTTCTTCATATGGTATATAAATTTCTTTCATGTCTATACTCATTAACACAGTTTAGACGAATTTGTATTAGTGAATGTATAGTTATTCTAATTCATTCAAAATGCAGGTGACAATGTGGAAGAAAGAAAATCCTCAAACTAGAGGTCTGGATATTGTGGGTCTACTCTAGGTGCGTACACTTAGTCATTATGTGATCTTTAGTAAATTAATCAATTTATTTGGATCACAATTTTATTATTCTGAACATAATAGCTGATAACAGATAAAGTGTTTTGAGTGTAGTTCTTGTGTAAAGCATTCTTCTAAATGTTTTTCATATACAGCTTATTGAATCCTTGCAACAACCTCTGAGGTTCTATTAAGTATCCTCGTTTTCAGTTAAAGACACTCAGAAAAGTTGAGCAATTTGCTTGAAGTCACAGAGCTGGAAAAATGAGGATTAGAACCCAGACAGGCCAACATTAAAGCTCATGTTTTTTCTTTTTTTTAATCCTAGCATGAACTCTTCTTCCTATTAGTGTAATTCCTGTTCTTTCCATAGCATGTGCTCAATTGGAATATCAAAAGAGATTATAAAAATACTTTCTAAATTGCAAAGCCTTGTACAAAAATAGATGGCTCACAAAACCAGTAAACAGTTTTTCCCTATTCCTTGGCTGTCATTTCTCTGTCTGAGACATAAAAAACAGTGTGAGGTGTGACATTTCTTTGTTATAACTTAAAATATACATTGTATATTTTTTCCATTATTAGTAGAGATTACTTTCACATTAATCTATTTAAGTAATATAAATTGATGGATCAAAACATGAAAGAAACTAAGCGAGAGAGAATGATGAAAGTATAATTTAATTACTTGACTTCAACATTTTTATCATCTGTTCTACAATGTGTGAAAATATATATTTTTTAAAATCTGCAGTAGTAAGTCTGTTAATTAAGGATATGAAAACAAATCATTTCCTGTAAATTATAAATACTTTGTTTCTTTGTTTGAAAATGAAGCAATTCTTCCCTGAACTCCTATCTTCTTGTAATATCTTGTTAAAGATAAGCAATAATCGCCAACACAGACCAGAACATTCTCATTCTTCACCACAATTTCTCCTCATTCCGTTGGCACATGGCTACTTTCCAAGTCAGCACAGGCAACAACTTCCCCCACTTAGCCATCACTATGTGTCTTAACTTCCACCCTGTTTTCTTTCTTTTTCTTTATTGACAACCAGCCAACCACTAAGTCATGGCCACATAGTTCAGATTTGCTGATGCAGCACCCCATTATTGAAATGTTTGTGTTAGTTAGAATAATGACATTTGCTGTAATAAACGCATGTAAAATGTCAGTGAGTCGATACACTGTAACTACAGTGCTTATGTAGGTACAGATCAAGTGCAGGTGTTCCAAGTTGGAGGGAGGGTCTGACATGGGGTCAGGATGACAGAGACAAGGTCATATTTAATACACGAGCCAGTGTTACTCTTCACAGTGACATCTGGCCAACAGAGGAAAGAAGATAATGTTTGGAGAAGATATATCCTTGTTCTTAACTACCTTGCCCTAAGAGCGGCATATGTCACTTTTGGTAGCATTTCCTTAGCAAGAACAAGACGCAGTCCATAAGTGCAAAGAATGTTGGGAAATACAATCATTGTCTAAGTAGGTAACACCAAGCAATAATAACACTATGCGACAGGAGAAAACAAATGTTGTCATTGGGTAACCAGCCACTTCTGCTACTCAGAGACCATCCTGCTTTTAACTCTCAATGGTTGTCAGCTATTTTAGATTCGTTGTTACTATGTTGCTTTTATTTAGTCCAGCAGCTACTTACACTTGCATCTGTTGCCCAGGGTTACTTTAACTCAGTAATAAGTCCTTTCCTTGCCATCATGTTTGAATCATTTGGGAAAACTTAGTGAATACTAATACATTAATCTAATCACAGTTTCTGGGTGCATAGGTACAGTATTTATTAATGTCTTCCCTGGTGTTTCTAACTGGCTGCCAAAGGTAACGACTACTGCCTAATATGCTGTAGGGATTCAGAATTTTGGATTTATGTACCTCCTGAGTTGATCTTTCACTCGATACTCTGTTGCCTCTAATTGCTTTGTAGGTTTACATTTGCTTTGCTGCTAAGTTTCCTGAAACTCCCTCTGCTTCTTTATTGGCACCAGCAGAAAAGTGGATGTGGGGTACACTAAAAAGAGTTACAACTCTGGTGTTGTGTATTGGTGTGTAGGATTAATGTGTCACATCTTGGAGTTGTTTTGAAACCTTGCATGTCATTTTATAAGATTTAAAGAGTCTTTCGATGACAGGACAACATATGACACTCATGTATCATACATAAGGCCTATTAATGAATAGCTCTCCCACTGCTTTTCCTTCTGACAGCCCAATTTCACCTGTTCTTAAACATGGAAAGAATGAATGGTGTGTCACAGTGAGTTACTACTTTAATGCTGCGATCCTGTTCATTAAATCTCTCTTACTCCATATCATATTAATAAATGTACTAACCCCATCAAATCAGCAATCGATAAATATCTTGCTATTACATATGTGGCTAATATGTTCTATTCAGTGTCTATTTCCACAGGCTGTATATCCCTTTGAAGAAGACTGAAAGATTAACTATAAAAAAATTGGCAGTGCACAGAGTCCTTCCTCAAGGGGACACAGTTTTCCCCCATTCAAAGGGTTCTTTGTAAATTGGCTCAAGTCTAGGAATCGATTGAAAGTTCATGACTTTCTGTTTTTATGATTCAGATTAGACTTTTTTTCACTCGATAGAACTTTTCTGCTTATACAAATTAAGTCAAACTTTAGTAGACTTCCTACCTATTTCACATTTGGAAAGCCATGATCAACTAGCCAACACCCCAGGTCTGAGCAGATGAAATGATTCAGATCAATGCTCTGACACTGCTGTCCTTTAAAGTAACCACACCCATCTTGCCTGAGTGCCACCACTTGGGCCCTGCCATTCTGGAATCCAATTATTCCCACTGCATTTAAGTTTCCCAATTCAGTGATTACAGTTCCCATTGTAAGCTCTGGCCTATAGAGAAGAACAACCACAGAGCTCTTCACAGATGCTGGGGCTCCCTTCACAACCTTATTTCTCATCGTATTGGTGCAAGGTATGTATTCTGGACAATCCCAGTGTGGGTGAGTAGATTTTAAATAATAAATCCACTGTAACATTCCCATCTCCCTTAGCTTTGGATCCCTTCACCTTCATTAAGCCAAGGCAGGTCTGGTATTTCCAGCTCACTTACTGTGATCCACCATCCGGTCCATGTCTCAGTTAACCAATGAAACTGTTAAGGCTCTTTCTACCTCCCTGAGTTATAACACTAAATGCAGAATCTCTGCTTGGTGAGCCCATTTCAATAAATTCAGCCTGATCCAATATTATGCCTTCCAGCATTATCCCACATCTTTATTACCCATTCCCACACATTTGTACACTCACCCAAATTCCCAGGTTGAAGTCCTAACCTCCAATGTGATAGTATTTGAAGATGGGGCTTTGGGAAGTAATCAGGGGTAGATTATGTTATGAAGGTAGGTCCCTCACGATGGAAACAGTGGACTTCTATAAAGAAGAATAAAATCTCTCTCTCTCTTTCTCTCTCTCTCTCTCTCTCTCTCTCTCTCTCTCTCTCTCTCTCTCTCTCCATGTGCACACAATGAGTAAAGGCCATGGGAAGACATAGTGAGAAAGTGGCCATCTGCAAACTAGGAACAGAGCCTTCAACAAAGTCTGACCAAGTTTGCACCTTGATCTTAAACTTCTAGCCTGCAGCACTGTGAGAAATAAATTTTAGTTTTTAAGTCACCTAGTCTGTGGTAGCTAAGTGTATTTTATCTCTTTTTTTTAAATAAAGTTCTCTTGACCATATTCTATTTTCTTTGATATTTTCCCCAACGTCAAAGGTTCTCCAAAATGTGTTCCTTGAGCCACTGACATCATTATCAATTGCAAATGTCTTATAAATGAAATACTTAGATCACATTCCAGATTTATTTAATCACAAACTATTAGGTTGTAACCATTTGTGTTTTAACAAGCCCCCAAGCTGATTTTAATACATGCTAAAATTTGAGATCCACTATCATATAACACTAGATACAGGACCTTAAAGATAAAAATAGCCTTAGAAAACATAATTACTTAGTGATTCAAAAATGTTATAACTAAATAGTTAAGACAAAATAAAATATTCATTAAGAAACCAATAATTATATTTTAATCATCCACAAACTTGATTATGATTTCATAGTCAAAAATATGGGAGATTTTTATAATAAAACCAAGATAAATATTATGACTCATTTATAAATCAGGAAAAGTAGATCAGAAAAATTAGGCGACTTGGTCAAAGTCACAGGGCTTTGTTAAGATCACAGATGTTTGATTCAAACAGAGAGCCATAAAACTCTAAAACAGCTGCTCTTTCCATTGTATCATTTGCTTCCCAATAATTTTTTGGGGGAAAAATTTAAATACATGATGATCTCAAGATCCATCCATGTTGTCTCAAATGGCAGTATTTCATCTTTTCTTATGGCCAAGTAATATTCCATTGTATATATGTACCACATATCCTTTATCCAATCATCTATCAAAGGACATTTTGGTCGTTTCCATGTCTTGGTGACTGTGAATAATGCTGCTTGCTAGGCAAAGTAAGTCAAACAGAAAAAGTTGAGAACAATATAACTTCACTCATAATGTGGGATATAAAACTGAGAACAACAAATGATCAAGACAAACATACAAAGAAACAAAAACTCATAGACACAGACAACAGTTGTCACAGGGAAGGGAGAGGGGCAATGGTAGAAAAAAATAAAGGGGACCTCTGGGTCGTGAACACCCAATGCAATATATAGATGTATATTATAGAAATGTACACTTGAAACCTATATAATTTTACTAACTAATGTCACCCCAATAAATTTAATAGAAACTAAAGAAAATTTAAATACACAACATAGTAAAAAATTGGTGAACCAGAGTTCACATCTTTGCTCAATCACTTCTTTGCTCTATGACTTAGTCATTTAAATCACTGAGTCTCAATATCCTTATTTTTGAAAGAAGGCTGATAATATTTTCTAATCCCACAACTTTCTTATGAGTATTACGTTAATTCATGGAGAAGGGTTTTAAACATTAAAGGGGACACAAATTAAGCTGTTATATTTGTGACTCCCTTACCAACTCTTATTATTACCAAGTTAATGGGCCTCCATTATCAGTGTTATATCTGTTTCTCCACAAATATAGGGACTCGTGAAATGCAAATAAAGAATAAAAATAGGGGAAAGAGGAGCACATACTAGATGAATTTCAATTCTATTTCTTTTCTCCTTCTTCTTCTTCCTCTTCTTCCTCTTCTTCCTCTTCTTCTCCTCCGCCTCCTCCTCCTCCTCCTCCTCCTCCTTCTTCTTATTTCTTCTTTTTTTTTTTTCTTTTTTCCAGATAGTAGGGGATTCTGATCAGGTCTGTTACCTGACATTACACAGATTCATGTGCATGGATAATCCAAAATTCTCAAATGAAACACTAAATTAAGCTACTTCTATGTAATCTGGAGGGATAAAAAGAAGGTGTATTGATCTATCTATCGCGTACACTTTTGAATATTTCAAAGTCAACTTAGATGTAGATTAAATATTTCTTAGAGTATTAAAAGCACAGTAATTGTTAGTGTGCAGAAACTGAGTAGGGGCATAGTAAATGGAGCAATTACAAGCCAATCACCTTAATTAATACAAAGTATAGAACATTCTAGGAAAGATTAGAACTGATCCCATGCAAATTAATTCAGATGACTTACATGAGATTCATCTCAGGAGCCAGTGAACAATACAAGCCCGCATTTTGACCTCAAGAATGTAAGTTTAAGCATGCAAATCATACCGTGACTCTAATATGTTTGGTGCAGTTTTTTGACAGAATGAGTTTAGAAGAGATTACCTTAGCTTTGGAAATCCCTCACTTTTAAGCAAAGGAAACATGACTTTGTTTAACTTGTAATTTAACAGAGATAGGTTATAGTTTGCTTCAACGATACAGTCAGAAGTTCCAGAAATAATCTGTCTGCCATGATTACAAGACATATTTCACAAGTATGGCAGTCATGCTTCCATAAGGGAGACTGAACCACTAGGTGTGATGAACAATAAGTGATTTATTATAAATATTAGATCTTGCCCAATTTGTGGGAGCTGGTGAAGAACTCTGTGGAAGGCTGTTTCTTTCCAGTCTAGAAGTGGCCCTAGAGTTACTTTAGGGCAACATGGCCAGAAGAAAGGAAGAAAAGCTGACAGAAAAAAGAGGAAAGCCAGAAAAATCTGTTACCCCAATGGAAGACTGCAACCCACAAGGGCAAACAGGAAGTACAACTGTCTTTCAAAATCTCCAACTCTGTGAACCTGGGTGGTGTGCAAAAGAAGTGGTACCTTCACACAGATTTGCTCCTTTACCTGGCCCAGGACTCACAGAAGAGAAAGGACCTGAGGGTCTAGTGGCTGTCCCACACCAACTGGGTAATCAGTGTATCAGCACAGCTTGGAAAGCTTTGGCACTGCCTACAGCTCAACACTGACCTTCAAAGCACAATGACGGCTGCTTTGCTTCGCCTTCCAAATTTTGTGCCAATTCTCTTGTGGTTAACCCTAACCTAGAACTATTCAGAGAAAGAAATTCTGGAAAACATAGTGTCAGCTTAACTATTTGACAGTGTAAACCACATTAACAAAATTTTGATAATCCCTTCCAAATAACAGAGGACCTGACTAAAACAGGCAGTAAAGAAGTGAAACAGCCTCCACTCAGAATTAGATGGTCCAGCATTGGAATCTCAACTCTGACATTTTCTGGTTGTGTGAATTCTTTGAAAAACTCACTTAAGTGTGTCTGAGACTATTTATTTATCTGTTATCGAAGTATAACATTACACATTTAGTGGCCCTGCTATGAACATTAAATGAGATCAGGTATATAAACCACCTAGTACAGTTTCTTATGCATACTGGGTGCTAAATAAATAGGAACTATTAACCAAATGATTGATACCCAAGCAATCCCTTGAAACGTGGGACACGTGAATTTCATCCAGAACTTAAGCTTCAACTTTAAGCTATGCATGACTTGGCATTCACCCAGAAACTTAATTAAACTATAAAAACAAAGTGATCTGGGACCAGTTCTATATAATCAATCAAAAATTAATCACATAATCATTTTCTGTTAAAGAGAAAGCTATCACAGAAATAAACTGCAATTTATTTTACAGTTAAAATTAAGGGCATAAAGGGACTAAATATTCCATAAGAATAATGAAATTTTATAAAATCACTATCTTTAATCATGCCTAAGAATTACAATCAGACAAAAATATTTATAATCTTCTGGGATGGCTAATTGTGGGTTAGTCATTAAATATTCCAAATTTCATTTGTGTAAAGCAAAGAGGATGAAATATTTGAGGATTTCTGTATATACCATTGCCAATAATCTTTATCTTCAGAATATTCTCATCCTAACTTTAAGTGCAACAGAGAAAACATTAGTGAATATTCACATGTACCTTATATGTTACCATAGTTATTTTAACATTTGAAGTCTCCTCGGACCCACTCTTGCTTTGTGTTTCATAAATTGCCACTGTTGTACTTTTCTATCATTGTAGACAGAAGTGTATGACAGACATTTTTCTATCACTAGTGGATGTTAAAAACGGATATATATATATATATATATATATATATGAAAATGAAGCAATATCTGGTCAACATAGCAGTCGGTAAATGCTGCATTTCCTCTTCTCATGACAACATTAAAATTACAACTAAACTACAGAAAATGCATCATTGAAAATCACCTGAACTGTAGCTGAACTGAAGTCCTGCAATTAAGGACATGCAGAAGAAGCCACCTTTAAACTGGTAGGAGGGGCAGAGAAGCAGAACAGGCTGGCCCCATGTCCGTGTGTGAGGATTAAAAATCAGGAAGGATAGCTTGGCTATGGAGGTCCCCTCTGAAGGAGCGAGGGGTCCCAGGTTGGCACAGGCTCCCAGCCCAGGATTCCTATGCCAGGTTAAAAAGTTCCCATAACTTATGGCTGGGAAAACCAGTAGAGATTGTGGATGAGTTAGATGGAGGGTGCCTGGAGTCCCAGTTGTTCCTCTTGAAGGGCCCATTCATGGATTTTACTCGCTGACAGACTCAGTTATGCTGAGCTCGAATGCCAGGGCAGCAGCTCAAAAGGTTCCAGGGATATACAGGGACGAACTGAAATGTCTGCCTTCAGGGCAAGGGCTTGAAGGGTAGCTTTCTCCCAGACAGAAGTGCTGGCAGAATCCATTGTTCTTTTGTTGAGCCCTCCCCGCCTTCCCAGCCAGCACTGCTTCTGAAAGTGGCAAGAATGATGTGACAAGTGTGTTTGAAGCAAGGGGGAGTATTTTGAGGGAGATTAATGGCAATGTGTCTTTTACTGTAATTTTTTTTTAATTTAAACATTCACAGTATCTTTTGATCACACCTTGCAATACTGCATGTTAGATATATGCATGTATAATTATTTTCCATATATATAATATATGTAATTACCTTTATTAAATTGAAGATATAAGTTCAATATCTCACCTTGAGTTTCACACTCACCACTCCCTGATTTATTATGCTGTCTGTAATCAACAAGTATATAGTTTTGCCCATGATCTGTAATTCCATCAGCAATTCTACATGCATGACAAAAGAAATAAAACTAAAAAGTATAAAATCAGGAACTCTGGACTAGAACTGGGAAGTTTATAGAAATGAGAGTGCTGAACCATGTCTGTTCAGTATCCTTTATATAATGCAGCATAGAACATTGCATATGCTGTGTTTAACAAGAACAATCTGATAAAAATAACCTAAAGAGACAAACAAGAAAAGATTACTTACAAAAAAAAGTCCTATCACACAAATAGAAAGAGGCAGCTTTTCGCAGATTTTAATACCTAAGAGAGCGTGGAGGCCTAACATATATTCAGGAAAATCCAATATCCTCTCGAGTTAATTTGAAGTAGATAAGATATGATACAGCCCAGAAATTATCCAGTGGCTCACATTTCATCTAGCTTTGTTAATAATATAATCAACTGATTTTGCCAATACAACAATCCCCTGTCTTTACAAATAGTATTAAGTGCCTTTGAATTTTCATGTTCTTTTTTTATTTTCCTCCCTAGAACCATACTGCAGGTATTATTAAAATCAATAAATTAGTATTGTAAAATATAATCTTAAAACATTGCATAAAAAGTATTTTTGATTAGTAACACTCTGATTTTAAATTACATTCATTCGTACGTTCACACTACAATCAGCTTCGCCATATACCACTTTCCATAAAATCAAAGAGTAGTTATTGAGGGATATGAAGCTTAGCAGAAACTTTTGTTGAGTAAAAATTTATTCAAAGATTAGAATATTACCTTTCTGTATCTCATTGAGCTAGAGTATATATTGTCACCATACCATTGGGCAAAATATTTCTTTAAATTTTCTTTATTGCGAAGTAATTTTTTGACTACCTTTGGGATATCAGCCCACATTAAACTGCCAACCCATATCTCACAGTGAAAAAAAAAAAGTTTTTGATTTCCTATTTAAAAAATAAAGCCTTACAGATATCCACCCCACTGCTCCCCGTGGAGTCAAACATGGCATACTTTTATTTATATGTTAGCAAGACAAAAATCAATTGTAAATTATTGCTTATGCAATGCTTTAGGAGTTGAGATTTCTGTTTGAGAATAGTACATTTTTAATGAATTTGACAGAACTGTCAGTGGATTCTTGAAATATTCAAAAGTACTTGCAACTTATGAAAATGTTTAAATAGCAGTTTAAGGAGATTTCTCCAATGACTTTTTATTGAATTTGAGCACTTCAAAATATGCAGTCATTATCTATGATGTATTTAAAAACTTTTTTAATGTAACAGAGTAAGAATGGGAGTTTTACAAGGGCAGAAACCAAAACTTACACAATGATACATAATTAATAAACTTTTTAAACCCCTACTATTGCCCAAGAAAATATGAAACAGATAAACTTTAAGGTTGTTCCTAATTACAAATTTCATGATTCTATGAATAACTTATTGATGGTTTTGTACATAATAATTTATTTAAAATTATGCATTGAATACTTAGGCAGCAGTGGAAATGGGCTATATATATATATGCATGCAGGTTAAATAATATTGATGGTTCTGTGGAAGGCAGAAAAATGGCCTCCCAAAGAGGTCCACATGCTAATTCACACAACTTGTGAATATGTTATGTTACATTACAAAGGGAAATTAAGGTGACAGATGTAATTAAAGTTGTCGGTCAACCTATTCTAAAATAGAGGGATTTTATTGAATTACCCAGGTGGTCAAATGTAACTACAGGAGTCCTTAAACCTGGAAGCCAGAGGCAGAAGAGTCAGTGTCAGAGTGATAAAATGTGAGAAGGATTGACCAGTCTTGGCTGCTATCTTTGAAGATGAAAGATGCTCAAGAGTCCAAGGTGTGGTTAGCCTCTAGACGCTAGAAAAAAACCAAGAAAACAGATTCTCCCTAAAGCCTCAAGAAAGGAATACAATTCTACCAACATCCTGATTTTAGCCCCTGTGACCCATTTCAAACTTCTGACTTCCAGAACTGTTAAGAATAAATTGGCATTATTTTAAGCCACTAAATTTGTGGTAAATTTGTTACAGCACTGATATGAAACTAATGCAGACTCAATGGCATAAATATGCTATAATAAAGGTAATCAGAGCCTATAATGGGATTACAGAGCAGAACGATTAATTCAGCTGATGGTAGTGGGGAGTGACAGATAGGTATCTGAGTTTTAAGGAATGAGTAAGACTCATTGAAAAGCAAACATTGGAGAAAGTTATTCCAAGCAGAGAGACCAACATATGCAAAAGTTCAC
Organism: Rhinolophus sinicus; assembly: GCF_057876585.1. Taxonomy (NCBI): domain Eukaryota; kingdom Metazoa; phylum Chordata; class Mammalia; order Chiroptera; family Rhinolophidae; genus Rhinolophus; species Rhinolophus sinicus. The sequence goes on from NC_142501.1 coordinate 82,064,589, forward strand.
AGAGGCAATAAAACATGCACTGTTGGCATATGTGGCAAAGCAGTTGGAGAAATACTCAGGACAAATGTAGGATTTTTCTGGCATGTTAGGCTGAGATGGATGCATTTTTATCCAGCAAGTAGAGGGAACTAGGGTGGAGAGAAGAGGATGAATTCAGAAAACTAGTACGAGGTATCATGAATAATTGAGTTTAATTTAAGTGTTCTAATTAAGCTTCCATATCTTTTGCAGTAGTGTTCTGGTAAACTAGCTCTTAAAAAACTTTAAAAAAAAAACCTCTAAGCTGTAGCGTTTGTCGTTTTTTGTCATGTAAATACTCCCATCATGGCCAATTTCAATATGATATGTACAGCATATGATATGTACAGCATATGATATGTACAGCATATGATATGTACTGCAGTGTGATATGTACAATATAAATGTACAGCAGTGAGGACGTACCCAAATGACTCTCACAGGACCTTAGGATCCAATTTCAGTATATCACTGTTATGTATTCCCCAATTAATAATAAACTAAAAAAAAAAAAAAAAAAAAAGGAGACTTGTGGCTCTTCCTATGTTAATATGGATCACCTCTCTTCCCACCCTTTGAATGGGATTAGGGGTGTGTCTTATAGGATTCCAGCGTCCATGAAGCTGCCTCATTTTGATGACTCATGTGGAGCTTTCCTCTATTTGACAAGATACAGCGACCACAAGGAAAGAGATGGAAGCTGCACTAATGGGTCTGACCTATTTAATGAGAACCTTTCTGTTGTCCTGTATAAATGGGAAGAGTCTCCTTGTCTTTTCTGTATTGCAGGTTCTTGCTTTTATAATGTTTCTTGCTTTTATTGCAGATTTTTTTCCTGTATACTATCTATATGTTCCCAACACAGATATCACATCTAAATAAATTAACCTGACTCCTTTCATTGGTATCAACTTAGGTGGCTTTCAGAGGAAATATAATGCCTTCATTCTTTATAATTTTTTCAAACCATCATTCACTATTTCCCCACAGAATGAGGTTGCCTCGAAGGTTTTTCGGTGAATCCCATCTCTGTGACAACCAGCATACAGACACATCTGTTCTAAAGAGAAATAATGTTTTTCATAATATCATAGTATTTGTAGGTTGGGTATAATTTTCAGTTGAATAATTTCCAATGCTGCTTATCTTTCATTTATTGTATATATTTTTTTTAAAATAAAATAAACAAATGTTTTGTGTTTGTATAGATAACAAAGCTTGAAGTGAAGAAGTCAATAAGGAAACATCAGATTAACTACTTCATTCAGTGAACATTCATTAAGCATTTACTACCAGGGATTATATAAATGCTGAGAATTCAGAGATGAAAAAGACATAGTAATCCCATACTGCAAGGGACTCACAACCTAAGAAAGGAGAAACATGTTTTAAACATATAATTGGCCAAGGTTATTTTTTTCAATGCATAAATTTTTCAGTTTATACTTTATAGAAAAAATTGTAATTGTAGAAAGCCTAGATATAACTTCAGTTAAATACAGGAAACTCAAAATTTATGACAAGTTTACACAGTTTTTAAACTCTTTCGCTGTGTCAATTGATTTCAAGGTGTTTTGTTTTTTTTCCAAAATGTGTCAGAAATCCACAAAAAAACAAAAAGTTGATATTTCAACTATTTTATGCATTTAATAATGACAATTTGAGCTGCTTTGGATATAAATGACATTATTTTCATGTATAAAAATTTCAGATATATTCACTCGGATATATCTGACCATCGCAGCAAAAGGGTTAAAAATTATATTGTGTCTTCATAGCCCCCTTTTCTTCTATCTCCTTTGTAACACTGATAGTTGTTTGCATTGCACTGACAGCATATATTCTTTCTCCTGAAATGTCAAAAGTTTATTTGTGAGCTCTAAGAAGTTCATCAGTGCCTCATCCAAATGAGCCATAGGCCACTAAAGTGATAGCTAATTAAATGCATTTTAATTCATTTTTTAATATTCCTAAGCATGACCAGAAACTTCTGTCTTATTATTAATACTTTAGAATCTCTTTGAAAGGAATAATATATTCTGCTTCTGTCTTATACTATTAATTAGTAGACTAGCTATCTGTAATTCAGTTGAGTTTTGTTCCATATTAACAACTTTTTCACCATGGACTTAAGATACATAAGATACATAGCTAAATGATATTTTCAAGAATTTTTTTTAATTAGAGAAAAATAAATACACACACAAAGAGACATCACTGTGTCAGTTTTCTATTCTGACCACTAAGAATGTATGAGACATGCTATTCCAAGAAACCTGAAAAAATGAATATATTTTCTTTTGCTATCTAGCTTTCTGCCAACATTTACTGAACACCTACTGTATGCCTATGTGTGTTCTGTTCTGTATTATGGTACGTGCTGGAAGGAGAACAAGAACGTAGCAACTAATTAATATTTGCTGAGTAAAGAAATAAATGAAATTATAGTTCTTGCTCTCGAGAAAAGTACAGTACCACAGGACATATTGGATATGCACAAAAATAACAGTAATATGGACCCTCACAAAAACTGGGTGAAAAAAAAAGGTACAAAGAAGTAACATGGACCATGAAAAGTGTATAATTATATTTCCCTGAGAGTGGCCATGGAAGATTTCACAGGGGAAGTAGTGTTTCAGCACATTCTTATGTAGAACCAAAGTCACACTAGGTCCTCAAATATGAGAATTTGAGTTTTCAAATAGCAATGTAAAGAATTTCCTTAAACTTCTCTAGACAACTAGAATTTTTAAAAATTCCTGAAAGTTCATTTGATGATAGAGGAAAAATATCAAACATCATTTGATTAATTAGAAGTAATTATAAATTACATGCATAAATAGTTTATAAGTAGACCTATGCGGTACTCTGACATTGAGAAATAGTCTGGAACTAAGACTAGAAAAACATGGTTTAAAGTTCATATTTCCAGGCATCACTTGCCATGATTCCAAATGAATTAAATATCATCATTAAACATTCACATTATGCTGACTCAGATGCCACAATCTTGATTTTCAGAGTGTCAGCCCACTACCACCTCTACCAGCAAACGTTCCCCATAATTAAATACCCTCAAAATCTCTCTTCTTCTTACCTGGCTCCTATAATATTGCTTCTATAGCTATCCCTGCTCCAGGGCACAAGCGTCCCACAATGGTAGCAGTAGGTACAACTACTTCCTGACCATGTTAGCTTCTCTCCTTTACTAACCCTTTCCTAATTCTGCAGCACAGTGCTGGGAACAATCTTTTCCCAGGAGGACTGACATCAGAAATAACCATTCCATTAAGGTAAATATGGATCCTCCCTACAAAGATTTTTTCTTTCATGTTCCACTGGGACAACAAAATTATACAGAGTTTAAGAGCATTTTTTATTATTCAGTCTAAATCTTGGGAATTGGTAGTGTACAGCACTGCACCTGATTGTGTGTGCTGTACTTTTATACACCTGGCAGCACAGTAGGTTTGTTTACACCAGCATCACCACAAACAAGTGAGTAATGCCTTGTGCTACAACATTAGGATGGCTATGACGTCACTAGACAATAGGAATTTCTCAGCTCCATTATAATCTTATGGGGCCACCTTCATATATACAGTCTGTCGTTGACCAAAACATGCATGACTATAGTTTATGTTAAAATGACAGTGCCATCCAATTCTTTTTTGATTTCTCATTTCATGCAACGTTAAGGAGTAGGACAGAATTAGACTTTTCTCGGTCTTTGCAGTTTCTGTTCCCAGAGCACTGTGAGCAATATAATAAAAAATACACACAGCTTATCTTCTCAAGAGCAAAAATAAGTAATAAAGTCATAGAGTACTCTAAGCCCACACTCTTAAAATAAATATGTTTTTTAAAGAAACAATCTTTAAGGTGGAACTACCAGCCAATGTCTCTATAAACATACAACATAGATTAATTTACTAGACATTTCCAGCTTTAAATATTCATTTCACTTGAAGATATTTAATTTTTTTTGTTTTATATAAAGTTAAAGAACCACAAACATTGTGTGTTCTTTACTTGTTTTATTGCAGGAGATATCATTTTGTTTCTCAAAACAAATACTATTTATCCTAAAGATAAATTCAAACCTCAAATTCTTGAAATTACCTTTCATTTAAAAAAGAGGGTAAGGGGGGTGGGGGGTGGGAGATGAGGGTAAGGGGGATCAAGTATATAATGATGGAAGGAGACCTGACTCTGGGTGGTGAACACACAATGGGATTTATAGATGATGTAATACAGAATTGTACACCTGAAATCTATGTAATTTTACTAACAATTGTCACCCAATAAATTTAAAAAATAAATTTAAAAAAATTTTAAAAATTAAAAAATAAAAAGATAGTTTTATATTTTATGATTAAGACTCTCTTAAAAATGGTAGAATCCAGATTTCACTACAACCCCCCCAATTGAGTACTGAGAGCAAAACATACAAAACGAAACCTAGAACAGGACTTTCTAACTAAGAAAACATGAAGAGGAGAGAGGAAGTTCAGAGGCATCAAACAGAAGATGCAACAAAAATGTGTGAGCAGGAAACCCGTCATTGGGAGATTTGATGTTTCATGATAGTAACTGAGCTGTTGAAGAACTGGAAAATGTAATTGGAACTGTGATGCCACAGTACAGGCAGATCCTTAATCAGAAGAGACAGACAGACAGAATTTGACCCTCTTTACGGGCAATCTGGCGACCACGGCCAGAGTGGGATTAACTGCAAATTTACTGTTATGCTTTGTTGTCCAAAGTTTTGATTGGTTTCAGATCCGTACTAGACGCTAACCCACAGGCAGAGATTGTGCAGTGGGGCAAAAATCCAGGAAGATCAAGAAATGGATATATTTACTAGTGTTAATATTCTGACTTATAAGTCAAAGTCCCCTACCTATTTTCAAGAGCTTCAACAACCTATTCCAATTATTATACAAAGTTTCTTATATATTAGGTTTAACAAGTGCTGTTAAAATGGATCTTATAGATCACATTCTTACATTAAAATAGGCTCTTATTATATTCAGAATACTTATTTAAGGTCATGACATTAGTTTCTATTCTTTCTCGCTCTAGGAATACTATAAATGCAATTTTCTTGGATACACCAAGCTGTGTAACTCAGACAAAATGTTTCACTCCAGCTTATGGTAGAAATGTGAGTCTTTTCATAGCAGTCAACCTAAAACTATCTGTTATTATTATTCTTCCCATCAAAAGGGCAATTCATACCTTTAAAAACAGCTTATTAATATACTACTTGTATTTACATATTTCAGTAATACTGTGCATACTATGAAAAATCCAACAACATTATTGAATTTCCTGTTAAAATTAACTTATTTTGTAAGCAAAACTGTCAAAAAATATTTTCTTTAGGGTGAAAAGCTCTGACCCTGTTGACTCTTACTAGGCAACCTTATTTTGTGGTGAATAACATTTGTACTTCAGTCAGTCAGCAAGTACTTCCTGCCCATCCTCAGGTCACATTTACCCATATAATGGGGCAGCAGAGAGTGTGAATAGAATTTAAGACAACCTTCAGACCTCATTAAATAAATAGCTTCAGAATATTTTCCCAGTCAAATATTGGACAGTTTGAGTTTCTCTATTCTTTTAGAAAATTCTGAAGATAGGTGGCCCAATACAGAAAATGGTATGTAAGGTAGGGTAAAAACTTATCATCTTGGAAACCAGACTATTTTCAGTATTTAGGATAACATACACATACATACACATATATATCTATATATATATATATATATCTGTATCTATTCCTATAGACAATAGGAATTTCATATGCAAAATGAAAAAATGACATAGGCAAAATGGCTTCAGATATATATATATATATATATATATATATATATATATATATACACATATATATATACACATATAGCTCTCTCTACCTCTCTCTCTCTCTCTCTCTCTCTCTCTCTCTCTATATATATATATATATATATATATATATATATATATATATATATCTGAAGCCATAGGCAAAATCTGAAGCCATAGACAAAATCTGCATATCTACCTATCTATCTATCTCAAAGGCAAATAAATAAGATTATGTACTTACTGTTAAAATATAATAGCTCATGTAATAAATCAGATTAGAGACAAGGAAATGTTCTCCTTACAAAAACAGCTCCCAGGATTTATCTGGGACTGACTTTCTAATTCTTTTTTTAATTTTTTTTTTTTAAATTTAGTGGGGTTACAATTGTTAGTAAAATTACATAGATTTCAGGTGTACAATTCTGTATTATATCATCTATAAATCCCATTGTGTGTTCACCACCCAGAGTCAGTTCTCCTTCCATCACCATATATTTGACTTTCTAAATTTAACTAAGGAAATAATATGTTAATCAAAGGAACAGGGCAGTGAGCACTGGAAATTTTCAAAAAGGAGCCACCATGGAAACACCATCTTTGCCCTTTTAATCCTCTACTAGAGGGCATTAGACAACAGATTTTAAATCCTCTGATCCCAGAGTAGCCAGCCAATACCTTGGAGGAACTAGCTATGCTGGAAGTTATTAGACAAATACATGATTTCTGACTCCATTTTGTGCTGACTGTGTGACCTAGTAAACATCTGTGGTATCTGTGGTCGCCTTCATGTTTTGAATACTCATCCTATATTTATTTATTCCTATAACTTCCTACATTTTTATATTCTTATAATGTTGAAATTTCCAATATTATGAGTCATGGGTCCCTAACCTGAAAGTCAAAATTCAGCTTCCCATACTTCTGGATTCAACTCTGATTTGTAAAGAGCTCAGAAGCCATCACATCTTATAAGACAAAAAGCTGAGCAAATTGAAAATCAATAACTTTTTACTTTGCTCTTAGAAAATATGTGTTGTATATTAAAACATCTCCCCAAAATCTGAAGCCATAGGCAAAATCAGTGTTATACAGACAAGATCAGTTTAACCTGGAACAGAAACCACTAGAGCGATAAACTGGTAGGAAAACTTAATAGTAATTTAGATGAATTGCCAGAAAATTAGTGTAGACTAGAGTGAGAATGAAATTCTCCTGGGGACTAGTCTTAGGGGAGGTCTCACATGCACGAAGTTTACCTCCAGAAAGACCACTTCTTAATCTGAACACGCAAGAAAAATCCCCTTCTAAATCTGACACTGGGAAATATGCCCAGAGTTTTCTCCACAGCAAAGGACTACTATTCAGGGAAAAGATATTATAAGACTCTTTAGAGCTGGGGAAATGGCATTTTCCCCACTCTAGTGGCAGATACTTGAAGGGGAAAAAAACTCTAAAAACCATTTGTGAAAGTCATAGTCCACAGACACAGCACAACTAAAAGACTCAGAGTAAGTTATAAAATTAGAGAATGCTTTCCCTCCTTCATATTTGACCACCACCCAAAGAGAGCTCCAGTATAGTAACTAGTTTCATATATAACTATATAAACTATATAAAATTATATATAAACTATGTATAGTATTTTTCATTCTTAGTTAATCTATAAGATAACTATCATTTAAAATGATAATACTGACAAAGTACTGGGTGATTATAGCATATGGATAAATGAAATGAATGACAATAATGAATTGGGAATCCTCTTATGGGATACCTATAGTATATGTGAAGCATACAGTGTTATTTGAAGGTGGATTTAGATCAGTTGGAAAAGTATATTAAAAACTCTAAGGCAGCTTCTTAAAAAAATGTTACTTAAGTATAATTAATATATTTTTAAAAGGACAGGAAATTGATATATAAACTCAATTAAGATCAGAGAAAGCTGAAGAAAGGAAAAAAAGATAAAATATGATGAATACAAAAGTTACAAAAATGTGCATAATAATCCACTGTCAATAATCACTTTAATTGTGAATGGTCTGAATATAATAATTAAAGCATAGAGAAAGATATGCCATGGTAATATTAAAAAAAGAAAGCTAGAGTAACTATATTAATTTCATTAAAACAAGGAAAGTAATCAGGGATACATGGGTCAGTACAGAATGACTAACATTTATTCACCTAACAGTGTCAAGATATGAGGCGAATTTTATAAAACTGAAAGAAGAAATAGACAAATCCACTACTATATTCAAACTTGAAAACCCCTATTTCAGTAATTGATACATGAATGAGGCTAAAAATCCCTAAGGACATAGTTGACCAGAAATCAGGTACAGTGGCCTTATGTTGTAGGTGTTCTGTGAGGTCCAATGGCTAGTCTTCCTGGTCACCTGAGTCAGATGTTACAGGTGTATTCCTTGGGTGGATTGGGTGTTTCGTCCTATTGTAGTTGAGTCTTGATTGCTGTTTACATGTCAATGGGAGGAATTGACCCTTGGCTGACTAGTTGTGAGGACTGGCTGTGACTACAGCAGAGATGCTGTCTGTGTAGGGGCTAGCCCTACAGAGCAGGATTTGTTTTAGCAGGGTTCTGTTGCCTGCCCAACCTGCCCTTTGGATTTGTTGTTGATGGAGACAGCCAGGTGGTGCTCAGATATGGTCTGAAGCCAGTCACTGGGGGTACCAGCCCGAGGGCCTCCTGGGAAGGGTCTTGCCTCAGGCCTAGATTAGCCTCTACCTGTGCCCTACCCAGAGCCACCTGGCCTGAGCCACAAGGCAATCTGCAGATGGCAGCCACCTACACTGGGCTTGGAGGTGCCTCAAAAGGTTAATATGCAAATCAAGGCCAGATGCTACTAGTACCAGGCTTGGGTTGCTTAGTAAAAGGTATGGGGCACACCAAGTCCAGACGCTGCTTGTTTGGGTTTGTGAACCTTTGAGAGATTTTAGGAAAGTGCAAAGCATGAATCAAGACAGGCCACTTGGAAAAGCTACTAGAAGTGGCTTGGGTGGGACCACTAGTTGGGAAGGGTGGGTTACCAGGAATCACCAGGGCAGGTGAACAGTATTAGCCAGGTTGATGGAGACTCAGACATGGCTGCAAACTGCATCTGCATGCTGGGTGCAGCTGAGGACTCAACAAAGAAACAATGACTTCTACCAGCACTTCTCTCTGGGAGAAAACTGCCCTTCCAGCCCTTGACCTGCAGCCAGACAACTCAGTTCCTCCCTGTATGTCCCTGAAGCCTTTTGAGTTTCTGCCCCAGGGCTGGAACTCAGAGCAAGTGAGTCCACAAGTAAGTCCATGCAGGGGCCCTTTAAGTGGACTGCCTGGGACTCCAGCCACCTTTCACCTCACTTAGCCACAATCTCTGCTGGTTTTCATAGCCAGAACTTTTGAGGGCTTCTCTTCCTGGAAGTAGAACCGAATGCTGCCAAACCTTATGTGGGACTGGGACCCCTCACTTCTCTGGGGGAAACCCCTGCAGCCAAGATATCCATCCATATCTTTAATGGTTACACACCAGTGATGAGCTTGTTCTGTGTCTCTGACCTTCCACCCGTCTGGAGGTGTCTTCTTCTGTATGTCCCCAGCTGCAGGACCTCGGTTCTGCCAGACTTCAGGCAGTTCCCCATGACGGCTGATCTGTACTTTAGTTGTAATGTTGATGTGGTCATGGAGGAGGCAAGCACAACATTTACCTGCTTTGCCCTCTTGACCAGAACAACCATGTACTTTTCTTAAAAAGAGAAGATATGCTTGTCTTGTCAGCAAGCATTAAATAGTTTGCTATAGTTGTAAGTTAATAGCATTTCCCATCTGGACAAAGATCCCCTTAAAACAATCCCCTCCAGCAGTGTTATTGAGGGAGCATAATTATTGAGGGAGCAGTCTGGCTTAGCCAAAAAAAAAAAAAAAAAAAAGGATAAGTTTAGAACCACACAGACCTTGGGTTCAAATCTTGCTGTGCTTTTTCTAGCTGTATTACATTAGAAAAAGTTACAAAGATACAAAAACTTTAAATCTCTACTCACCTATAAATACAGATAATAAAATCTACTACCTCTGGAAGATACTATCACTTGCCTACTCATCAGCCATTTCTCCTTATTTTTGATTTACACAACTCTAATTTTATTCAGATATTAAGCAGAAATGTCCTATCCCAAATGACATCTCTTGATTGTTAGTAAACCTATTCCCACTTGCCAGTTAGTAATTTGTTTGTTGTTTGATGTGACCCAATTTTGTTCAAAAAAACCTCATAGTACACATGCTAGAGATTTCTGGAAAACATTTCACTCCCTGACAGAATGAGAAAGTTAGAGGGAGAGCAAGATCAAGAGTGAAAAGCTCTTTGCCTTTCTTCCTTTGAGGACAGTTGTGATTCACGGGGTAACAGCAACCACCTTAACACCATGTATGATGGAAGACCAGGGGAATGACAAGCTTACAGTCATGCCCACTCAATTAGGCATCATTAATTTGCTAAACCGTCCTCAAAACCACCTCCCTCTGAACCACTGTCCCAAGAAAAAAATAAACCCTTCATGTGAAATACAACTTCAGTTTGTTTACTTGCATCAAAAATAATTCTTACTGAAACATTGCTTTATGGGGCTTTTATAAAGACTAAACAAGATAATTATTTCTAATCAAAAGACAGACAAACTATTCCTCTAATCTAACTCCTCCCATGGCTTTCCATCTCATTCAGAGTGAAAACCAAAATACCTTACAATGCTCATGATTTGTTGTGCACTCTCTGTATCACACCACTAAGTCTGACCTAATCTCTTGCTGTTTTTCTCCATGCTTTCTCTGCTCCAGACCTCCTGATTACCTTGCTGTGCCTCCCCCACTCAAGGAAAGTTTCCTCCGAAGGATCTTTGCTTTAACTGTTCCAATGGCATAGATGGATATTCCTCTAGACTTATACTTGACTACTCCCCATTCATCCTTCTTTACTCAGACATCAGCTTCTTGCTGATGCCTTCCTGGTACCCTGTCAATACACTTGGATCTCTCTTATTGTGCTCTATAATTTTATTTTCCCGATAGCACTTTTCACCTTTCTAGTAGTATGTAATTTCCTTATTTATTATGATTATTATATGCCATCTAAATATATACTAAAATGGAGCTACATGAGAGCAGGAGTCTTTCTTTTGTTTAGTGATGGAGATCAGGGATACAAGCAGTAACTAGCATATAATAGGTACTTAACAAACATATGTTAAATTCATAATGAATACATGAATATTTTCAACATGCTTGACACATCCTAGCTATTCAATACAATTTCCCTCAATCACTAGGCATGCCCTTCCTTGTGATCCAAGCATGGAGTACGATCCACCCTGTTTTCCATGTTTCTACTCTTCTTTCTCCCTCTAACTTCTCTTTCCCCCATGCTTTTTCTTATGTATAGTACTGTTGTACTTCCTATGATTGCTTCTCCTGGTTTTTCTGTTTGCACGCACAGAGAATTATTAAGCACATATGTATTGTGTGCCTACTATGTGCCAGTTATTGTGCTAGGTTTTAGCCTTTCAAAGAACAATCAAACAGAGTCTAAGCTAACAAGCACTCTGGTATGTGTTCTCTCATGGGCTGATGTGGTTCAAATAGTTCATTTATGTTTTTACATGATAAATGAATAAAGGTTTTGCACAACATGCCCAGATCCAGCATGAAATGTGCATGATGGTCACTGGTCAAGCAAGCAAGTAGATTAAGTATGCTGAACAATGAACTGCAGAAGGAAAGGTCAGGAGAATTGTACCATGAATTACTGTACAAACAGAAGTTCAGGCTATTCCACTATGACAGGAGGACAGTGGTCTCTTCAGAACATAAAGGAAGTTGGTTAGGACTAAAGAAGGGCAAGTACATTACAAACTTGCAGAGAGTAGAATATTGTAGTCAAGCCTACAATATATTTTTAATAAACCTACTCTCCCAAAGAAGATACAAAATACAGTATACATTGTATATACTTGAAATTGCTGAGTTATAAAAACATTTAAAAATTACTCTTTAAAAAGTTAATCTATTTGATTCTTTCCTTTGGTAAAGATATTTTCAGACAGGATTTTTTAATGAAGAATCTTGTAGTTCTCAATAGCTGTCATAATTCTGAGTGAAGAAGTTATTCATCCATGAAAGCTTCCTTTGTTAAAATACAGATCACATTATTTATACAATATGAATGTTTAATGAATGCATACAAATTTAAATGTCAATGCAGATAAACTAAAATTACATTTCTATCAAGGAAGAAAGGCTTTTCAACAAAGAACAAAACTTTTGTTTTAAGGTAAAAAGTTAAAGGATAAATCCTAAATTGTTTTTAAAAAGTAAATGACAGAGAAGTATATGTGGATTTCCAAAAAGATCATTCTACACACAAATATGAAACCATATCTTGAAACAATGGTGTAACCATTTTATTTTGTAGTTTAGAGAACAAATTAAAATGACAAATATTCTCTCATATCATGAAAAAACATGGTAAAATCATTATTATAAGGATAAGTAATTTTATCCATGTATTCATACTAAAGTAGCATGAACTTTAATGACTCCGGCTCTTATCAATAGCACTGTTGAGCAGAAGTGCAATTCATAGAATTTGACCATAACAAACAATTCTGTGAAATTGTATTTCAATTATTCATGAAACTTTTCTTTAACAAAATCTTATATCACGTTTGTTATTCCTTTGCAGGTCACATGTGGAGCTATGACCAAAGGAAATGGTCAAATTATTTCAACTCTTTCCTATTATAGCTGTACAAGGAATAATTTTTTGCGGAATTATTTTCAAAAGATTTCATGGATAACATGAGGGTCACATGGAAGGAGAAAATTGTCTTCGTACATGTTTCTCATAAAGTTTACCCTTTCTGTAGACAAACAAAAATGGCGATTTCTGCCTTACTGAGAACATAACTGATGAAACACTTTTCTGCTTCAGGCCTGCTCTAGCTGTTCCTCTCCAGCTAAAATTTTCACCACTAAGGTATTTGCAGTGAAAAAGTCAACAAAGATTTTGACAGTATCTGTAAACTGAGCTTTATTTGGGCTGGGGAGAGAGGCAAGGTTTGAGGGAAGAGACAGGATCTCTCACCCAATTCCAAGACCTACTTTAGTTTACAAATTCAAAGTCTCTTCAATGAAAAGAAGATTTGAATTCCTTGAGAAAATTATATATTATAAAACTTTATTCTATAATAAATAATAACATGTATTGTGTTCTATAGAACTACATTCTAGCTTTCTGCAGCCATTTACCAAAAAAGATTTTACATTAGAGGAGGGAATGTAGGGTATCACTGGATTATGGCTCAAAATGCTTTAACCCCAGAGGACCAAAATTCTACTTTGGTCCGTTAGCACTTCTTCTTGTTAAATAGTCAATAAATAATACCACATTGCTTGAGGAACAGGAGAGATTAAAGCAACATCAAAGACTTGAGGGA